>NC_088407.1:34517404-34819904 GCF_034236695.1 Oncorhynchus nerka | reverse complement strand
CACTCACTCACTCACTCACTCACTCACTCACTCCCTCACTCACTCATATACATTGTCTGCGATAACTTTGAGGTTAACTAGCGTGGTAAAAATAAACCACTCACAAGACATATTGGATTCTGCATTCTGTCTCCCCCTGCCACCAAACTGTCATCTCTGTTTCCATGCAGCCGATTTTGGAGTTGCTGCAGAGATCAGTGCTTCTGTGGCCAAGAGGAAGTCTTTTATAGGAACTCCCTACTGGTAAGATAACTGGGCTCAAACCACGACCTTCAACGTTATGACTCATTGAAAACGATATACTTCAGTGCTTATTTATGCTGACACTGATACGTTTTACAGTAGTCATACGTTTCCTTCTCTGGATATGTTCTTTCAGGGTGGCTATGAGACACTTTATAAGGTGGTCGTATGTCCTTTGACAAGTCCTATAATGCATTATAACCACATCATAATTCATAACCCCCAATCTCCCATTTCACCTGACTGGTGTTTATGTACCCATGCCAGGATGGCACCGGAGGTGGCAGCAGTGGAGAAAAAGGGCGGGTACAACCATCTGTGTGACATCTGGGCGGTGGGCATCACGGCCATCGAGCTGGCAGAGCTCCAGCCGCCCATGTTTGACCTCCACCCTATGAGGTGAGACCTGAGACAAAGGACAGAGTTACAGACACAAACTGAGACGGAGGCAGAGATCCAGGCACAGAAAGGCAGAGATCCAGACAGAGACACAGACAGAGACAGGCAGACTCCGTACCAGTCCCTCTAGACTCTAGCCTTTAACATAAACAATAAATAGTTTCCATCCCCTTTTCATTCACTCCTCTAAATCCACAATAATTCCACTGAAAATAAATGATGATGGATATGTATGTTTGTGCTGTGTTGCATTTCGCGGGCTATCCACATACCTCTGAATCCAATATGGTATCATAGCTTTGTAGGTGACGGCAACAACAAAAATCCCAAGCCTGGGAGCAGGTCTGTTTGTGCTTTTGGAAACCGCCCCTGGAGTGTTTGTCGTTATGGCAGACATGTCAGCGAAGGACAAAGGAGACGGCCAAGGCACACAATAAACAGATCTATGAAGAAGGCTAGGCTTTCCACCGTGTTAACGTTTCAAACTATTAAAACTATGTTCCAGAGCCTTGATGTTAATGTCGAAAAGCAGCTTCCAGCCACCCAGGCTCAAGGACAAGACCAAGTGGTGAGATGGACATGAGCACACCACATTCCCTGAACAATTCAGCCACCTCACCATGCATCACACTGTATGTGAAATACCTCTTCTCCGAAAGCATCCTCCTGACACGGGACTGTTCTTTGAATGCAGCATTGATATTCTCCATATTTCTCAATATGGTTATATGCATTTTTTTTTTTTGATGTCTCATCTCCCTCCCTCCCTCCTCTCTCTGCAGGTCTGCGGGGTTCCAGAGCTTTGTGAAGATGTCCCTCATTAAGAACCCCAGGAAGAGACCGTCGTCCGAGACTTTACTGCAGGTACACTTCGGTACACCGCTGAGAGCACGTTGCTTTCCCCTCTCTCTCTCTCTCTCTATAAACCAGCGGAGGAAACATTCATGAAAAGCCCCTGGATGGCGATCAACATTCACCGCCATTATAGACAGAGCCTCTGGACTAGAGCCTCTGACTGAGGTGCTAAAAGCATAGCGATCCTGTATTCATGTCTATAGCTAATAGGGACCCCTAACAGGGCCTCGGGAGCTGTGAGAGATCAAGGAAATTAATGATGAAGTTATTTATTGATGTAGAGCTTTTACATAAAATAAAAAAATAAAAAATCTGTTGTCGTATCCCCAGCATCCGTTTGTGACCCAGCTACTGACTCGTAACCTGATCATTGAGCTGCTGGACATGGCCAACAACCCGGACCTCCACTCCACACACGGCATGGATGATAACGACATGGAGGTGAGGATAGGTGACAACATGCATGGCCATCACCCAGAACTCTCAGGAACATTGCTTGTTCCTAGTGTGATTTATTATGTGTGTGTGTGTGTGTGTGCGTGTGTTTGTCTGCAGAATGTAGAAGCTGCTCCTGATAAGATCCAGTCTGCAGGGAAACACCTGCCCGTGGAGAGGACTCTGTCTGAAGAGCAGTGTGAGTCTTCAAATCCCTACACAATTATGACACTGAAGCATCATCATCAGCCCACGCATGACATCATCACTACAATTTGTGAAAAGGGTTATCGAAGTTCTATTTGCAAAACCATCAAAACCAACATCAATGAGGGTCTTATTCCCTGAACACTGTACATGGGCTTTGACTGTACATCCGTCCATGATAATTCATCTATAGTTAGAGAGGGGTGTGTGTGTGTGTGTGTGTGTGTGTGTGTGTGTGTGTGTGTGTGTGTGTGTGTGTGTGTGTGTGTGTGTGTGTGTGTGTGTGTGTGTGTGTGTGTGTGTGTGTGTGTGTGTGTGTGTGTGTGTGTGTGTGTGTCTGTCGGTGCGTGCGTGCGTGCATGCGTATATCCTTGTGTATCGCGCGTACTTGGAGAGTTGAGGTCAACATCACCCTCGCTGGCTTAATGTATGGAATTGGGGACGAGGTAGGAGAGCAGAGCAGCACGCAACACAAGACTCTTGGGGTCCTGACTCCTGTTACAAGACGCCCATTGAGACTTGAAGGGGGAGATGAAGTCACCAAGTCACACGGTCACCCAACACAGAGGGACTCATAGAGGTGGCACTGTCCGCACACGCACATGCCATGTCCCCTTTCTGCCATGACTCTGACGTGCCTGGCGTCCCACGTGTGAGGAGGAGGTGGGGGAGGCGAGGAGGTGGGGGAGGCGAGGAGGGATGACTGAGGAACTATTGTTATGTCTCCTATCAGTGGGATTACAGCATACACAGGGTGCGGTGATGGTGGACAATGCGGACGCTCTACAGCAGCCTGGGACAAAAAGCGTATATATAGACAAGCATGTCAACAAAGATGGTGGGAGTGGGGAGGGGTGTTGTGACTCGTCTCTTATGCAAATACAATAGGTTCTCGGACATGTTTGTGGAAAGGGGTGTGGTGAGTCATTGTGAATGGGCATCACAATAGGTTTTCTGGGGTGAGTTGCCTGAAGCCAATGGTAGTACTTTCAACACATGATTGAGGTTGTGGTGTGTGATATAGCCTGTGAGAGTGTGCCCCTGAGCAAGAAAGTAGTTTACCAATCGATTGGAATATATAGCAAGTGATAATAAATGATAGTAAAAATGAATCACATAAAATATGTTTTGTATCAGCAGTTAGTAATTATAAGTACATACTTTGTATTTAATTGTAACTTTTCCTCATGGTTAACTAAGCTGTGCTTGCCTTAGTTGACCAAATGAAGTTTGGGCCCCCGTTGAGGAAAGTCACAGAGCCTTATCCTGATATGGTGAGTGACATTTATTTCCTGTGTTTGACATGTAGGGGGTTAGAGGTCAATTCAACATAGAATGGCTATTTGGGGAAGTGTGTTTACGAGATGTATGAGTTCTTGTATGGCATAGTTTTAAGATGTTATTAAAAGGGATACTATGAATGTGTATGTTGTTGATGTTTTTTTGGTCATATTTCAGCAAAGCTCGTATGAAGACGATTGGGACCTCTCAGAAGATGAAACTGAATCACCGTAAGATGCTCCTCTTCCTCACCAATTTTCTCAAATCTAGTAGCATTACATCAAAGACATAGTATTTCAGAGCATTATCTCAAATCTACTATCGGTGTTTGTGTGGCCATGGATGTGACATCCCCACTAGAGAGGGAAAAACATTGAAAAAACTCCCGATGCATTATTAATAGACTCATATTTGCAGTAAAAGGAAAAGTTTGCTTCCTCATCGAGAGAGAACACTGGCTGCAACGCTCCTATTGTCACAGAACAGGCAGTGCTCTGTCACATCATGTACACAGAACAAGTGGCTCCATAGGGACATTAGCATGTTGTCTTCCTATTTCAGGAGCCTGTTAGAATGTGTGGAGGAAGCTCTGCAGCTGAGGTAGGCCTGCAGACCCCCCTCCCCCATTGTAAAAACACTATTCAACACTATTCTACCCTGTGGCAACTTTTATCAAGGAAGCAATGAAAGTTTGTTTATTTACATTTAAATGATTAGCTTTTCATGTTTGGTATGCATATTTTAATTTAAATTTAAAAAATAATTATTTAACCTTTATTTAACCAGGAAGGGCTCATTGAGATGAAAATCTCTTTTTCAAGAGCGCCCTGGCCAAGATAGACAGCACCAAGTCATTACAAAACAATTACAGACAGACAACATGAAAAACTACAAGTAATAACGAAGTTACGCAACCATAAATAAATAGGTTATTAGTAGGTTAAAATGTACTAGTCACAGACAAACGACTTGACATGCCGCCATCTTGGATTTGAAGTTGATCGAGTGTGATAGACAAGTTGTGTTTTTACAATTCATTGAACCTGCCCTGCTCCAAATCTTGTCCTATTAAGATCCAACACAATTGAGCCCATGTCAGTTTATTGACTGTGACAGCAAGTATCCCACATGGAAAGCAAATCTGATTTACCTTTGATTTACCACAGAGTGCTTCAGTAACAATATTACCATTGACTATTTCAGGAGCTTAACCATCAAAAGAGTGCCATCTACTGACGTAAGTGCCAATAACACAACCCCAAGAAAACAAAGAGTTCCTTCTGAAATAGTGTAATGCAATACATGAAGACAATCCTTTTGACCTTTCAGCTATTTCCTATTGCATTATATGATGGTGTTTTGTCTATTGTCTTTGGTTGTGTAGGGTGGTAAAGGTGGGAGGAAGAGTGGGTTGTTCAGCCCTTCCACAGCCTCCCTGCCTGCCATCGGCTCCTTCTGTCCCACCCTGGAGGACAAGGACCTCACCCTCCGCCCCAGCTCCACCCTGGGGCCCGACTCCACACCCAACAACTCCATGTCAGGTACTGAACTTCCACACACAGAGTAAATGTTTCCAGGTTATAGGTCAATCTGTCATGACAACTGATTTGGTTCTGGGTCCCGAGATTATATGTTGACGTGAATATTTGACGAGTGATCAGTGTTTTCTAATGCAATCGTAAGACGTTCAATTATACAGTATATCTTCTGTGTGTTGTAATCCGAATCATTGTAGCTTTTCTCATTCATGCTAAGATTGACAACATGTCTCAACATGACAAATGGGTTCTCCCATCTCTCCTCCTCTCGTGTGGTTCTCTAGTCTTGGCCAGGTGTTCTGCTACCCAGGACATCAGCAGACAGTGGTGCAGTGACCCCAGTGTTTCTGAGGGGAGCGCCGTGCAGGCGGAGAAGAAGACAGGGGGAGTGGCCTCTCCGAGCAGGGAAACCTCTCTCTCTCCAGAGTGGAGCACACTGAGGAGAAAGACCGAGGACTCTGTGAGTGTACAACACAGGAAAATGTTGGCCCACTACATATGAGTACATTAGTTTCATATCCATACTGTATGTGCTGATGCCGATAGTTGGCATGGTTGGGGTTAAATCCAATGTCAATTCTGACACTTTGGGATGAAGTGAAATTTCAACGCAATAGTTGCAAAGTGCCATTCAATCCAACCCTGGGACGTAGTGACAAAATGTGTGTGGTTTGTTAACCAAAAATGTGTGTGGTTTGTTAACCAGCAAGTGTGTGGATTGTTAACCAAAAAGTGTGTGGCTTGTTAACCTAATAGCCTGTTTCAAAACATCCAGTTTTATCTCATTTTAATAAACAACCCTTTTGTAACATTAATATAGGAGGAGAGAATTCAGAATAGTCAACCAAACAGCAGCCAGATCCCATGACATTGCTGTTTTTGCTCCATTCATTTAAACAACATTATCATTTGAACGACACAGTTACCCCTCTTTTTTGTTGTTGTTGTTGTGTGTAACCCTTTTAACTTCTAGAGAGCTGATTGTCATGGACTCCCTCCTACCCCTCAAGTCCATGTAAGTGCAGAGGTCGAGTCTAACAGCATGTGCCCTACGGTGCAGGGACATGACCAATGACACTGCTGCGCCGACAACTAACAACCCATGCTTACACACAGACCTAGCTAATGGCCGTCGGTCTAACGAACGCCTGGTGGAATGCTCACTGCAACATTGCTTCTGTGTAGATGGACAGTGGACACATTTCAGTATTCTAACCATGCCTATTTTACCGCAATGTCGGAATTGGTCAACACGATATTAAAACACACAGTATGTTGTTTTGGTGTAATAGATGGGTGCCTGTTTCTCCAAAGTGTTCAATGGTTGCCCTCTGAAGATCCACTGCGCTGTGACCTGGATCCTCCCGAAAACCAGAGGTAGGTTTGCAGAAAGGGTTGAAAAGGTTCAAATGAGGTTCTAACATACGACCTAGAATATGAACCAAGACATGGTCTTGTCTCTTCCTCAGATCAGTACCTCATTCTGGGTGCAGAGGAGGGTGTATATACTCTCAACCTCAACGAGCTCCACGAGGACACTCTGGAGAAGGTAGTGGCACAGACGTTTATGAATAGGGTAAAGGGTGAAGTCGTGTTGAATTCCTGACCATACCACTAATACCTCTCTCTTCCCCCACAGTTGCTCCCGCAGAGATGTGCCTGGCTGTATGTCATGAACAACGTTTTGATGTCCGTATCAGGTAGGACAATCGATCCCCATTTTTCGTTCGCCCAATCACACACCTATCCGATTGGTCATAGGATCCTACACCATCAACTACACTACTCCAAACCAGATCTGGGTTCAAATAGTATTTGAGTGTTTGCTTGAGCCTACTTTGACTGCCAGGTGGGTGGGGTTTGCACTCCATTGGTTCCATTGTACCAGGCGAGCTCGAAAAAGAACTGCTCAATTGGAACACTGGTTCTTACCATTCCTTCCCTCTCCACCCCCATCTTCAGGGAAGTCTTCCCAGCTGTACTCCCACAGTCTGATGTCTCTGTTTGAACAGAGAGGTCACAAGCAGCAGAAACAGAGTCACCTGTCCCTCAGTACCAACCGCCTCACTGAGAGGATCAACCCCAGGTAGAGTGAGTGAGTGAGTGAGTGAGTGAGTGAGTGAGTGAGTGAGTGAGTGAGGATGAATGTTATCGGGTTAAGTTTGCCTTCAATTTATGTGCATCTCCTAATTTCAAATGTTTTTCAAATGTTTGTCCATCAGCAGGAAATATGCTGTAACTGTGAAGATACCAGACACTAAAAGCTGTCGAAGATGCAGTGTGGGTAAGTGTAATTTGACGTTGCAATATGTTCAAGAAAGTTGATGAAATTGACTCAAAGTGTTTTCAGTTGCTCTTTCTCCCTCCCTCTCTCTCTGCCGCAGCAAGGAACCCATACACAGACAGCACGTTCCTGTGTGGGGCTGTACCATCAGGTCTGGTTCTACTCTTGTGGTATGACCCCATGCAGAAATTTATGCAGCTCAAGGTGTGTATTGACATAACTCCATATTGTGCTATTAAAATGATTACTTACAATTGATTTCAATGAACCGTGTCTGTTAGACCTGTAAAATGTATCCTCCTATGCTCTCTTCTTCCCTCTCCTTCTCTCAGCATATAGACATACGTCTACCAGATCCGCTCCCTATCTTTGAGCTACTGGTGTTAGTGACAGATGAGTTTCCACAGTTGTGTGTTGGTGTGAGAGACTGCACTGCAGAGAAAGGGAAACTGCCAACCAACCAGCAACTGAAGTTTGATATCGTAGAGTTGAACGGCACACCAAACTCTTCACCAGGTGGCACAGAGATGTCCGATGCCAGGATTTCAACCATATAACATTGTGTCGAGGAATTGTATAATTATCTTTCTTTCTCTCTATTTCTCTCTTTCTGTCTTGTGCGTGTGCAGAGAGTATGCCTGTCGGAGCCGGACCGGGAGCCGTGCAGGTGACACAGCTGGACAGAGACACGGTTCTCATTGCACTGGAGAGTGAGTCTATTGGAGCTCGATCGGAATATATTATCTCCCTGGAATATCATTATCACTACCTACCCTTTAATGTACAATACTAATGGTATTTTTTACAGAGACTGTGAAGATTGTCACCCTGCAAGGGCTTCCTTCCAAGGAGCTGGCTTTTGAACTGGTCTTTGACTTCCCCATTGAAACACTAAGTAAAAACGTCACTCAATCCCAATTATCATTCTTTACTGCATAGAATGTTCTCAATTCGTCACCAAATCATAGCTACAGGGGTGAGGTACTGTAGCTACACCTAACACACTACGTACTGTATGTGTGGGAGATTCCTTTGTGACATTACTGTTGTGTGGCTAGTTTGTTTACAGGACAGTGTTCTGGCTTTCTGGAAGCATGGTCTTAAAGGGAGGAGTCTTCACACAAATGAGGTGATTATAATGCCTTCTCTCCACCAAGCGCTTGTGCGCTCATTCAAACCAAAAATGCTTGATCTGCATTGTAAGTATTTTATCTCTCTGAAACATTGAAATACATTTACACTCATCTTAGGTCACGCAGGAGATTACAGACGAAAGCAGAGTATTCCGGGTCTTGGGGACGAACAGGTATGCTCCAAACTCTAGCTGGCCTGTTATCTTGAAAACCACATTATGTGTGATCCCATAAGGGGTCAAAAGGTTATTTTGAGAAAACCAATCACGCTGTCTTTTGTCATTTCTATAGGGATATTGTCCTTCAGAGTACCCCCACAGAGGACCCATCAGCAATGAGCAACCTCTATATCCTGACTGGCCATGAAAGCAGCTACTAAGATTAGACAGAGAAAAAGGACTTGAGGAAGGAAGGAAAGGAGAGAAAGCTATATTAAAGGAAGAAGTGAAGGAGCGTGTGTCCCAGAGATGGGCAGCTTTTATTGTGTGAAGAAAGGAGGCACTACAGGCCACTGGCTCTTCCCTGGCACCTAATAAACTCGAACGAGCCCCCTGGCACCTAATAAACTCGAACGAGCCCCCTCAGTGTAGACTTGTCTCAAACTGATGTAACCCCCTCTATCTGCATACTGGGAACAGACAGACCATATGAGACTCTCACACAATTAGCCACAGAGAGAAAACTGAGCTGTTGTGTGTTCAAGGAAGAATTTGTTGGAAAAGACTTGTTAGAGAGAGCCCCCCAGTCATGACCCCCTAACCCCTTGAATGCGCACACACTACTTTTAACCTGGTTCCAACCCCATTGTGTTTTCTTACTGGTATGCCATTGGAAATACACTAACTGATGACCGAAGTCTGCACTGTCTCCCGATACAACATTGTGAAGTGGAAACCAACTACATCGGTGAACGGAATATACCGCTATACCACCATGCTCTATTCACTACCTGTAATGGCATAGGTGGCACCGCTCCCAGATGTCAACATGAACAGTTTTCACCTCATACGCTTGAAAATATGTCACCTAAAATCAGAGTGCTTAATACAGTTTAAAAGTGCTCAGATTAAGACTGTTCCAGGATTGAAAGTGTTTTCAATAGAGATCTCTGTTGAGCATGCTTTTTAGGACAGGATTGGGCTTAATCTGCATCTTGGGAAACCAGCCCTAATGGAGTTGAATTGTATGATGAATTCCAATATTGTTTTGTTGTGTTTAGTCTCAAACCAGACATGTGTGTTTGCCACAAAGTAAGACTACGTTGTGTTTAATGATACTGGTTTGCTTTTGTTTGGTTGTGCATGGGAGGGACTGGGCCCAATGTAACACTCGTCTTCCCTGAAAGACACTTGAAGGAGAATACATGTTGCTATTTAATTGTTTCTTTTAATTAAAAAAAAAGTGAAAATATGGATTTGAGAGTTTTTATGTATACTTGTTGAACTTATGCCAAAACATTGAATTCCCAATGATAAAATAAAAATATTTTTTAAAAATGTGAGTCGACTGATGCAAAGATAAAAGATGAATGTGTTTCTCTAAAGACATTAGACAACATTACCTATGAAGTTTAGTCCAGTTTAGCAAGCCTCAAGAATGTGTGTGACAAGTGCCAAAATAGATTGGCATGCTAATTAGTATTAGTATAAATTTCATTATAGGACTCTTTGTACAATTAGTTGATAAAAATTGACATCCTTTTTATCCACTTGTAATAAGACGTTCCCATACAAGACTATTTACAACAGTATTATGAATTGGGTCAGTTTACGTAAAAACATGACATGATGCGTAACTTTATAATTGATGTAATATCTCGACTGAACAGACGGGGGCGCCATTGCATTTTTTTTGTATCCCTTTGATTGCGTCACACACTTCCTAAAAATAATCACGGCGCCATTTCAGAATTCATTCATTGGCATTTGCAGTTTGAGTCGTTATTCAGGTAAGGGGGACATGGTGGAAATTGACATCTCAATCCGTGTTGATTTGTATTCAACAAGTTGCTAGAGGGAGGACTAAGACACCCTATAATCACGATGTGTTTTGTTTGACCAGAATTAGTCATAGCTAGCACCATACCGTGCGAATGTTTCTTTTCAACAACAAATAATATAGATATATCATGAAACTAGTTCACGCAAACGAAGACCAAGCTAGCTGGCTAGGTTATCAACCTCATTTGGATTTCAGTTGAGGTTTTCGAGAGTGTCAGCCAGGTTGTTAACAGAACAGGTAGCTAGCTAAACTAGCTAAGTTTATTCCGACAACAAGCAACTAGCTGACGTTAACTGGCTAAAGTGAGGGAATTTCTAGTTTTTATAACCACGGTCAGACTTACGAAGTTAGCTGCAAGATAAAAATAAAAATGTATATATTTTATAAAATACGTTATCTTAATAGCCACGAAAGATTAAATGGAATGTTCTCAATACTAACGTTAACTTTCCTATTTGGCCTGGTCAGTTACTGTTAGCTGGAGAATTAGCTAGCGGTAGGTTACTAGATAGCATTAGCTAGATTGAGTTGCTAGCTACTGTACGTCAGATAGCTTGCAAACTTATTCTCTTTTGACATTTTATTAAAGTAGGCCTATAATCATAACATTAGTTGTGAAAGTTGTATTTCATGGCAAATTTTGGACGTGGTATTTTTCTTCATGCTTCACATAGTTGAAATGGACTTGGTAAACAAACAACTGCTTGTCTCCACTTCCAGGAATAACACGCCACAGATTTGAAGATGGTGAAAATATTCATAGGCAATCTTGACTCCGACACCACCGTGGACGAGCTACGCACTCTCTTCTCCCAGTATGGCAAGATCTCAGAGTGCGACATTGTCAAGAACTTTGGCTTTGTGCACATGAACGACAAAGCCGAAGCGGAGGAGGCAATCAAGAACCTTCACCACCATGAGCTCAACGGGGAGCAAATGAACGTGGAGATGAGCCGCGGCAGACCAAAGTCCACCACCAAGCTGCATGTCAGCAACATCCCAGAGGGTTGCACCAACGAGGAGCTGAAGACCAAGTTTGAGGAGTATGGCCCTGTGGTGGAGGCTGACATAGTGAAAGACTATGCATTTGTCCACATGGAGTCTGTGGATGATGCCATGGAGGCCATCAGTAGGCTGGACAACACAGCCTTCCAAGGTGAACCCGCAGATAGTCTGAGCTTTCTGTAGTTACGGAATACACTTCCCTTTAGATGGCATAAAGATCGTAAAGTGATGCCGAAAAGCATTTTGGTTTAATTCTCTGAGTTTAATGGATTCGTAATGGCACTAAAGTCGTGATTCTTTCGTGATTATTTTATCCGGTTTCAACGTAACAGTGCAGGTGAACTAATTGATGCTAATATATAAGTATTTGCAATGAGGAAATAACAGCCGTTAAGAAGCAGTGGTGTGCGTGTCAGAACCCAACCGTCTCATGCGTCTCTTCTCTCTCCTCAAAAGGCAAGCTGATGAGCGTGCATCTGTCCACCAGTCGCCTGCGCACGGTCCCGGGAATGGGAGCTCAAACTGGCTGCTATGTCTGCGGGAAACAGGGTCACTGGTCGAAAGATTGCCCAAATGGCGGTCAGAACGGCGGTAGCTATGGTGACAGTGGTGAACGCCCCAGAGGTGGCCTAATGATGGGCCGCGGCAGGGGTTTCCCACGGGGTCCCCCAGGTTTCACCAGGAGTGGCGAAAGATATCCGAGTGGCTACGGGATGCCCCCAAGAGCTGCGGCATCCTATTACATGGGCAGACTAGGGTATAGCAGATCGTCCAGTTATCTGGGGGGGCCGCCTCTTCCCCCTTTGAGCCGTAGGCCTAGCTATGGCTCTGCTCGGGAGTACAGCGCCGATGCCAGGGATCGGTACAGTGGCAGGCTACCGAGCTCTTATCCCGAGAGGGTATCGGCCTATGAGCGAGACCGTTACAGCATTCATGTTGACTATTATGAGAAGTACAGGGCACGGCCATACGGCTCAAGCTATTTTGAAGAGCGCCGTCTGGGCTATATCCCCCCTCCCCCCTCTTCCTCCCTCTCAAGGCTCTCCTCTAGTGTCGACCCGTACGAGCGTCGCCCGCTACCACCATCCTCGGCGACCGCCTCGTACTACTTGCGAGACCGCAGCCCGATCAGACGAGTGCCTGTCACCTCTGACAGCTATGGTTATGAGCGTTCACGGCTGTCCCCGGTGTCGTCCTCCAGAAGCTCCTCGTACGCCGTCCCACAGGCCAGGGACCCTTACACCGATCGGACACGCTATGCTTACTGAGCTACATACTGCCAAGGTGAGCCAACCAACCAGGAGTACTGGCCCATTGCTCTGTGACATTTGGAATGGTGCGTGCCATTGAATGTAAAAAGGTACATGATGATGATGACACAGTGGGGGCTGGGAACTGTAGACTCGTGTTCATCCTAATATTTCTTGAATGAAGAACAGAAACTATGCCCCCCCCACAGTGCTTTTAAACCGTAAAACACAATCCAATTCTCAAAGCGAATGCTCTGCTCTTTTCTAGGTGTGTATGACTCGCCAGACTTTTCCTTTGCTACCATTCCTCCTCCGAGCTGCATGGTTCCATCGAGCTGTGCCGCAAACAAACCTTTCGTGACTCGGAATGTGATGGCACGAGAATGATGCAGGCGGAAATCGGCATGTGCATCGTCCTGGCACCTGTGTGCCAGCCGTCGGCAGATGAATCTTCATCTTCAACTGACTAATCAATCCATATTCAAGTCAACATACTTCCTTTATTTACAGTTGTCACTTACAAGGACACTTAGCTATCTGGAACCACAGGTCTGGCACTGTGTGTGTGATGTTAATACTAGCTTAACTATACCGGCTTTCCACTCGCTTTGTTTGTCTTTTTAAAAAAAAATTTTTTAGAAATTATACATCTTTTTATTTTTAAGAATCTCCTCAAAGCAAATTGGCAACTGAATTTGGCGTATTGAGGTGACCATAGTTTAGAGAGTTTTGTCTTACTTGAGAAATATTTTTCATTCATTTAATTGTTTTCAGCTATTAGTGACAAATTCTCATTCATGCCATGTTTCGCTCAGTCATTCAACCACATTTCTGTTTTGAATTTTCCCCAGTAATACACGATTTAAGAATAAACCGGTATGAATATATGTGAAGTTCATGCACTGGCTTTGAGAACGTTCATGAACATCTGTTTTCTCAAGAGGACATTCCACTTCGTGTTGAGGAAATCCTCGTCATACTGCTTTTGCTTAGAGTTGCTGTCACGGTGACATTATCCGTATCCCAAAACAAACATTCCAATTTGTCTCAGTTGATATGCTTCATCAATAATATCTGCATTACAGTCTCCTAACCAAAAAGAAGCATTTAAGTTTGTACTAATTTGAACAGTGTGCATAGCACGTATAGATTCATGCACCGCCAAAAGTAATCTTATTGCGTAATTCGGGAAGGCCCAATCTGATATACACCAATTCAAGAGGATATAGCAATATATTAAATATTGTTTTCTAACAGTCTATGTTTTAGTATGAACATGTACATGTTCAATACAGCAAATAACTCAGGGCTATGACATAATCATTAAGGTAAGGGGCATTGGTCTTAATCACTTTCTATGGGTGCCTTTTACAGCGAAGCTATTTTGGGAATTGTTGTAGTTTGTATTTTTCCTAAGTCCAAGCGTGTACGTTTTTCGCATTTTATTTTTTAATAAACCATAAAGTATTTTTTGTGCCAATTTTCTTTATGTATGCTCTCTTCAGCCTTTATCCACATCGACACTAAATTGAAATGAATGCTTTTCTGATAATACCTACTAAAGCCTGGTACTACTAAATCAAGTACAGTCGGAAAGAAATGCACGTAATGCTGCTTTCGTCCAATCAACCGGTCTGATTTCGACGCCCTCCAATCTGGTTTTGCCTTTTGAGGGGATGGGCAGAGATTGTGTTGTGGCTAGCAGGCGCGGCGCCATTTCATCTCGGAGACCAGTGGCATCCCACAGTGAAAGGTAAGAAAGTAGAAAATGTGATTTATGGCGTTTTTTTTTATTTTTATGTAAATTTTGACGTTGCATATTTCCTTATGTGAACAGCAAATAACTGACATACAGCTATGAACGCGTTTCGGATCTATTGTTAGGATAGCATGCTCGTTATGCATGCATATGCGGACACTTGCTAAGAGTTGCCACAAGAGGCAATTCGGTGTCGCTAGCTGTCTTGCACGTTACAAATGATTACACGTGCAAATGTATGCTTTAACTATGCTGAGATGGCGATGTATTTTAAACGTTCGCTTACGTGCCTGAATCATTGGGCTGAATTAATGACCAATGGACAGCTTGTCTAGTTCCAAACCTGCTAGCTACTTCTGACACTGGTGGCAGAGAGTAACCAGCATTATGATTGGTAAATTGGTCCTGTTAATGATCCGATGCATCCTCTTGCACAGCGGATTATTGATAGAGCGAATTTATCAAATAGTCAAATAATCAATGTACTATTAGGTTCATAAGACTTCCTGTGCCAAGTTGTTTCATCAGTTTAATTTCCTCTTCCACTGTTTATATACTGAAGCAGGAGCATCATCATGGTGAAAATCTTCATTGGGAATTTGTCTCCAGACACCACGGCGGAGGAGCTGCGCTCCCTCTTCTCCCAGTATGGCAAGATCTCAGAGTGCGACATCGTCAAGAACTTTGGCTTTGTGCACATGGATGACAAAGCCAAGGCAGAAGATGCCATCAAGAATCTCCACCACTACGAGCTCAACGGGCAGGCCATGAATGTGGAGATGAGCCGCGGCAGACCCAAAGCCTCTACCAAGCTCCACGTGGGTAATATCAACAGCAGCTGTACCAACCAAGAACTACGGGCCAAGTTTGAGGAGTATGGCCCAGTGGTGGAGTGTGACATAGTGAAGGACTACGCCTTTGTCCACTTGGAGCGTGTGGAGGATGCCATGGAGGCTGTCAGTGGGCTGGACAACACAGCCTTCCAAGGTGAACTCACACAGGCAGGGCTTGGTTGGTCAGTGCCCGGTGTGGTGTAGGTCCACCCTGATAATTAGAATGAGTTCTATTCACTAAGAAAAGGTCTTAACAAAACTGATAGGTAAGTCATGGATAAAGGTAAGTAGTGAAAGTAAGGGGCAGTCAACCGCTATCCAAATCCACATGTTGTACTAATTTTTGTATCTTTAAAATTCATCCCAGAATATGGACTTGTGTGTCAGTTGTGGATATATTTCCGTATACCTGGGTCAGTGTTGCTTGGATAGAACAATCGTCAGTGTTTACGTTCAGAGGTGTTTTAAAATGTAGGCTATTAGGATAGTGTTTTAGTACGTGCCCGCCTCCTTTCTGATTCCGTAGCTCATATGCATAGATATAGATGGAACAGTTTATTGTATCGTCGTAAACTCTTGCGTCTTTTTTTTTTTTTCAAGGCAAACTGCTGAGCGTGAAGCTTTCGACTAGCCGCCTGCGTACTACGCCTGGCATGGGAGAGAGGACTGGTTGTTATCGGTGCGGGCAGGAAGGCCACTGGTCCAAAGAATGTCCGCTCGACACGTTGGGCAACTACAGAGAGGGTGCCGAGCCACGCTCTGACGGATTCGATGGCGGTGCCCCCAGGTTCGGCGGGGGGAGTCGCAGCGGTCGCGTTTATCAACGGGGCTTCAGTGGCGGCGATCCAGGTTACAGTGGCAGCTACGCTTCCGTGCACGACTTTGGCAACAGAGGGTCTGTTTACGGCAGCGGCAGTGTACCCGGGTATGGCAGGGGCGCGGGCTACGAGAGCGCAATGAGTTACAGTGTCCCGCAGGGTTATGGAATGAGCGCTGCCGAACAATGCATGGCCCGGACATACGCTAGCGAGGCAGCGTACGGCTGCACCAGCTCGAGCTATGGTGTGATCCCAGCCAACCCAGTGCGCCGGTCATCTTACGAGGACCGGGATCCTTATGGTGTTGTGGACTTCTACGAGAAGTACCGGGCTCGCTCGTATGGAGCCAGTTATTTCGAAGAGCGCCGTTCTGTCCCTTTGCCAGCCCCACCTCCCCCCTCCTCCTCAGCCATAATGAGGGAGCGCCTGCCGCCCTCTAGCCTCGACCTATACGAGCGCTGTCCCCTCCCTCCTCTACCAGCCTCCATCTCCTCATACTACTCCCGCGACCGGAGCCCAATCCGGCGAATCCCTGCTGATGCTGAGGGCTACACGTACGAGCGCGCGCGCCTCTCCCCGGTGTCCTCCCTCCCCAGAAGCTTGGCTTATGACATCCCGCGGGACCCCTACGCCGAGCGGGCGCGCTATGCTTACTAACCTTTTTCCCACTTGTCCAGGTGAGACCTGACTAGCTTTCACAGGTTAGCGTGATTTTAAGTTCCCTGGGAACTACACTGAACAAAAATATAAACGCACCATATAAAGTGTTGCTCCCATGTTTAATGAGCTGAAATAAAAGATCCCCAGAAATGTTCAATACCCTGAAAAAGCTTATTTCTCAAATTTTGTGCGCAAGTTTGTTTACATCCCTGTTAGTGAGTATTTCGCCTTTGCCAAGATAATCCATCCACCAGACCGGTGTGGCATATCATGAAGCTGATTAAACGGCATGATCATAACACAGGTGCTGCTTGTGTTGGGGACAATAAAAGGCCACTTCGAAAATGTGAAGTTTAGTCACACAGCACAATGCCACAGATGTCTCAAGTTTTGAGAGATCGTGCAATTGGCATGCTGACTGCAGGAATGTCCGCCAGAGAATTTGAATGTCATTTCTCTACTGTAAGCCGCCTCCAATGTCACTTTAGAGAATTTGGCAGTACGTCCAAACGGTCTCACAACTGCAGACCACCTGTAACCACGCCAGCCCAGGACCTCCACATCCGGCTTCTTCACCTGCGGGATCGTCTGAGACCAGCCACCCGGACATCTGATGAAACTGGGTTTGCACGACTGAAGAATTTCTGCCCAAACAGTCAGAAACTGTCTCAGGGAAGCTCATCTGCGTGCTCGTCTTCCTCACCAGGGTTTTGACCTGACTGCAGTTTGGAGTTGTAACCGACTTCAGTTGGCAATTTATCACCTTTGATGGCCACTGGCAAAAGGTGTGTTCTTTACGGATGAATCAGTTTCAACTACTGGGCAGATGTATGGCATCGTGTGGGCAAGTGGTTTGCTGATGTCAACATTGTGAACAGAGTGCTCAGTTCTTCCATGGCCTGCGTACTCACCAGACATGTCACCCATTGAGTGTGTTTGGCATGCTCTGGATCAACGTGTACAACAGTGTTCCAGGTCCGGCCAATGTACAGCAACTTTGAACAGCCATTGAAGAGGAGTGGGACAATATTCCACGGGCCATAATCAGCAGCCTGATCAACTCTCTATGTGAATGAGATGTGTTGTGCTGCATGAGGCAAATGGTGGTCACACCAGGTACTGACTGCTTTTCTGACTGAAGCCCCTACCATTTCTTTAAGTTATCTGTGTTACCAACAGATGCATATCTGTATTCCCAGTCATGTGCAATCTGTAGATTAGGGTCCGATGAATTTCAGTTGACTGATTTCCTTATATGAACTGTAACTCAGTAACATCTTTAAAATGGTTGTGTTTTATATTTTCGTTCGGTGTAGTGTTAATATAAACACTGGGTGTTTGATAGTTTCTCTAGGTAATGTCTTAGATCTGTCAGGTTTTCTGTCTTGTCATAGGTTGATAATGCCGACGCTGTCAAGCCTGTTGATCGAATAGGAGAGAATGCATGCCGTGGAACTTGACTGCATCTTGTGGATGACCGTGTTACTATTTGGTATGCTCTCTTTTCAGGTGTCGCAACAGTGTCGTGCTCGGTTGGCCATCTTAGTTCCGTCTTGCTATGCGTTTCGACGTGGTCGTGGGATGGGGAATGTGCGGACCTTTATCTTCACTGTTCGATATCTGTCTTGTGTGTTAACTGATAGCTTAGTGATGTTTTGTATTTCCCCGCTGAAAACAGAATGTAAATATAGATTTCAGGTATTATTAGATTTTAGGTATTTAACAAAAAGCAACTATGTGCACGTTTTATTTTTTAATGTGAGTCCTTCAGTTGGAGGTGTTGTAGCAGTAGTTGAATCAGTCATTGCACTTAACTCTAGTTAGCAGTTTTATGCATTAGTGCGATGAATGCAATCAGTTGCTCATCACATTCGCCTTCCTTTTTAAAATGCATATAAAACCATTAAAACAATCGATACAGGTGTTGTGAATGAATGTGTAAATAATATATATTTTATTTTACTCCACATCTAAGGCAGGGGAGGCATATTACGCATTAGGGGCTGATATTTTTCAATACCTTTTGAAAGTGAAATTGCACTCACAAGAGAATCCCTGCTGCTTCAAATCTAATTTTCCAATTAACATATGACTGTATTGCTCATGTGTTTGAATGAAATAATACACTTTGTATACATCCTGAACATTTTAGAACATTTCTAAACTGTTGTATAGTCCCATTCCATCTTGAAAAGAAATGTGTTTAAGAGTGCATTTGGCACTATTTGCCCTGAATGATATGAGAAATATTTATGTCCATTTTGTTTCTCAATAAAATCACTCTGAAAAGGTGTACTATTTGTCATTTGATTCGTGATTTCGTCCCATGTCTTGTTCACTTTACCCCCCCGCCCCCCGTGAACTCTTTTGGAATGTAACTCTTTTGGAATGTAGCAAAGGTCGAGTCATGCGTCCTCCAAAACAAACCGAGCTTCTTAACACCCGCCCGCTTAACCCGGAAGCCAGCTGGACCAATGCGTAGGAGGAAACACCATTCAACTGACAACCGAGGTTACCATGCAGGCGCCTGGCCCGCCACAAGGATTTGCTAGAGTGCGATGAGCCAAGTAAAGCCCCCCTGGCCAAACCCTCTCCTAACTGGATGACGCTGGGCCAATTTGTGCACCTCCCTGTGGGACTCCCGATCACGCCTGGTTGTGATACAGCCAAGGATCAAACCAGGTCTGTAGTGACTCCTCTAGCACTTAGATGCAGAGCCTTTGACCACTGCGCCACTCAGGAGACCCTCAGCTTTTCATTTTTTATTAATTTGTAAAGATTTCTAAAAACAAAATTCCAATTTGACATGGGGAATTGTGTGTAAGCCAGTGACAAAAAAAACTCAAATTAATAAATGTTAAATTCAGGCTGTAACACAACAAAATTGTGGAAAAGTCAAGGGGTGTCGATATTTCTGAAGGCACTGTATTTTAAGCCCATAACCATGTGTGTGAGGTGTATAATTTGTTTCAAAGTAGAATTGTTTAAGACTACCAAGAAACACTCTGTGTGACCCTGATTTAACCTACTGCAGCAAAATGAACTGTCCAAGTTTAGCTGGAATTTAGCCCATAAGGATTTGACAAATGCGATTGGTTGGTGATATGACATTGGCACACGTCTCTTGCGCTGCGCATCATAGCAGATCACAACAACAATAGGAGAAATGTTTAACATCACCAGCACCATATCCATATAATATCTTGCCATAAGCGCAAAGTGACTGCAAAAGATACAGGTTGGAATGTCACTTTTCATCAAATGAATTGGAAGTCTGACTGAAATATGGGACAAATTTACCTTTTTTTCACAATTAGTGCATTTGAATTCTGTTGATAAAATGCGGAACATGATTGGTTGGTTGCAGGGCGCAGGAAAAAGGGCCTATATTCGGGACTGTCCCACACAATCCGAGATGTGGTCACCCTAGATACTAAAATAATAACTATTGATCAAGTGGACTTTGTCCTTCAAATTAATGTTAGATTTAAATTATGCAGACTAACTGTGAAATATTGTGATTAGTCGATCTGTATAATCACATATTATTGCCCTATTATGTGGTCTGAATTTAGTGAAAAGTGGATATTTTATTCTGGAAAATTCCTGCCGCTTGAGCAGTCAGCGTTTTACAGCTGTGTGAGTGTGTTTTAGTATTTTGGAATGCTAATGTGGAATGTACCAACTCAAATTTAAATCATTTACACCACTCAGGGCCCCCGAGTGCCGCAGCGGTCTATGGCACTGCATCACAGTGCTAGAGGCGTCACTACAAACCCTGGTTTGATCCCTGGCTGTATCACAACTGGCCATGATCGGCAGTCCTATAGGTGGCACAATTGGTCCAGCATCGTCCTGGTTAGGGTTTGGCCGGCGTAGGCCGTCATTGTAAATAAGAATTTGTTTAAGGTTAAATAAAAAAAATACACAAACAGATTTAGACTAAATGAGTCCCAGTATTCAAAGATGCCTGTAATATACCAATACACTAACGCTGAGAATATTTCACAAATGTTAACATACACCATTAGTCAAATTGACCCCAGAATTGGTATATAAACTCAGTATATTAAGTAATGACTATAAGATTACCTGCTGCATTCAAAGAGAACTAAACTATAGCACTAGATTAAACTTCACTTGAGTCATCCTTCTGGTATTGATAGATAAACATGGACATTTTCTCTGATTGCACATAAAGGAATATAGTTCCTACATGATAATGCTTGCTTTGTTATCCAACTGTCATCCTTCGAACTCAGTTCATTGCTGCTGACGGGCTATATTTATAATAATCTAATATCAAGAAGAGCATACCCACCATAACTTGTTTTTCAATGTTTTGTCTACTATTTGTAGTATGGAGTGGTGATATTCCTAATTTCAATGCAATCATGTGTTAAAGTTTGTCAGTGCATGTTTATTTTTTTTATTTAAACGTATTAATCCAAAGCGACACGTGAAGTGCTTCCCTGGTACTACCACCGAGGTATAACTAAAACGAGCACCAGGGGCACAACTGTACGGTCGCGCGCGCAGGTAATGATAGGCGGACACCAAATGTCAAAGCCCAATCAAAGAGTGTGGCTCAATGATTGTCAAGATTAGAGTCCAATCGTTTTTCGAGGAAATTGAGCGATGGCAGATTGACGCTATGTTTTATCCAATGATAACAACGGGCACCACAGTCACAACTGGGCGGTTGCGCGCGCAGGTAATGGTCAACACATTTCAAAGCCCAATCAAATAGTGTAGCTAAATGATTGTCAAGATTAGAGTCCAATCGTTTTTTGAGGAAGTTGAGACACTATGTTTTATCCAATGAAAAGCGGGACGTTTCGGCTGGCACTGCTCTACACCAATAGCTGTGCTACGATGTACAGTTCGTCCGCCTTTGTGATATTCCGCTGTGCGCCATCTTGTGCCCCCCCCCAGCGCGAGTGGGGAAGGTTGTGCAAGTCGTTGAATTTAATATTTCTTAATATATTTACAAGCCTAATTTAATACAACCTTAATTTGAAACAGAGCACATTTGGAAATGGCTACGGGAGCAAATGCAACCCCTCTGGGGAAGCTGCACCCGAGTATTGGCGCTAAACGAGGCTTTGAAGCCGGGCCCGGTGCTGGGTTAATGCCTACACCGGGGCCGCCTGTTTCCTTTCCTTCGCTCCCGAATTTTCAGCCCCCAATTCCAAACGTCTCTTTCCCGCAAGCTCACCCAGTATTTACTGCGGTGGCCGCTTTTCCCACCCCGCCACAACCACCGATAGGAGCAGGAATTCCGTCTCAGTCAGGTAAGCCGGGCTAGCTAACGTTATCTAGAGAAAGGTCTGCAGTGCAAGGCTGGTGTTGCTGGGATGAGCTAGCTAGCTAGATATGTTTTCGCCGCTGATAGCTAACTTTAACTGATCATTCACGTTTATGCGAAACATTGCAACTTCAGACATGCAGCATTATCACCCTGGCAAGTGAAGTGAACAAGATAAAGATAGCTAGACATTAATTAGTAATTAGTTAACGCTAGTTAGCAAACAATGCGCGGTAGTTACAAGTACAATGCTTTTGTGTAATAACTAGTTCATTGCAGCCGCGGTAGAGCCCCGTTTCATAATATTACCATGTGTTCCAGTTGCCTGTCGTAGTTTTGAAGTAATCACGAAAAAATGGGCCCTTATTTTTAGGGCATTTTTCACCCTGGCGTCGTCTTTTAGCTGTGTAACGTTAGCTGACGTTAACGTCACTAATTTAACATTTAGCTAGTTGTCTGTTAATCCATTTGTAAATTCGGTGAACATGTATAAATACTCAAATTGAGAATACTCTCTATCTCATCTGTCAGACTTCGGTCAGAAAAAATCCAGGAAAAGAAGCCGCTGGAGTAGCGAGACACCCGACCAGAAGACAGTCATTCCTGGCATGCCCACCGTCATCCCGCCTGGACTGACTCGGGATCAGGAGAGGGCCTATATAGGTAACCATCTTTTCCACTACTGTATAACTGAACTGTAAACTGCACTGTACTAGTGTTTTAGATATACAGGAAATCAGTCAAGTCAAGGGGCGTTAATGTAGCGTGTTCTTCTTTACCTGACCCAGTGGGACCCAGTTGTGATTTCCTCACGTTTTGCACATTGAAATGTTGTGCATAGGTCCTGACATGTTTGCTAAATTTCATCAGTAAGAGTTGATTGAATCAGATAACAGGACATGTTGGGTCACTCACTGGTAGAGCTGGGAGACTGACCAAAATCCAGACTGGTGCATAACCACAAGGTTGAAATGCATTCTTCAAGGTGATTCAAGTACAGTATTTGCCAATACATTTAAGGAAAAAAATGGAGAGGGAAAAAAAGTTTAAATTATGCAACTGAAACTATAATTCAAAATCCTATTGCTCAGATGAAATTCAGTATTCTTATCCACTGAGTATACTAACTTGTTGATGTGGAGTGTGAAGGAAGGCCATTGTCCTAAGACAAGGAGGTACAATAATGTGGTTCTCCTATAGCACGCTTTTTGTGGCATTAAGGTTTGCATACCACTGGACATCCATTAGCAAATCAGAAGGGTGTTGCTGCTTGCCGTGTAATTGTTTTGGGCTGCAGGTCACTGTCCCCTTGTACTTCACCAACTTCCCTGGCATGAAAGGGTCTACCCACGTTGTCCTTGTAACATGCAAAATGATTCCTTGATATCATACATGTGAGTTTAATGTGTGAGCAATGGCGAAAGCTTCATACTCATTTCCAGTGCATCCTTTAAAATAGGCACTCATCTGGATGTTTTCAGACCAAATTAGTTTAAGAAACGGTTGGCTTGACAATAACTGCCTTTCAGCAGTAGTGTAACACCACCAAACTGGCTTTAGACACTTGTAAGGTGTTTGAAGCAGGTGAATCTACCCCTTAATAACAGAAGGGGTTATCAATGTATGTCATTGTTTATGGTTGGTCTTCCTTGGTATGTAAACATTCATTTCTGCCAGGGTTGGGCGGTATCCAGATACTTTTTTTTTCTTGATCCAGTAGGGGATTGATTATCTGCTGTTCCCAAGAAGCTTGATCTTGCAAGCTAGCCACTTAGCTGGCAAGTTAGCAATCCAAATGCATAGCTGGAGCCCTGAGCTTGAGAATTTATTTGGCACATCTGGGATCGTTAACTTAGTTATAAGCCATTAATTTATTTTTTATTGTGTTCAAAGTCATGCTGTCTGTATTTCAAAATACCTCAGAATATGGCATACCGCCCAAGCCTAATTTGTGCCTGCCTTATGTTCTCACTTCTATGTTTACATTGCTCATTCAAAACAAGAATTGCATGGGGGGTCCAAAGGGATTTGTTTGAAGCCCGTAAGATGAAATAGCAGTGAAATATCAATTCACAGGGGCTGTCTTCATCTCTGGCATCATTTCTCAATTAAAGCAGAAACTTCATAATTGAGTCATTGTTGAATCTTGTCAGGAAAGGGTGGGAGTTTTTTACATAACAAATAGCTCCTCAGCTGTAGCTCTACAGGAATGCAGGCAGTGACACTTCAACTTTATTAATGTATATTGTGTTAGTCCTATTTGTGGATCAGGCTCCACTTTTATGCCAAAGCCACATTCAACTACCGTCGTATGACAGTCTCAAATTTAAATTATTCTTGAATCTTTTGGGGTGGGGTTTGGAATGTGGTTAATTTATGCTGGCGGGCATCGAATGGAACTCTGGTCTAATGATCCACGCTAAAATGTTTCTGTTTAAACCCTTCATCACTGGGATGCCACATTTTTCACCTGTGCATTTGTAGAACATCCTGGAGCTTGTTGTTAGCTATTGACGACAGTTCACTTTCAGTTCAGTGAATTGGTTCTAGAGTTTTGCATGGTCATTTTGGTACCTCCGTTTCCCAGAAATGAAGAAGGGTTTTTACTTGCGTAGAATATTTGCTGAATTTCAGAAGTAATTTTATTCCCCTTGTATTTTCATGTAAATGATTCATCATTCATTGTAGTCATGTTTTTGCCTGTCAAACAAATGAGACAGTGCTTGAATTTAGATTGCACTGTCTCCAGCTGAATGTTATTTTTGTAACCACATTTCTCTCCATCCTTCTTGTTTTTCTTTCCTAACCTGAATTCTTCCAGTCCAACTGCAGATCGAAGACCTGACTCGTAAACTGCGTACAGGAGACCTGGGAATCCCTGTTAACCCTGAGGACAGGTCGGGAAAAGTTTTAAACCCACGAACAGTAACATTTTCTCTACCTTCTTGTCGTTCTTTTTGACGCCAAATGTTGGTCTTGGGTAAAATGATACTTATTTCTCAGAAGATGCTTTAGGTCCCGAAGTTTAGTAGGTTTAGTTGCCACAGTAAGGATGAGTTATTATCCAGCAAGGGTAGTGTCATAAATAACATGATATGTTCTCCTTCCAGTAGTATTTAGGGATGTCATACTTCTAGGTGCTTATAGTCACAACTTCCAGGATGACTGAAGACTAAAGTTTTGCTCAGAATTACTTTTTAGTGTTACATCCCAATCTGTGCAGTTGGGTAGTTATTTTGTAAATGTAATCCGTTAGTTTCTAGTTACCTGTAATCAGTTAGGTACCTTTTGGATTACCCAAATTCCTTAATGAGATCAATTCCCCTTAAGAAGCATTAGAAGAAGACAAAAAGGACCCATTCCTTTTCCTGCTCTTTCCTGGCAATCCATCAAACACATTTGGTGTGCCATAATAGTGGTCTCTGACCTGTGGTCAGTCTCGCTCAGGTGGAACAAACTCAAATGTGCACCTTTTTTCAATGTTGAATTGAATGTCATTGAGAAAACAAAGGTGTTCAAATGTACATTTTAGTCATTTAGCAGGTGCTCTTATCAGAGCGACTTACATTATTGCCTTAATCTTAAGATGGCTAGGTGACACAACACATCACAATCGTAGCAAGTACATTTTTCCTCAACAAAGTAGTTATCAGAAAAGACAATTGCATATATATGTGTGTGTGTGATTACTTTTTTTTACTCCCTGGGCCAATTTGTTA
Organism: Oncorhynchus nerka; assembly: GCF_034236695.1. Lineage (NCBI taxonomy): Eukaryota > Metazoa > Chordata > Actinopteri > Salmoniformes > Salmonidae > Oncorhynchus > Oncorhynchus nerka. The sequence continues at coordinate 34,794,176 of NC_088407.1, read as the reverse complement.
GATGTAGATCTTCATTTCTGAATTGGTAGGCATCTAAATAGGAAGGAGTAAAAGGTGGTAATTATATAAACCTCATGGCTCTGCGTTAAGGTGTGCTGTGAAGTTACCATGGTCACCTCTGGTTTACTTGGGTGTTCAAGCATTTCCAGTTTACGTTTATACCCATCTAAATGAGCCTCGTAAGAGTTTGTATCCTTATAATATTCCTATATTCCATAATTATTTTCTTATACTTAAATGGTATATTATGGAATTATTACAATGCATTACTTTGTGCTCTGTCAAAAGACTCTGTCAATTGCCCTAATATTCTGAACTCCCCTATGTCTTTATTTGGACAGTGAAACTAAAATGTTTCATTTGACTTTATACTGGATCTGGTATCAAATGTTTCATGAGGCAAAAGTACAGAATTTCGCCTTTCATTTATGGGGATTTTCATACATATCTGTTTTACCGTTTAGAAATGAATGCACTTTATGCATGTACTCTCCCTCCCCCATTTGAAAGTGTAAAAACAGTTTTCGGGTGGATATGGGCCAGGTTTCATAAAACATCTTAAGTGTTTACCTTATGGACTAATTTCCCCTTACCTAAGTGAATCGTTTAAGGGCGTTGCATAGAGCCGCTCAAATATTTCCTTAGTTAAGGGCATACGTAAGGGGTTTTAGGGTAGTTTGAAGGCACGTATAGCGGAAGGAGTATCTGGTTACCGTGGAGATGGCCTGATTCACTGACTAAACATCTCAAAGAGATCACTTTCATTTTGTGAGATGGCAAAATTAAGTTTATACAGCCAAGACAGGATAACTAAATTGCTTTAGAAGATAATAAACTATGTTTCTTGTAGTTACTGTTCTTTTTTCTCAACTTGTTTATATTACTTTCTCTAGCTTACAGAGTAGCTGTAGCTAACTAGCCAGCTAGCTTTGTAGCCATGGATCGTGCACCTTCCATTGTTTAGCTAAGTAGCTAGCTGGTTGACGTTTTCCTTTTGTAACCAGAGCAGATGAAATCAACATTCACCTCTATAAATGCTGTTTCCATTGATATCGATACATAATGAGACAGTTAAGGGACCTCATGAACACCCTTAACTTTTGAACTTAATTTAACGGGGAAATTCACCATAAAATGTAATGTCAAACTGTCTTAAAGTTAAGGAAACTTTAAGGGAAAAGATGAGGGGAAAATTTTACCTAAGGTGTTTTATGCAACCGTGCCATGATATTTGTTCCACTGTAACTTTCTCACTCATTATCCACAATTAATTCATGAATATCCAGAATCATGTTAACATCCACCTTAATGTAGAAGTTTTCTAAAATGTATTATATTCTTATTTATAATATAAGTGACTACAAAATGATACAGTACATTATTTATCATTTAGTTCCTATTGGACAAAACAACGTAATCTGAAACACAGTCTGCGAATGCATCCAACAAGTTTGACATGCCACAAGCTTGATGTAGTCATTGCGTGCTTGGAATATGGGACCAACTACTACACTTTTGACTACTTTAATACGCAATGAGGGGAATTTAGCCAAATACTAATATATATTTATTCAAATGTGGGGACTAGATGCATAAAGGGCCTTCATTACTAAATGGTAAAACATATGAAACATTTGATCTCTAATCCAAAATGCTAGACTAAAGAGCCAAATGTCGCTTCACTGTCCAAATAAATACGTAGGGGGGTGTATATCACACTTGCTATATATTTCTTTCTGCCTTAGCTGTGACCTCTTGTATTTATCTATCATGGTCTTATTTTTGTTGACTATAATTGAGCTAATATGTCGACTTGTGCGTCATGGTTTAGCCGTTTCCTGTCAACTCAGATGTTGACAATGTGTTAGAGTTTTTTTTAGAATGCATCTTAGATTATCACCGTTTCTTCAACTTGAAAGTAGGTTTGGGTCAGTACTTATGACAAAGTTCATCTATTTTTGGTTTAACAGCTTATTATGATTGCGTATTTCTCCTTTTGATAGTCATAGAGCTGTAAGTTAAAGTGAGTAAGTAGACCCAGATCTAACATCTTAAATAGTTACTCAATGATATACAGATTGCTATATGAACAACCAACTAGGACAGGTTTGGTTTTCAGTAATGGGTTTCTTTAGAATAGCCTGTTTCTGCCAGTGCTTGACTTGACTTTAATCCTAATGTGTTACCCTTTTTTCTTGGCTTGTCTCGTAAATTCAAATGGTCCTACCTTTGTTAGATTCCACCTGAAACCTGACAAATTAACTTTTAACCGTTGGGTGTTTTTCCATGGTCATTAATGGGTTTTCCATAATGAAGCTTCCCAAAGTTCCGCCCAGGGGATTCGACAGTATTCCAGTTGGAACTTTGAGGCTCTGGAGGAGAAACACCTCTGATCCTGGCTATTCCGGAATGACACAGATCGGCTCTGACACTGTAGAAGTCTGCATCTATTATTCCAGCAGGAAATGTCATAATATTTTTATGAGTGTGAGATTGATCTCTCTTTGTTGGCCACTGTCCCTGTCGTCTGTATTTGACATAGTTTCATTGTAATCTTAATCAGATATTTCCACAGCGACAACAAAAAGCTCATCGCAGGACGCTAATATTGTCACTCCAACAAATAACAGGAGTGTTTCAGGTTGTCACCGGTGGAAATTTCAAGATTTAAAAAGAGAACCCTTTCCTCTATTTCGATTTTTCTACTTTTTCTCTCCTGAATTATTAGGCCGAATGTTAGCTCTCTTGTGGGTGAGCGCACTATGAAAAGGGTTAACTTCTAACCATAATTCATTTTCTCTAACCCAAATTACCCCTCGTCACCTTAACCTTTTTCAAACGCAGAGCCTCTAATGCAGAGTAACAGGTTTTCAGGTGTTCCATCCAAGAGGAGGTATGGACCTGGCTTAAACACCCACCACCTCAGCATCCAATATGGCACCTTCTGCACCTTCTGACTCCCAAAACCAGCAGTTCCTTGAGGAATGCATCCTTTTTTTGCCCTTTGCAACCTGTATGCAGGATTAATTCTGTCCCCCCCCCCCCCCCCTCTTTTTTTTCCTTCTATACTGAACAAAAATATAAACACAACATGCAACAATTTCAAGGAGTTTACCGAGTTATAGTTCATATAAGGAAATCATTCAATTGAAATAAATTCTCTGATATATGGATTTCACATGACCGGGAATACAGATATGCATCTGTTGGTCACAGATACCTTTAAAAAAGGTAAGGGCATGGATCAGAAAACCAGTCAGTATCTGGTGTAACCACTGTTTGCCTCATGCAGCGTGACACATCTCCTTTACAGAGTTGATCAGGCTGTTGATTGTGGCCTGTGAAATGTTGTCCCACTCCTCATCAATGACTGTTTGATGTTGGTGAGAACTGGAACACGCTGTTGTACATGTCAGTCCAGAGCATCCCAAACATGCTTAATGGGTGACATGTCTGGTGAGTAAGCAGGCCATAGAACACATTTTCAGCTTTTAGGAATTGTGTACAGATCTTTGCGACATGGGGTTGTGCTGAAACATTAGGTGATGGCGGCGGATGAATGGCACAATAATGGACCTTAGGATCTCGTCACGGTATATCTGTGCATTCAAATTGCCATTGATAAAAAGCAATTGTTCATTGTCTGTAGCTTATGCCTGCCCATATTATAACCCCGCAGCCACCATGGGGCACTCTGTTCACAATGTTGACATCAGCAAACAGCTCGCCCACACGACGCCAAGCACTCAGTCTGCGGTTGTGAGCCCGGTTGGACATACTGCCAAATAGTCTAAAATGACGTTTGAGGTGGCTTATGGTAGAGAAATTAACATTCAAATCTCTGGCAACAGCTCGGGTGGACACTTCTGCAGTCAGATGCTAATTAGTGGCCTTGTGTTGTCCTCAGCACAAGGTGCACCTGTGTAATGATCAGCTTCTTGATATGCCACACTTGTCGGGTGGCTGGATTATATATTTTAATTACATTTTTTTTATGTCGATTATCTTGGTAAAGGAGAAATGCTCACCAACAGGGATGTAAACAAATTTGTGTACAAAACTTGAGAGAAATAAGCTTTTTGTGCATATAGAATATTTCTGTGATCTTTTATTTTCGCTCATAAAACATGAAACCAACATGTTGCGTTCATATTTTTGTTCAGTGTAGATTTAGTTGATGAAGTTGTGGTTGCCCCTTCAGAGTAGTCTTTATTACATATCACAAGGTGATATGTCCCCATTTTTAAGACGTGTATAAAATACCAGAACCGAATTGGGCAGTCCAACGCTACAGCCTATTAGCAACCAAACTTCTTGAATTCTCAAAAGGAAATTAGCACCAATATTGATATCTCATAACAAGCCCTATGAGAGAACACTTTATTTTCTCCACCAGTGACCGAAATGCTTGCTTGTAACCATTGTTTTTCTTGCATTGCCTTCCCTTCACTGATAAGTGGCTTGGAGACATGACCATGCTATTATGAAGTGGTCCTTAAAATGTTTTATTTCATGGTAACCTTATTTAAGGCGTAGTTAGACATAGGGAAACTTGCGTATGGTTGTCAGTGGTCTTAGAGATATGAATGTTTGTCTGTCTACTCTCTCCCCTCCCCAAGGTCCCCGTCTCCAGAGCCCATCTACAACAGCGAGGGGAAGAGGCTGAATACCAGGGAGTACCGCACACGCAAGAAGATCGAGGAGGAGCGTCACTCCCTCATCACCGATATGGTGGCACTCAACCCTGAGTTCAAGCCCCCCGCTGACTACAAGTATGTTTTCTCTATCTCCTAACATAGTCTTGTTTATTTGGATCCCCGTTAGCCGTTATTAAAGCAACCGCTGTTTACCCTCTAGTTTGATTCCTGCTCCTTCCAGAATGGTTTATTTCTTGTTTGTTCCCTATGGTGGTGTTGTGATATCTCATTTTCCTTTATGGTTGGTCTGAATTTCAGAGCTATTGCTGTAGGTCTCTGGTACTTTTCACATGGCTTCTGAGAACAGCCATGCTTTATTTTCTTCACCTTGGCATGAATGTGTAGAGAATGTGTTATAGCCTTCACTATACTGAACATAATTGTCCCCCACAGGCCCCCAGCTACTAGGGTCAACGACAAGGTGATGATCCCACAGGACGAGTACCCCGAGATTAACTTTGTTGGGTTGCTCATTGGGCCACGGTGAGTTATAGGCCTTTACCATGGATCTATCTAATGTTCCTTTTGTGTTGTGGGTCTATTTGGGGATTTGCCTAGAAGCCCAGTAGGTGGCGCCTATGAGTCCTTACTGCAACACAAACACACAGTGTGTGTTACTTGTGTCCTTGCAGTGGCAACACCCTGAAGAACATAGAGAAGGAGTGCTGTGCCAAGATCATGATCCGTGGCAAGGGCTCTGTGAAGGAGGGCAAGGTGGGCCGTAAGGACGGTCAGATGCTGCCAGGGGAGGACGAGCCGCTGCACGCCCTGGTCACCGCCAACACCATGGAGAACGTCAAGAAGGCGGTGGAACAGGTCAGCTCACACCCCCACACCTATCATACTTACAACTCATTATCTACTACGAGCTTACCTTTCAGTGTCCATTGAGTTGGATTATACTGCCACGATGCAGTTGTATTTTGATTTGTCCACACATACTGAGAGTGGTCCAATCTGGTATCCTCCGTAGATCCGTACCATCCTGAAGCAGGGCATCGAGACCCCCGAGGACCAGAACGACCTGAGGAAGATGCAGCTGAGGGAGCTGGCCAGACTCAACGGCACCCTGAGAGAGGACGACAACCGGTGAGCCTGCCACATTTTGACAGCAGCCATTCTGTAACGCTTGCATAATTGCATATACCCTGTCTGGCCTGGATAAATCTGTTATCCTCTTCACTTCTCTTGGTTAAATATGAAATGCTTCTCTTTGTTCCCCACCCAGGATTCTTCGTCCGTGGCAGAGCACTGAACCCCGCAGTGTCACCAACACCACCCTCTGTACCAAGTGCGGTGGCGCAGGCCATATCTCCTCTGACTGCAAGTTCACCAGGTAACTAACCAGCTACATACTGTTGTGTAAAGGATTTCTGGTCAGAAAGCAGTCTCTTTGCTTAAACACATTGAATGAAAGATCATTTTTTGCTAGCCCAATCTGGTACTAGAGATGATGCCAGGAACCTGCCCCTTGAGGCGTTGCAGTCGGACTGTAAGTGTGGAGTCTGTGTCATGATAGTGGCGTAGAGTGACATGTCTACACAGAGGACCCAGAACAGTGGCTACTTGGAGTGATTGTAGCTCTGACAGAAAATAAGGCCATTCAGGATCTTTTCCAAAAATCGACCATGTATTATAAGGACCTATCTCCTCTTTCTAGCTCCTTTGCGGCGCCCAGGGCAGGTGAGCCTCCCCAGTCTGCCCAGGACAAGGCCCGTATGGACAAGGAGTATCTGTCCCTCATGGCTGAGCTAGGCGAGGCCCCTGTACCTTCCTCTGGCGGGGGACACTGCAACAACCAGAACAGTGGCCACAACAGAGGCAACAACAACAACCAGCCACCACCGGTGAGTTAAATGAAGTGACGAGCACAACCTGAGCTTCCATTTTCTTAGTCTATCCATAAAAATGGGCCTTTACATTCCAAGTTAGAATATTCATGGATTTGAGTTTCATCAGCAGACGAGACGATGAACAATACAAGTGCCTCTCGTCTCATTCTGTGTTTGTACTGCAGAGCCGTCCTCCCTGGATGAACTCTGGCCAGTCTGAGAACAGGAACTTCAACAGCATGCACGGAGGCCACGGCGGTCATGGCAACCAACACGGGGGTCATGGCAACCACGGAGGTCACGGAGGCCACCACAACTTCCCACCCCCCATGTCCAACATGGGAGGGCACAACATGCCCCACAACAATGGAATGCCACCCCCGTGGATGCAGCCCCCACCGCCCCCCATGGGCCAGGGACACGGCCACCATATGGGTAGGATAGAGACAGCCTGCTGTCGAAATGTGCCGTCTGTGTTGTTGTATCCCGTTTCCGTTTTGTTATCCCAGTTTGTAAATTGCGTTGGTGGTGTCATGTACACACAAATGTAATAAACACAGGCCTTCTGTGCTTTGCCTTTGTAATCCAATCGGTTGTGTCCATTCATATTTCCTCCGTTTGTCTTCAGGTCTGCTGCCACCACCCATGGGTATGATGCCACCACCACCTCCGCCCCCCAACAACCAGCCTCCCCCGCCACCCTCAGGTCCCCTGCCACCATGGCAACAGCAGGCCCCCCCACCCCCTCCCGCCAGCAGCATGGCCACTAGTGTACCACTGCCATGGCAACAAAGTAAGAACACTAGCTGCAGGCTCTTTGTTTCTGAAGCTTTGACCAGTTAACCAGAAAAGTACAGCCAGTTTCTCACTCTTTTCATGGTAGCTTTTGTAGATTTGACACATGGCGCCTTTACATAGAAAATGTTTTGTGTTTCATCATTCCTGTACGATCTTAGAGGGATATCTAATGTTGAGTAAGTGCAGCATGTTTTTTGTTGTATGTCCTACTAACTACAGTTCTTTCCTCCCCAGATACCACCACAACATCCAGTCCTGGCTCTGGCAACCTGCCCCCCTGGCAGCAGCCCCAACAGTCCGCTGCCTCGGCCGCCCAGCCCCCTCCCCCCATGGGCAACCCCTCCATGGTCCCCCTCCGCCAGGGGTGCAGCCCCCTCTCCCCCCGGCGCCCCACCTCCCCTCCTCCCCCACCCCCGGCTCGGCTGGCATGATGTACGCCCCTCCTCCCCCTCCGCCCATGGACCCTCCAACTTTGTCACCATGATGGGGATGGGGGTGACGGGCATGCCCCCTTCGGTATGCCCCCGCACCACCACCTCCACCCCCTCAGAATTAAACACCCTCTGTACCCCCCAGGTTCCTCAGTCTCAACCACACAGCCCTCCCAGATTTTACCCAACACCATGGACTCGCAGCACACCACACAACCAGCTACCCAATGGACTGATACGCAGCTCTGCCCAGGGCATATAGTTGTTCAGTAAAATGACATGACCTGTGCTATACTCTCTTAATCACAGTCCTGGTTAACGTGCAGAGAAACTCCTCAAACAAGGGAGGTGGTGTGGTTGAATTTGTACATTTTCTTTACAGAATTTTTCTTTTTTTTTAAAGTTAGTGTTTTTGTTGACTGTGTAGGCTCTCTGTGTCCATCCAACACTGTTGCTGTGCATAGAGTATATGGTATGCCTTGTATCTATTTTGCAGGGCTTACTCCCCTCCATGGTTGGCTTATAACTGTTTCACCATCTCTCACACCAAATAAATAATAATAAAGCTTTGGTTTGCCGACTGGACTGGAGCTGAAGCTTAGTAACTATTCGTTTTCATTTACAGTGATATTTTACTGTTCGGATGATCCAGACAGTTTAGTAGGCATGGCAGTCCAATGGACTCGAGCTTCATTCATCGTCATGTTCCATTCATTTGCTGTGGTTTCACCGGCGCTGAATAGTTTTGTAATTACACCTGATGTGAAGTGTAATTGCGCAGATCTTTTGGATATGAGAATCTCCTTCCTAATTCTTTTGTCAGAGAAACGGGTCTTTTGTAATGCTGTCTGATTTCAGAGGTTTTGGGTTCTATCAATTTTTTTGCATAATTTCTAATCCCCTATAATTTTATTTTGTAATTTGTTTTTCAAACCCTGTAAGCTGTTTCTAATGAACTTTTTCCCCAGATGCAAATTAATTTAGGTCCATGAGGATGCAGCAGGGAATAGGACTTAGGATCCTAGAGTGAGTTGGCTTAAAAAGATACTCTGAACTACTTCTGCTTCTAATCGTATGTGTGATTGTTCTGTTAACAACCTCTCCCCTCCTTGCTATGATCTGTAGCTGTGTGCAGTGCTTATATCGCCTCTGCAACATCACCACGCCTTCTGTTCTCTTGTTGTTGCTTGATGAGAAAAAAGAATACATGATGTTAGATGATGATATACAATTTGTATTTTTACTCTATTTTTGGAATTGGTTTGTCAGCCCTGTTTTCGGTCTAGCCTGAATGAATAGTCCTTGCAATGTTGCTTGATTGTTATTAAAACTGAATATCTTTAATTTTGCTGTCGTTTTCTTTTTGCCTTGCAAAAGTGTCATCGCTGACGCTTGAATACAGCTTCCACAGACCATCTTTTTCATCCGTGTAGACAGAATGCTTGCTCAGCCTCCCTCAATTTATGTAACATCCTAGTCATGAGGCTGTTTTTCTGTGTACTATGTCTGCAGTCCTACATCCAAGAATACAAGTACTTTTATTGGTTTTACTTTAGTTTCTTTCACATGCCTTGTGTAAATCAATCTTGCAGGTAAAAACAAAGGTGTGCAGGTGAGGTTGGGTTTATGAAAACTACACAAAAAAAACATGTACAGTTGAAATCAGAAGTTTACATACACTTTAGCCAAACACATTTAAACTCGGTTTTTCCACAATTCTTGACATTTAATCCTAGTAAAAATTTACTGTTTTAGGTCCGTTAGGATCACCACTTTATTTTAAGAATGTGAGATGTCAGAATAATAGTAGAGAGAATGATTTATTTCAGCTTTTATTTATTTCATCACATTCCCGGTGGGTCAGAAATTCAGACTCAATTAGTGCTTGGTAGCATTGCATTTAAATTGTTTAACTTGGGCCAAATGTTTCTGGTAGCCTTCCACAAGATTCCCACAATAAATTGGGTGACTTTTGGCCCATTCCTCCTCACAGAGCTGGTGTAACTAAGTCAGGTTTGTAGGCCTCCTTGCAAACATGCTTTTACAATTCTGCCCCCACATTGTCTATAGGATTGAGGTTAGGGCTTTGTGATAGCCACTCCAATACCTTGACTTTGTTGTCCTTAAGCCATTTTGCCACAACTTTGGAAGTATGCTTGGAGTCATTGTCCATTTGGAAGACCCATTTGCGACCAAGCTTTAACGTCCTGACTGATGTCTTGAGATGTTGCTTCAATATATCCCCATAATTTTCCTTCCTCATGGAGCCATCTATTTTGTGAACTGCAGCAAAGCATCCCCACAACATGATGCTGTCACCCCAGTGCTTCACGGTTGTGATGGTATTCTTCAGCTTGCAAGCCTCCCCCTTTTTCCTCCTAACATAACAATGGTCATTTTGGCCAAACCGTTCCATTTCTGTTTCATCAGACCAGTGGACATGTCTCCAAAAAAGTATGATATTTGTCCCCATGTGCAGTTGCAAACCGTAGTCTGGCTTTTTTATGGCGGTTTTGGAGCAGTGGCTTCTTCCTTGCTGAGCGGCCTTTCAGGTTATGTCGATATGGAACTTGTTTTACTGAGGATGTAGATACTTTTGTACCTGTTTCCTCCAGAATCTTCACAAGGTCTTTTGCTGCTGTTCTGGGATTGATTTGCACTTTTCGCACCAAAATATGTTCATCTTTAGGAGACAGAACGCGTCTCCTTCCTGAGCGGTATGACGGCTGGGTGGTCCCATGGTGTATATACATACTTGCGTACTATTGTTTGTACAGATGAATGGGGTACCTTCACCCGTTTGGAAATTTCTCCCAAGGATGAACCAGACTTGTGGAGGTCAACGAATTTATTTTCTGAGGTCTTGGCTGATTTCTTTTGCTTTTCCCATGATGTCAAGTAAAGAGGCACTGAGTTTGAAGTTAGGCCTTGAAATACAGCCACAGGTACACCTCAAATTGACTAAAATAATGTCAATTAGTCTATCAGAAGCTTCTAAAGCTATGACACCATTTTCTGGAATTTTCCAAGCTGTTTAAAGGCACAGTCAACTTAGTGTATGTAAACTTCTGACCCACTGGAATTGTGATACAGTGAATTATAAGTGAAATAATCTGCCTATGTAAACCATTTTTGGAAAAATGACTTGTCATGCACAAAGTAGATGTTCTAACTGACTTGCCAAAACTATAGTTTGTTAACAAGAAATTTGTGGAGTGGTTGAAAAACAAGTTTTAATGACTCCAACCTAAGTGTATGTAAACTTCCAACTTCAACTGTGTGTGAATGTACATATACAGTGCCTTGCGAAAGTATTCGGCCCCCTTGAACTTTGCGACCTTTTGCCACATTTCAGGCTTCAAACATAAAGATATAAAACTGTATTTTTTTGTGAAGAATCAACAACAAGTGGGACACAATCATGAAGTGGAACGACATTTATTGGATATTTCAAACTTTTTTAACAAATCAAAAACTGAAAAATTGGGCGTGCAAAATTATTCAGCCCCTTTACTTTCAGTGCAGCAAACTCTCTCCAGAAGTTCAGTGAGGATCTCTGAATGATCCAATGTTGACCTAAATGACTAATGATGATAAATACAATCCACCTGTGTGTAATCAAGTCTCCGTATAAATGCACCTGCACTGTGATAGTCTCAGAGGTCCGTTAAAAGCGCAGAGAGCATCATGAAGAACAAGGAACACACCAGGCAGGTCCGAGATACTGTTGTGAAGAAGTTTAAAGCCGGATTTGGATACAAAAAGATTTCCCAAGCTTTAAACATCCCAAGGAGCACTGTTCAAGCGATAATATTGAAATAGAAGGAGTATCAGACCACTGCAAATCTACCAAGACCTGGCCGTCCCTCTAAACTTTCAGCTCATACAAGGAGAAGACTGATCAGAGATGCAGCCAAGAGGCCCATGATCACTCTGGATTAACTGCAGAGATCTACAGCTGAGGTGGGAGACTCTGTCCATAGGACAACAATCAGTCGTATATTGCACAAATCTGGCCTTTATGGAAGAGTGGCAAGAAGAAAGCCATTTCTTAAAGATATCCATAAAAAGTGTCATTTAAAGTTTGCCCCAAGCCACCTGGGAGACACACCAAACATGTGGAAGAAGGTGCTCTGGTCAGATGAAACCAAAATTGAACTTTTTGGCAACAATGCAAAACGTTATGTTTGGTGTAAAAGCAACACAGCTCATCACCCTGAACACACCATCCCCACTGTCAAACATGGTGGTGGCAGCATCATGGTTTGGGCCTGCTTTTCTTCAGCAGGGACAGGGAAGATGGTTCAAATTGATGGGAAGATGGATGGAGCCAAATACAGGACCATTCTGGAAGAAAACCTGATGGAGTCTGCAAAAGACCTGAGACTGGGACGGAGATTTGTCTTCCAACAAGACAATGATCCAAAACATAAAGCAAAATCTACAATGGAATGGTTCAAAAATAAACATATCCAGGTGTTAGAATGGCCAAGTCAAAGTCCAGACCTGAATCCATTCGAGAATCTGTGGAAAGAACTGAAAACTGCTGTTCACAAATGCTCTCCATCCAACCTCACTGAGCTCGAGCTGTTTTGCAAGGAGGAATGGGAAAAATTTCAGTCTCTCGATGTGCAAAACTGATAGAGACATACCCCAAGCGACTTACAGCTGTAATCGCAGCAAAAGGTGGCGCTACAAAGTATTAACTCAAGGGGGCTGAATAATATTGCACGCCCAATTTTTCAGTTTTTGATTTGTTAAAAAAGTTTGAAATATCCAATAAATGTCGTTCCACTTCATGATTGTGTCCCACTTGTTGTTGATTCTTCACAAAAAAATACAGTTTTATATCTTTATGTTTGAAGCCTGAAATGTGGCAAAAGGTCGCAAAGTTCAAGGGGGCCGAATACTTTCGCAAGGCACTGTATATATAAACTCATCAAAAAAAGAAATGTCCCTTTTTCAGGACCTTGTTTTTCAAAGATAATTCATAAAAATCCAAATAACTTCACAGATCGTCATTTTAAAGGGTTTAAACACTGTTTCCCATGCTTGTTCAATGAACCATGAAAAATGAATGAACATGCACCTGTGGAATTGTTGTTAAGACACTGTTTACAGACGGTAGACAATTAAGGTCACGGTTATGAAAATTTAGGACACTAAAGAGGCCTTTCTACTGACTGAAAAACACCAAAAGAAAGATGCCCAAGGCCCCTGCTCATCTGCGTGAATGTGCCTTAGGCATGCTGTAAGGAGGCATGAGGACTGCAGATGTGGCCAGGGCAATAAATTGCAATGTCCGTACTGTGAGACGCCTAAGACAGTGCTAAAGGGAGACAGTGGCAGACCACGTGTAACAATACCTGCACAGGATCGGTACATCCGAACATCACATCTGCGGGAAAGGTACAGGATGGCAACAACATCTGCCCGAGTTACACCAGGAACAATCCCTCCATCAGTGCTCAGACTGTACGCAATAGGCTGAGAGAGGCTGTACTGAGGGCTTTTAGGCTTGTTGTAAGGCAGGTCCTCACCAGACATCACCAGCAACAACGTTGCTTATGGGCACAAACCCACCGTCGCTGGACCAGACAGGACTGTCAAAAAGTGCTCTTCACTGACGAGTTGCGGTTTTGTCTCACCAGGGGTGATGGTCGGATTTGCGTTTATCGTCGAAGGAATGAGCGTTACACCGAGTCCTGTACTCTGGAGTGGGATCGATTTGGAGGTGGAGGGTCCATCATGGTCTGGGACGGTGTGTCACAGCATCATCAGACTGAGCTTGTTGTCATTGCAGGCAATCTCAATGCTGTGGGTTACAGGTAACACATCCTCCTCCCTCATGTGGTACCCTTCCTGCAGGCTCATCCTGACATGACTCTCCAGCATGACAATGCCACCAGCCATACTCCTCGCTCTATGTGTGATTTTCTGCAAGACAGGAATGTCAGTGTTCGGCCATGGCCAGCGAAGATCCCGGATCTCAATCCCATTGAGCACGTCTGGGCCCTGTTGGATCGGAGTGTGAGGGCTCGGGCCATTCCCCCCAGAAATGTCTGGGAACTTGCAGGTGCCTTGGTGGAAGAGAGAGGTAACATCTCACAGCAAGAACTGGCAAATCTGGTGCAGTCCATGAGGAGACCTAGTCTATGCTGGGAGTTATTGAGAGATGATTTGGCAATGTGAAGATAGGAATTCCAAAGTATGGAACCTTTATCTGATAGAGAATGGACCATATGTGGCAGTGGGGAGGGTGAAGGATATCTGTGTGTCTTGTGTTGTATGCATGGATTTCAGAATTAACCTGGAAGAATCCATTGAAGGGTTTGGGTGGGAGGTATTTGTAGATGAAGGTGCAGTCAACATGTAAGCACAAGTCTGACAAGTTGGTCAGTGTATAACGTGAAATTCTAGCAAATGGTAATTGACCTTTTAACAATATGATACATGGGTAAATCCATTTGAATTCAATCACTTTTTGACAACATCCCTTTTGATTTAAACAAACAAAACATTCCACACATATTTGCCCATGAAAGAAGTTGTCAGAAAATGACTTTTTGGACCTGAATGCCAAAACATTCAGGAGATTAAGGTGCTCATACCCCACCATACCATGAGACATCCACGTCTTTATCACTAGAAAATATACACGAGTTTGATATCATTTAAAATCTTACAAACAGTGTTGTCAAATTATTGAACAAAAATGATCTAAAAACACTTACACTCAGATTTGTTCATATTCACGTATGTTGTTGCTTAGACCCTATTTGACATCATCTGAGGTTTTTGTGCTGTGCCTGCCATCAGTTGAGACAACATGCTCTTGAATACTTGCTATATTGTATTTACTTCGCCACCATAGCCTATTTATTGCCTTTACCTCCCTTATCTCACCTCATTTGCTCACATTGTACATAGACTTATTTTTCTACTGTATTATTGACTTTGTTTGTTTTACTCCATGTGTAACTCTGTGTTGTTGTACTGTATGTGTCGAACTGCTTTGCTTTATCTTGGCCAGGTCGCAGTTGTAAATGAGAACTTGTTCTCAACTTGCCTACCTGGTTAAATAAAGGTGAAATATATATATTTTTTAAAATAAATACAACAGGGTGGGTTTCATTTCTATCACAGAAATATAATGAATAGAATGGACCTATCCCTTCAGACCGCTGCAATTTATCTGGTACACCAGTTGCAATTGAATTGAATTGAAATGTTAACTTCTAATTGCTACAACAAAGATGACCACCGGTCCACCCACGGTCGAATTTCAAATGTCTTTCTATTACATTGATCATCAGATATATGGGACCAGAAATCGTCCCTGGCATTTCCAACACACTGGCCTATTTGTTTCCTTGAGGCCCCCATACCAGCCAATTGTTTTCCTCGATTCCCCCACACCAGCCCATATTTTCACTTGAGGCCCCCATTATTAGACAGATAATGATCTGCTGGCCTGTATAACTTGTTTTTTTTGGCGCAAAATTATCATGATATGGCTAATAATTGTGGCCTCTGGGAAAATATGGGCTTGTGTGTTGGAAATGCCAGGGCCTATTTCTGGTCCCAGTCCATCCCTGAGAGGCTGAATAGAAATTTGATAAGAGCTCAGAAAATATTTAATTGTCTGGTATGGTTTTCAGGCAGACAGAATCTTACTCCCAAATAATAGGCTATACATCACGCAGTCCTGACAGCTGATAGGCTACATGGCTCACACCCCTCATATGCACAACCCCTCAATGCCATCATCCCTTTTCAACCTTTCGAGGGAGTTTTGGGGGATTCTCATTAATTATGATTAGCTCTGCATATTGTCATTAAGAGGGTCAACTCTTAATTGGGCTGGAGATTCTGTAAGACTCACGCTGTACTTGAAATCAATTATGGGTGCATTCATAGAAATGCAGCTGTGCAGGACTGGCATACCAACTCTGGTGTCCTTGTCCATACTTGAAGAGACAATGGGCAGGGGTTCAGATTGGCCATCTGGCAAATCAAATAAAAGTTTATTGGTCTTGTATACAAAAATCTGTCAGACGCCAGATGGGCTAGACCATTTTTTAGGAGGGTATGCTGGTCAATTTTTAAAAACATTTTTATATCATTTATTTGGGGTAAAAAAAGAGCCGGCCTGTTAATATAGACTACATGACCAAAAGTACTGTATGTGGACACCTGCTTGTCGAACATCTCATTCCAAAATCATGGACATTAATATGGAGATGGTCCCCCCTTTGCTGCTATAACAGCCTCCATTCTTCTGAGAAGGCTTTTAACTAGATGTTGGAACATTGCTGCAGGGACTTTCTTCCATTCAGCCACAAGAGCATTAGTGAGACCTCACTAATGCTATTGTGGCTGAATGGAAGAAAGTCTGGGCACTGATGTTGGGTGATAAAGCCTGGCTCGCAGTCAGCGTTCCAATTCATCCCGAAGGTATTCAATGGAGTTGAGGTCAGGGCTCTGTGCAGGCCAGTCAAGTTCTTCCACACCAATCTCGACAAACAATTTCTGTATGGGCAGAATTGTCTAGAATGTTATTGTATGCTGTAGCGTTAAGATTTCCCTTCGGACCTAGCCCCCAAAACAGCCCGAGACCATTATTCCTCCTCCACCAAACTTTACAGTTGGCACACGCTATGCATTGGGGCAGGTGGCGTTCTCCTGGCATCCACCAAACCCAGATTCGTCCATTAGACTGCCAGGTGGTGAAGAGTGAATCAAGAGAACATGTTTCCACTGCTACAGAGTCCAATGGGGCGAGCTTTACACCACTCTATCCGGCGCAAGGCATTGCGCATGTTAATCTTAGGCTTGTGTGCGGCTACTCTGCCATGGAAACCCATTTCATGAAGCTCCCAGCGAACAGTTCTTGTGCTGACATTTCTTCCAGAGACATTTTGGAACTCAGGAATGATTGGTACAACCGAGGACAGATTAATTTTTACGCACTACACGCTTCAGCACTCGGCAGTCCCGTTCCAGGAGCTTGTGTGGCCTACCACTTCGCAGCTGAGCCGTTGTTGCTCCCAGAAGTTTCCACTTCACAATAACAGCACTTGTTGTTGATCCGGGGCAGCTCTAGCAGGGCAAACATTTTACGACCTGACTTGTTGGAAAGGTGGCAGCCTATGCAGGTCAATGAGCTCTTCAGTAAGGCCATTCTACTGCCAATGTTTGTCTATGGAGATTGCATGGCTGGGTGCTTGTTTTTATACACGTCAGCAACAGGTGTGGCTGAAATAGCCAAACCCACTAATTTGAAGGGGTGTCCACATACTTTTGTATATGTAGTGTATTTTTGTAGAAACCTAGGCTATAGCCTACCTTTTTCTCTGTTGACATAATCTAGCATCTTTCTCAACTGGGCAGATGCAGTGAGGAACATTCCCCCTGCCAGGATTGGCCGGCCCAGTTGAGTTCAAAGTCAAACATGCCAGTTAACCAGCCAGATCCTACTGAAGTTGCCGAAATGGCCTGTAAAAAATGTAAAGGTTGGTGTCGAGAACAAACAAAAAAGTTGTTAATGTTTAAAAAAAAAGTTATGCTTGTGCTTTTACCAGCTGAACTAAAGAAGCAAAAAAGTGAGCAAGGATTGTGAGGGAAATGCTACCACTACGAGCCGAGTCAAATTTGGATGATGAGGACCAAGAACGTGATTCTAGGCGCACAGACAGTTTAAACAGGGAATCTGCCGTTGCCACATCAATTTTTGGACTTATTGATATATATCGATTCTTGAAAAATATAACTTATAAATGCCTCATGAGCTTAGTTCAACCGTCATACCTTGCATCAGAGCTCAAAATATTAGTTTGTTTTACTCCCATATTTGTAAACTATGTAAATGCAAACAAACACGGTATAGACTCAAAACATGGTTAAAACTATATTTTTATATATCATGGATGGTCAGTCCTTGCATCCATGGCTTTGTCTATGAATTTGAGAGTGGCTACATTTCTCCAGACCCATCCCTCAGCTTTTTACCAACACAGAGGAGGGGTGGTATGCTATTGTTTCAATTAAGGATGATTCTAGCTTTGTTTTGTGGCTATTATAGTGTTTGTTTACATATACTTTGTTTACAAACATTGGAGTAAAACAAGACAATATTTTGGGTTCTGACGGGATACAACATTTGAGCGGTTGGTGCCGGGGCTGGCGGTATGGTGCAATATTGCCAGAGCAGTCCATCACTGGACGGTCGTCCCAAGTTACCACGGTCACAAAATCATAAACCCCGCCCATTTCAACAATTATCTTCTTCAAATCTGATTTTAAACCTAAACGTAACTTTAGCCACACTGCTAACATTATGCCTAACCTTAACGTAAGACCAAAAAGCACATTTGTGTTTTCTTGAAGCTTTACGATATAGACTTTGTGGCTGTATTATCGCGTGGATTCCCACTGGTCAGAGGGAGGCAGGGCAAACACTGTGACAAGCATAGGCATAACACAGTTAGTTACTTGCCATCTCTCATCAGCCTAGGTCGATATTTGCCATTCGGATCTACAGTCGTACAATAGAAAATACGCATTTACCAAGATGCCTAAGCCATTGACAGACCAGGAGAAGAGAAAGCAGATATCGGTGCGAGGGCTTGCAGGTGTGGAAAATGTTTCAGACCTCAAGACTAATTTTAATCGCCATCTCCACTTTACACTCGTAAAGGACCGAAATGTGGCGACCAAAAGGGACTACTACTTCGCCTTGGCCAACACAGTGCGCGACCATCTGGTTGGCCGATGGATCAGGACGCAGCAGCACTACTACGAGAAAGACCCCAAGGTAAGCAAGTCGAGTTGCCGCAGTGACACAGTGTTCCCGTCCCATCGCAATCTTCCGCACATATTGCAGGCTTCGGCACGTAGGCCTACGCCTCTGTCAGACTCCGGGTAAAGTGGGGAGGGGGTGGTTTTCCCAGGGAAATATCACTGCGCATTATGTGAAATTATGCTGAAATCTATACTCTGCGCTTCAGACGCTAAAATTACAGAAGTGTTATGCTCATATAATATCAATTGAAGGGAAAGTAGACTATTTCATCCTCAATGTGATTATGCAGGGTAAATGGTAAAGGAATGCCAAATTCTACATTGAGCGCTCCATCAAAGCTCCTTGCTAGTTAGGCTACATTATGATGTTGCATCTCTGGATGAGAAAACATTCAGTACATTTCTGTATATTATCTCATTCTTAATCACTGAGTTGATAAATAAACTGGAGACAGCATCCAAGATGGACGCCTGTCGTTTTCAACATAATCTACTCACGTTCGCATACTGTTATCATTTTTTTTCTCCATAATATAAATTCCATACAGTTTGAAGGATATACATTTAAATGTTACATTTGTTAAGAATGTATAGATTTTTGTAACACATACCATCACAAACACGCAACAACAAAAACGCATACAGGGTTGTACATTCAAATACATGTAAAATGCTTAAAGCTGCAATATGTAACTTTTTGGGCGACCCTACCAAATTCACATAACAATGTGAGTTATAGGCCTGTCATTCTCTTTGAAAGCAAGTCTAAGAAGTGGTAGATCTGTTCTATGTGCGCTATTTCTATGCTTCCTGTTCTTACATATTTGTGTCTTTAATTTTCGGTTTTGTACACGACCTACAATATTTTTGTTTATGTAATATATATTTCACAGCGGTTTTGAAGTTACAATGATTCTCTACGCTATACTTGCTTGGTTTGTCACATAAACTGAAATTAGGCTAACTATTATAATTTCAGCAACCAGGAAATGGCGAGCGATTTCTGGATAGTGCATCTTTAAGAGTAGCAATAGATTGAATTACTTTCTTATTCTTATAGAGCATATTTTTTAATGTGACAAAGTAATTATTTAATTCAACCTTTAAAAATACAGAATATTATTTGTTATGTTCTTAAAGAAAGTAATTTTATGGGTGTAATATTGAGCAAGAGTTATGAACAAATGCATCACATTAGTTGAGAATCTTGGATTATTAAACAGCGAAATAACATCATACATTTGCAGATTTAAAGTCTACCCAGAAAATAGTTACATACACACATTGGAAAAATACATGTTAAATTGATTCTGTCCAATTCTAGTGAATCTTTTTTTTTTTCATTTCAACTATTTACGATCTGTAATGTGCTATAGAAGCCTTGCTTAAGACTAATATCCACTGGGGCTGATATGCTTGATCCATTTTTGCTGCAGATCTCTGCCCCCTTGATTGCTGAATCATTAACCCATATTTTTAACCTGGCAAATATATCTGGTACTATCCCCAAGGATTGGAAGGCGGCCCATGTACTCCCCGTTCACAAAGGTGGTGACCCTAAATAATTATCGCCCAATTTCTTGCCTAGGTAAAATATTAGAATTCTTGATTATTTCTCAGCTAAGATCTTTCTTATCTTTGAAATTTATTCTAAATGTGCTGTACATCAGACAGGTTTTAGACCAGGTCATATCACTATCTATGCTGCATCCCTAGTTATAAATGATTAACAGTATGGATAAAAGGCAACATTGTGCTGTCATCTTCATTGACCTTTCAAAGGCTTTCGATACTGTTGATCAATGTAACCTGCACTTGTATGCAGATAATACTGGGTATGCTATTGCCCCCACAGTTGACCAGGCTCTATCTGAACTACAGTCTGTCTTCATTGTATTACAGAAAAACTTTATTGACCTGAAATTAGTATTAAAGGCAGGTAAAACAAAGTATATGTTGTTCTCTAGAGCGCATAAAAATAACTAATGATTTAAGCATATTTACTTTGGATGGTGTCTATATTGATCTTGTCCCTGCTTGCAAAAATCTGGGCATCTGTATAGATGAAAAGCTGTCTTTTAAAAAGCATATTGATGAGGTAGTTAAGAAGCTGAGAATAAAAATGGGCTTCTTCTATAGAAATACAGCGCATTTGGAAAGTTTTCAGACCCCTTGACTTTTTCCACATTTTGTTACGTTACAGCCTTATTCTAAAATGTATTACATTGTTGTTTTCCCTCATCAATACCCGATAATGACAAATAAAAACAGAAATATCACATTTAAACAAGTTTTCAGACCCTTTGCTCAGTACTTTGTTGAAGCACCTTTGGCAGCGATTACAGCCTCAAGTCTTCTTGGGTATGACGCTACAAGCTTGGCACACCTGGATTTGTGGAGTTTCTCCCATTCTTCTCTGCAGATCCTCTCAAGCTCTATCAGGTAGTATGGGGAGTGTCGCTGCACAGCTATTTTCAGGTCTCTCCAGAGATGTTCAATCAGGTTCAATTCCAGGCTCTGGCTGGGCCACTCAAGAACATTCAGAGACTTATCCCGAAGCCACTCCTGTGTTGTCTTGGCTGTGTGCTTAGGGTCGTTGTCCTGTTGGAAGGTGAATCTTCTCCCCAGTCTGAGGTCCTGAGTGCTCCGGAGGAGGTTTTCATCAAGGATATTTCTGTACTTTGCTCCCTTCATCGTTCCCTCAATCCTGACTAGTCTCCCAGTCCCTGCTGCTGAAAAACATCCCCACAGCATGACGCTGCCACCCCCATGCTTCACCGTAGGGATGGTGCCAAGTTTCCTCCAGATGTGACTCTGGGCATTCAGGCCAAAAAATTCAATCTTGGTTTCATCAGACCAGAGAATCTGTTTTTTCAAGTGGCTTCTGTCTGGCCATTCTGCCATAAAGGCCTGATTTGGTGGAGTGCTGCAGAGATGGTTGTCCTTCTGGAAGATCCACCCACCACCACAGAGGCACTCTGGAGCTCTGTTAGAGTGACCATCGGGTACTTGGTCACCTCCCTGACCACGGCCCTTCTCCCCCAATTGCTCAGTTTGGCTGAGAAGCCAGCTCTATGAAGAGTCTTGGTGGTTCCAAACTTATTCCATTTAAGAGTGATGAAGGCCAAGGTGTTCTTGGGGACAGATCCCCAGATCTGTGCCTCGACACAGTCATGTCTCGATACAGTCATGTCTCGGAGCTCTATGGACAAATTCTTCTACCTCATGGCTTTGTTTTTCTTTTTGCAAACATTTTTGAAATGCTGGTTTTGCTTTGTCATTATGGGGTATTGTGTGTAGATTGATGTGAAAAAAACCTATTTCATCCATTTTAGAATAAGGCTGTAATGTAATAAAATGTGAAAAAGTCAAGGGGTCTGAATACTTTCTGAATACACTGTATTATGTGGCTTGTTAAGCAAATTTTTACTCCTGAACTTATTTAGGCTTGAAATAACAAAGGGGTTGAATACTTATTGACTCAAGACATTTCAGATGTTATTTTTTTATTAATTTGTAAACATTTCTAAAAACATAGTTCCACTTTGACATTATGGGGTATTGTGTGTCTTTTGTCTGCGCTTATGTCTGCACTTGTGTACAGCTCTGTTCCATTCGAACCACAGGTTTTTTCAATGGGTTTCAAGTGTGGAGACTTAACCATTTCTTTGTGGATTTTGATGTGTGCTTGGGGTTATTGTCTTGCTGGAAGATCCACTTGCGGCCAAGTTTCAGTCTCCTGATATCCGAAGCCTATGCCGTATTCTGAGGCCTAGAACCTCTTGTCCACTTTAGTAGTGTTGTTTGTGAGATTGACAAAGTCCCCCAGCATGTAGGGCTCCACTGTCACACAGTCCACCACCTCACCCGTCTCCAAGATCTGAAACACAACAACCAGCTGTCTAAACAGGAGGCAGGTTCACTTCCTCTGAAGATTTCTAAACATTACTAGTGCATAACATTTGTCATTTAGCAGACGCTCCTAGGACCAGTGGAAGCAAAATAGCCCCATAACATCAAAGGTCCATCACTCTAGGTAGTGTAGGTATGGGTTTTGATTTTGTTCATGCATACCTACTGTAAAATATGATGGTGGATATTTGATGTTATGGGGCTATTCTGCTTCCACTGGTTCTGGGGCCCTTGTTAAGGTCAACAGCATCAACGTTGTTGCCTCTGCCAGGAGGCTGAAAGTTGGCCGGATGTGGATCTTCCAGCAAGACCATAACCCCAAGCTAGAGGTCGACCGATTCATCGGAATGGCGTATTAATTAGGGCCGATTTCAAGTTTTCATCACAATTGGAAATGGGTATTTTTTGCCAAATTTGCCAAATGTATTTTTATTTTTTAATTTTATTTTTTTAACACCTTTATTTAATCTTTATTTAACCGGGCAAGTCAGTTAAGAACACATTCTTATTTTTAATGACGGCCTAGGAACGGTGGGTTAACTGCCTCGTTCAGGGGCAGAACGACAGATTTTCACCTTGTCAGCTCGGGGCATCCAATCTTGCAACCTTACAGTTAACTAGTCCAACGCAATAACGACCTGCCTCTCTCTCGTTGCACTCCACAAGGAGACTGCCTGTTACGCGAATGCAGTAAGCCAAGGTAAGTTGCTAGCTAGCATTAAACTTATCTTATAAAAACAATCAATCATAATCACTAGTTATCTACACATGGTTGATGATATTACTAGATATTATCTAGCGTGTCCTGTGTTGCATATAATCTGACTGAGCATACAAGCATACAAGTATCTAAGTATCTGACTGAGCGGTGGTAGGCAGAAGCAGGCGCGTAAACATTTATTCAAACAGCACTTTCGTGGGTTTTGCCAACAGCTCTTTGTTGTGCGTCAAGCATTGCGCTGTTTATGAATTCAAATCTATCAACTCCCGAGATGAGGCTGGTGTGACCGAAGTGAAATGACTGGCTAGTTAGCGCTCGCTAATAGCGTTTCAAACTTCACTCTCTCTGAGCCTTGGGGTGGTTGTTTCCCTTACTCTGCATGGGTAACGCTGCTTCGATGTGGTGGCTGTTGTCGTTGTGTTGCTGGTTCGAGCCCAGGGAGGAGCGAGGAGAGGGACGGAGGCTATACTGTTACACTGGCAATACTAAAGTGCCTATAAGAACATCCAATAGTCAAAGGTTAATGAAATACAAAATGGTATAGAGGGAAATAGTCCTATAATAACTACAACCTAAAACTTCTTACCTGGGAATATTGAAGACTCATGTTAAAAGGAACCACCAGCTTTCATATGTTCTCATGTTCTGAGCAAGGAACTGAAACGTTAGCTTTCTTACATAGCACATATTGCACTTTTACGTTCTTCTCCAACACTTTGTTTTTGCATTATTTAAACCAAATTGAACATGTTTCATTATCTACTTGAGGCTAAATTGATTTTATTGATGTATTATATTAAGTTAAAATAAGTGTTAATTCAGTATTGTTGTAATTGTCATTATTACAAATACATGTGTTTTTTTTAATCGGCCGATTAATCGGGATCGGCTTTTATGGTCCTCCAATAATCGGTATCGGAGTTGAAAAATTATAATCGGTCGACCTCTACCCCAAGCACACATCAAAATCCACAAAGAAATTGTTAATAAGTAGCAATATGCTAAATGCGTTTACATGAAAGAAGCTATGCAAATATAGCAACAAGATAACAATATGAATTTTAAAAGTGTGATGTTGGTGATGTAGACGCCAACATCAGCTTGCTCCACTATAGCCCGTCGATGAGAATGGGGGCGTGCTCGGTCCTCCTTTTCCTGTAGTACACAATCATCTCCTTGGTCTTGATCACGTTGAGGGAGAGGTTGTTTTCCTTGCACCAGGGTCAGGTCTTTGACCTCCTCCCTATAGGCTGTCTCATTGTTGTCGGTGATTGGGCCTACCACTGTTGTGTCATCAGCAAACTTAATGATGGTGTTGGAGTCATGCCTGGCCGTGCAGTCATGAGTGAACAGAGAGTACAGGAGGGGACTGAGCATGCACCCCTGAGGGGCCACCGTGTTGAGGATCAGCGTGGCGGATATGTTGTTACCTACCCTTACCACCTGGGTGCGGTCTGTCAGGAAGTTCAGGATCCAGTTGCAGAGGGAGGTGTTTAGTCCCAGGGTCCTTAGCTTAGTGATGAGATTTGAGGGCGCTATAGTGTTGAACGCTGAGCTGTTGTCAATGAATAGCATTCTCACATAGGCGTTCCTTTTGTCCAGGTGTGAAAGGGCAGTGTGGTGTGCAATAGAGATTGCATCATCTGTGGATCTGTTGGTGGAGCATGCAAATTGGAGTGGGTCTAGTGTTTCTGCGATAATGGTGTTGACGTGAGCCATGACCAGCCTTTCAACGCATTTCATGGCTACAGATGTGAGTGCCACGGGTCGGTATTCATTTAGGCAGGTTTCCTTAGTGTTCTTGGGCACAGGGACTATGGTGGTCTGCTTGAAACGTGGGCAATACAGACTGAGACAGAGAGAGCTTTGTACACGTCTCTATGTGTGGAGTAAAGTTGGTCACATTTAACATGCTAATAGAAATGAGGTAAAACTGATTTAAGTTTCCCTGCATTAAAGTCCCCGGCCACTAGGAGTGCCGCCTCTGGATGAACATTTTCCTGTTTACTTATGGCAGTATACAGCTCATTGAGTACGGTTTTAGTGCCACCCTCGGTCTGTGGTAGTATGTTGACAGCTACGAAAAATACAGATGAAAACTCTCTAGGTAGATAGTGTGGTCTACAGCTTATTATAAGATACTCTACCTCAGGCGAGCAAAACCTTGAGACTTCCTTAGATATTGTTCACCAGCTGTTGTTTACATAAATGCATAGGCCCCCACCCCATGTCTTACCAGAGGCTGCTGTTCTGTCCTGCCGATAGAGTGTATAACCCTTCAGCTGTATGTTCTCAATGTCATTGTTCAGCTATGTCCCGTTGGTTGGATAAACATGCTTTCAGTTCGTCCCATTTATTTCCCAGCGATTGAACGTTAGCTAGCAGGATGGAAGGCAAAGGCAGATTAGCCACTCGTCGCCTGATCCTCACAAGGTACCTTGATCTCTTTCCGCGAAATCTCAGTTTCCTTCTTCAGCGAATAACAGGGATCTGGGGTGTTTGTATAATATCCCTCCCGTCCGACTCAGTGAAGAAGAACTCTTCATACAGTTTGAGGTAAGAAATCGCAGTGCTGATGTCCAGAAGCTCATTAGAAGCAACATTATGTACAAAACAAGTTATGAACAACGCAAAAAAACAAACAGGATAGCATGGTTGGTTAAGAGCCAATAAGATGGCATCCTTCCCCTCCGGCACCATCACAAAAACAATAGAGTAGATAAAGTTAGTAGACAAACAAGCAAGCAGTATTAACTCAAAAGCGGGCCTTAATTCGCATTAAAAAACAAGTGCACAGAATTTGCAAAAAAATCCATGTCAATGAACAACTACATGTAGCATCAAGAAAACTGATCAATGAGTATGTTTACATGCACTCTAATAATTCAATATTAAACTGCTTATGGCAGTAGGCCAGGCACGTACACAGATAGGGGTCTACCTGTGCCTCCCACTTGCCCCTTTGCCGTCCCACTCGCCAAGTGCCCTTTTGGGTGGTGGTATAATTTTATTTTTGAATACAGGTTTTGTCATTGTTCTGAACTGACTGCCCGCAAGTCGTCATGACATCGTCAAGTTCGCCACCCTCTACCCCCACCCAGTCCTTTTGTTGCGCCTGTTGTTCTGGCCTGTAGAGAGCTCGCACGCACAAAACAAGCTCTCAGTCTTATGGCAGAGTTAGATGTTCATCCACCCCTTCCAAACTTTTTTTATTTGCAGTTACTTCAAACGTCAAATTTGAAAGTGTTTTTGTTGCTCCTGCTGCTCGTAAGTTTAGGCACTCATTTCAAATGGTTACGGTAAGGGTTAAGTTTTGGGATAGGGTTAAAACCAAAAACCAACTTGCACGATGGAGATCGAAATCACAACCTTCTGATCCAGAGTCATGGGACCACCCCCGCCCACAACACCCTAACCAAACCCAAGCCTACTTGATGGTAACAGCGCTCACTAGAGCCCCAGTGGCCAGTTTTGAAGGCATTTCCCGACGTCCTTAGGACATGGATAGATGTTAATCTTGAACTACCTGGCTGCGCATGCTTTTCTGCTGTCCGGTATTCAAATTTGAGATGTAGTCACCGGTCCAGTGTATAGCTAGCTACCTAGTTTAAATATCAACAGTACTGCAACAGCAGCAAAACATTTGATTAACACTTGATTTACATCATCAATATTCGGTCTGGTTGGCTGATACACGCAGCAGAGAGAGGCAGAAAGAGAGCGGATCAGAAGCATCAATGAGGCCTCCGACTCAACTCCCCCCCTTCAGTCGGGAGTTGGACATGTGTGTCAGGGCAGCAGCAACACAGACCACAATATACTAAAATATCCAAACAAGCCAGCCTGACATTTATCATGAGTTAAAAGATTATGAATATTAAATTATTAAGTTATTATTTATAAATCGAAAGAGCATTAAAGATTTTTAAAAAGCAATCAGTCAAAAAAAAGGGGGGGTTGGGCTCTTTTTTTCATTTTGAGCACCTGCGCCCTGAAAGGTCTGTGTACGGCCATGCAGTAGGCCTGACTTTGACATTACTAGTCATATAAACGCCTTACTCTGTTTATATGAATCGGTGTAAAACGTAAAGTCATAATCGGCATAAGCAGGTCTCCTGCAACACGGTGATCAATAAAGACCCTGAGAACATATTTGACCAATATCTCCATGCCCTGTAAGAAATATAAATAATCATTTGTTTACACGAATCCTATAATAGTAATTTCTCATAATCAATCCATTCTTCCCAAAGTCTTCATGTTTACAAATGCATTTAATAGCTGTAGTAATAGTTGTAACACTGCTGTTATTTAGAGTGTTTATGTAACCCCATCTCCACCAATGATTGGCATCTCCCTCCCTAGTCGCTCTAACCTTTTAGAAGGGGCCACTAATGCGACTATTTTTAACAAGGGACTAGATGCCTTTGTCACTTTATCATGGTCACACTCAATGAGACAGTAGGGAGCTCTGTTTTCCATGTCCTCATTTGCATGCCCTCCTATTGTCGGAAAAACCCCATTTGAAATGTCACAGGTCAATCGAAGTCTCGGGTGTCGTTCCCTCCTAACTCTTCATTTAGGATATCAAACACACCATCCCGATCAATTATGTTGTAGCACTTTATACAACGAGTGGGTCTAATCCAGAATGCTGATTGGTTAAAACCGCATTCCAGTCAGTGTCTATTCCACAAGTTATCACAGGCTAAATATATAACGTTATTGTTTCAGTATTCAAATTCGGTCTTCAGCTGTCCCATAGTAATGAACGTGTCGGGAGTCGGGACGAGACAGACAGGCAGCCAGCGTTTCTCAGCCAGTCAAAATCATGACTCAGCTGGCATAATTTTTATAGATATATACAGGGCACGACAAAGCCTATTTCCCCCTCAGGAAACTAAAAAGATTTGGCATGGGTCCTGAGATCCTCAAAAGATTCTACAGCTGCAACATCGAGAGCATCCTGGACTGGTTGCATCACTGCCTGGTACGGCAATTGCTCGGCCTCCGACCGCAAGGCACTTCAGAGGGTAGTGCGTACGGCCCAGTACATCACTGGGACTAAGCTGCCTGCCATCCAGGACCTCTACACCAGGCGGTGTCAGAGGAAGGCCCTAAAAATTGTCAAAGACCCCAGCCACCCCAGTCATAGACTGTTCTCTCTACTACCGCATGGCAAGCGGTACCGGAGTGCCAAGTCTAGGACAAAAAGGCTTCTCAAAAGTTTTTACCCCCAAGCCATAAGATTCCTGAACAGGTAATCAAATGGCTACCCGGACTATTTGCATTGTGTGCCCCCAACCCCTCTTTTTACGCTGCTGCTACTCTCTGTTTATCATATATGCATAGTCACTTTAACTATACATTCATGTACATACTATCTCAATTGGGCCGACCAACCAGTGCTCCCGCACATTGGCTAACCGGGCCATCTGCATTGTGTCCCGCACTTCGTTTCGTTTGACATGTTTTAATTGACATTTCTTTGTAAATCAAATCAAAGTTTATTTGTCACGTGCGCCAAATACAACAGGTGTAGACCTTACAGTGAAATGCTTACTTACAGGCTCTACCCAACAGTGCAAAAAAGGTATTAGGTGAACAATGGGTAAGTAAAGAAATAAAACAACAGTAAAAAGACAGGCTAGATACAGTAGCGAGGCTACATACAGTCAGGCTGATTGAGGTAGTATGTACATGTAGATATGGTTAAAGTGACTATGCATATATGATGAACAGAGAGTAGCAGTAGCATAAAAGAGGGGTTGGCGGGTGGTGGGTGGCAGGAAGTTTGCAGCCTTTCCAGCTTCAGTTTGAAGTGATTGTTTTAGCTGTGTTGTTGGCTAGCTCCTCTGAACAACAGTGCCCTGACGAGTGAGCACATTTTCTATGTCATGCAAAATCGTGCATCATTAGCTCATTGTTATGGATGTATCCAAATAAATGGAACTAGAAAACAGCTTAAACAAATGCAAATGCAGCTACTTTGCTGTTATTCTGGCTGCTTTGACGTGACTGTAAGTTAGCCGTAGTTGGCTAGCTAGCAAGCAAGGGATAAGAATGATGCCCGCCAGTATGGCAATGGAACATTTGAAACGAACGACTGGGTCGCGTCCATAGATACAGAACAAAAAGACTGAACGACTGGGTTGCATCTCTGGCAACCAAACCGATAGAAAGAACGACCAGCCGGCTTGGGTAGCAACCTTAGATTTGTGTAGGGACTATATGACATAGTATGAATAAATTCATCAAAATAAATTTAAAAAAAAATAAAAATACGTAAATCATTATTTAAATAAGATAGTAACCCGTTGTATAAAAGTGATAATGCCCTCAAAGCCGGTGTTTGAAGGATATATTGGCACAGTTTGCCGGCCCTCAACTTCTTCTGGGGCCTAACAACACCCATGCCAATATATCCTCCAAACACCGGCTTCGAGGGCATTATCACTTAAGTGGGGCGGCGGGGTAGCCTAGTGGTTAGAGTGTTGGACTAGTAACCGAAAGGTTGCAAGATCGAATCCCCGAGCTTTGAGAGCATGCCCCTGAACAAGGCAGTTAACCCACTGTTCCTAGGCCGTCATTGAAAATAAGAATTTGTTCTTAACTGACTTGCCTAGTTAAATAAAGGTTTTTAAAAAAATCATAAATAAATAAAAAGTAGTGACCTTAGAAATAATGAAGCGAAGAGGCATTTGCAACTAGAGGCATAAAAACTCTAGATCACCTTTACTCCGCACACAGAGATGCTTGCAAAGCTCTCCCTTGCCCTCCATTTACCAAATGTGCCCATGTCTCAAACAGGAAGTAACAGTGACGCTCTCAATACGGTAGTGGTCCAATGAAGCAGAGGCTAAACTACAGGACTGTTTTGCTAGCATTAATAAGTGCCTCGAAGACGTTGTCCCCACAGTGACCTTACGTTCATATCCCAACCTGAAGCCATGGATTACAGGCAACAACCGCACTGAGCTAAAGGCTAGAGCTGACGATTTCAAAGACCGAGAGACTAATCTGGACGCTTATAAAAAAATCCGATACGCCCTCCATCAAACAGACAAAGTGTAAATGCCTTTTATGCTCACTTTGAGGCAAGCAACACTGCACCACCATGCATGAGAGCATCAGCTGTTCCAGACAACTGTGTGATCACGCTCTCTGTAGTATATGTGAGTAAGACCTTTAAACAATTTAACATTCACAAGGCCGCAGGGCCAGACGAATTACCAGGATGGGTACTCAGAGCATGTGCTGACCAGCTGGCAAGTGTCTTCATTGACATTTTCAACCTCTCCCTGACCCAGTCTGTAATAGCTACATGTTCCAAGCAGACCACCATAGTCCCTGTGCCCCAGAATGTCAAGGTAACATGCCTAAATGACTATCGCCCTTTAGCACTCACATCTCTAAAAATATAATGCTTTGAAATGCTGGACATGGCTCACATCAACACCATCATCACATACACTGGACCCACTCCAATTTGCATACCGCACCAACAGATCCACAGATGACGCAATCGCTATTGCACTACACACTACCCTTTCTCACCTGGACAAAAGGAAGACCTCTGTTAGAATGCTGATCATTGACTAAAGCTCAGCATTTAACTCTATAGTGCCCTCCAAGCTCATCACTCATCACTTTCCCTCTGACACTGGATCCTGGACTTCCTGATGGGCCACCCCCGGGTGGTGAGGGTAGACCACAACACATCCACCACACTGACCCTCAACACGGGGCCCCTCAGGGGTACGTGCTTAGTCCGCTCCTGTACTCCCTGTTCACCCACGACTGCGTGTTTGTGCACGACTCCAACACCATCATTAAGACCCAACAGTGGTAGGACTGATCACTGACGATGATGAGGCAGCCTACAGGGAGGTCAGAGACCTGGCAGTGTGGTGCTAGGACAATACGAACTCCTTCAACGTCAGCAAGACAAAGAAGCTATTCGTGGACTACAGGAAAAGGAGAAAAGGAGGGCCAAGCAAGCCCACATTCACATCGACGGGGCTGTAATGGACAGGGTCAAGCGCTTCAAGTTCCTCGGTTTGCACATTACTAAAGACCTATCATGGTCCAAACACACCAACACAGTAGTGAAGAGGGAACGACAACACCTCTTCCCTCTCAGGAGGTTGAAAATATTTTTCATGGACCCTCAGATCTTCAAAACGTTCTTCAGCTGCACAATTGTGTATGTTTACATGCACACTAATAATTCAATATTATAGAAGAAGGCCGAGTATGACATTAGTCATGTCAACATCTTACTCTGCTTATCTTAATCTGCATTAGGTCATAATCGAAGTAAGCATACGGCGAGCAATCTTTCAAATTATTAGAACATGTAAACAGCTTAATCGGCGTTCCAGTGGTGGATGTGATCTGCGCATGTACCATGCCAGTCCCGGCTAGCGCAAGCTTCCGTCTTATGTGCGAGTGAAGTGAGTTAGGAAAAACTGTAGGTATGCATCTTATAAATCGTTTTCACATACACACCTTGCATGTCCCAACTCAGAATCAAATAGTCTTCGCAGAAATAACATGGTCACTGTGCGAGAACGTTTATTTTGTTTGCCGATGTTCTGCATTAACAAAAGTTCCCATCGGGTAGCCTGATGTCCATGTAAACAGGATTGTTAGGGAAATCGTTCTTCTTGCAAAGCATGTAAACGTTTTAAACTAACTATTATATTAACCTGACTATCCACAATAACTGCATTATTATGTGCATGTAACCATGCTCATTGAGAGCATCTTGACTGGCTGCATCACCGCTTGGTATGGCAACTGCTTGACCAGCAAGGAGCAACAGAAGGTGGTGCGTACGGCTCGGTACATCACTGAGGCCGAGCTCCTTGCCATCCAGGACCTCTATACCAGGCGGTGTCAGAGGAAGGCCCTAACAATTGTCAAAGACTCCAGCCACTCAAGTCATAGACTGTTCCCTCTGCTACCGCACGGCAAGCGGTACGAGAGCACCAAATCTGGGACCAAAACCTCCTGAACAGATTCTACCCCCAAGCCATAAGACGGCTGAACAGTTAACCGAATGTCTACACAGACTATTTGCATTGTCCCCCTTTTTTTCTATGGACATTCTTGCACTTGCTCTATGCACACTCACTGGACTCGACCCACACACTCACACATACTACTCTCACACACTATATACGCTGACACAAACAAAACACTCACACATAGACACTCTTCACATAGGCTGCTGCTACTCTATCCTGATTGCTTCGTCACTTTTACCCCTACTTACATGTACATTACCTCAATTACCGCAACTTCCTCATACCCCTGCAGACTGGACTCTGTTTATCATGCATCCTTGCTCTTTATTACAAATGCCAAGTCACTCACCCACCATTGCACATTGTACCAAATGGTAGGTTGGACCTCACTTTATATGCACAGAAAGCTACATTTGTACGTGTTCATCCACAAAAGCCCTTTTGGGTAAACTCCCTCTTTACTTCTGTAGTCTGGTCTCCTTCACCACCAGCAGTTGTTGATTGTTGCTGCCTTCTTGGCCAGGTCTCCCTTGAAAAAGAGACTCTGGGTCTCAATGGGCTTTTCCTGGTGAAATGAAGGTTAAATAAATAAAACAATAGAAACTCCTTGTAATATAGCCTCGTTATTGTTGTTTTTTGTGTTACTATTTCCTTTAAAAAAAAATTTATTTGCTCGTCTTTTCTTACCTTTGAACTCACGGTAAAGTCTACACCTGTTGTATTTGGTGCATGTGACAAAAATGACATACCCCATACATGAATCTGAATGAGAATATGATGTAAAAACCTGTATGTCCTCGGTGACGTTCTAGTAGGTGGAGACAAGCTGCAGAGACATCCTATACGGACATAAGTAAACGAACTGCCACGGTTTGCTGCACTCTTTATGTCGGTTATTGTGAGACCATGGGATGAATCCAAGTGTGTTATAAAGAACTTTTGTCTTTTCAAACAGTTGTTGGTGTACACTAGCGGTATTAACAGAGGCTTGGGAGTTAGTTGAACTCATTCCAATGCTCTCTCAGAAAGAGCTGTTGCTTGACGGGTCGCCAAGTGTAGATCTGCTGTTTTTGGCAGCACCGGCTCTCCCCTCTTGGCTACAGCTGCTTCCTCTCTAGAAGAATAGGAGAGGCAGAGATAATGTTGCATTTCTCAGGGCTACCACATGGGGGCACACTACTGTTGGATGGCTGAAGGTGTGTTTTAATGCAGAGGGTATTCTGCGCTGTACTGTATTGCATTCACTTTCCTTGATGTACCTTCCTCTGTTGCTCCTCTCCAGCGTGTGTACTACCTGTCCCTGGAGTTCTACATGGGGCGCACCCTGCAGAATACCATGGTGAACCTGGCACTGGAGAATGCCTGTGATGAGGCCACCTATCAGGTGACTGACGGATAGGCCTTCGGGCCATAGGACCCTTCTGGACCATAACAGTGTCCCATCATAGTTACCTCAACCTTGTACATTGTCTGTGACATACACTGTGGAGGGTATGAAACTGGCACATTGAACATTAATGACACTGACAATGAGTGCTTTTTTTTTTTTACACTCCATGTAAGATTCAAGAATACTTTCTGATTATATAATAATTTCAGGTATGTAGCCCTACTGTGAGATTGAACACTGCCCCATCCCCTTGTATTCAGATGCTAAAGCTTGACTTATTACGCTAATGTAGCTCCCATCCTCCCTCCACCCTAAAATGTATGGTGGCTAATAAAGTACTATAAATCTTAACAATTTATCTTCGTCTTCAACAGTTGGGTCTGGACATGGAGGAGCTGCAGGACATTGAGGAGGATGCCGGCCTGGGAAATGGTGGTCTTGGACGGCTCGCCGGTTAGTGTCTCCTCCTACTCCTTGGCTCTCGATTAGTCTACCTCACTGGTTCTTCCCTGCACAAATAGTGTAGCCAATGACAGTGATGCTCAGGCAGTGGTCAGGAAAACCCCCACCTCATCTCTCCCCCCACCTGTGCTCTCAGCCTGCTTCCTAGATTCCATGGCGTCTCTGGGGCTGGCAGCTTACGGCTACGGCATCCGCTATGAGTTTGGCATCTTCAACCAGAAAATAGTCAATGGCTGGCAGGTAGTTTGACTGACTGGCAAAGTTGATTATATTTATGTACATGTCTGTGAGTGTATATGGTACATTTAAGTGCTTGTTGGAGTCATGTGCTTTAGATGGTCCACTTATTTGATGAATAATTTCTCACATTTTTGTCATCTACTCACAGGAGAGTCATGATGCTGTATAATCAGAACTCATAGTTCATTGTAGTGACTGACATCTCCTCACAGGTGGAGGAGGCTGATGATTGGCTGCGCTACGGCAACCCCTGGGAGAAGGCCCGCCCCGAGTACATGCGACCTGTCCACTTCTATGGCAGAGTGGAGCACACCCCCGAAGGGGTGAAATGGGTTGACACACAGGTGAGAGGCCACATAGAAAGGATACAACATAGAAATAGTCATCATTGTAGCCATAACTAAACATTACATGACCCTGCTATGTTGACAGGTAGTGTTGGCCCTTCCTTATGACACCCCAGTCCCCGGCTACAGGAACAACGTTGTGAACACCATGAGACTATGGTCCGCCAAGGCCCCATGTGATTTCAACCTGAAAGACTGTGAGTTACTTCTGGACTGTTTGGGCTTGCCTGGTTTACCGCTTGAACCTGCTGATTCAATTATGCATCGCTCAACATCTTTACAACATTTACATTTAAGTCATTTAGCAGACGCTCTTATCCAGAGCGACTTACAAATTGGTGCGTTCACCTTAAGACATCCAGTGGAACAGCCACTTTACAATAGTGCATCTAAATCTTTTAAGGGGGGGGTGAGAAGGATTACTTTATCCTATCCTAGGTATTCCTGAAAGAGGTGGGGTTTCAGGTGTCTCCGGAAGGTGGTGATTGACTCCGCTGTCCTGGCGTCGTGAGGGAGTTTGTTCCACCATTGGGGGGCCAGAGCAGCGAACAGTTTTGACTGGGCTGCGCGGGAACTATACTTCCTCAGTGGTAGGGAGGCGAGCAGGCCAGAGGTGTACTATTACAACCTTTGTAATAGTATTGTCAGTCAGCTAATTCACCAGTCAGATTGTCAGGATTGGAGCTGGAAAACAGTCTAGTGCAAGGCATTTTAAATGTATGATGAGACCAGACGTTTTTCTGCCGTTCTACAGTCAATGTTGGCGGCTACATTCAGGCTGTGCTGGACAGGAACTTGGCTGAGAACATCTCCCGTGTCCTCTACCCTAATGACAACGTGAGTCGAACCTAGTGTTTATGTAACCTTTATTTACCCAGCCGTCAATGCACTGTTATGAGGAATTCATAATAAACAAGTGGGATGGACTGTGGATCTGTGTTTGACCCTAGTTCTTCGAGGGCAAGGAGCTTCGTCTGAAGCAGGAGTACTTTGTGGTGGCGGCCACTCTGCAGGACATTGTCCGTCGCTTCAAGTCCTCAAAGTTTGGCTCCACCGAGGTTGTGCGTGTGGACCTGTCCACCCTACCTGACAAGGTAAGCTCGATACAATAGATATCCTTAGCGTCCTAGACTGTTGTAACCGGGCGATATGTATCAAAGCACCATATACTCTCCATATGTCTTTGTTCATCGACCACTCTACGGTACTATGCAAAAGACACAATGGCGGAGTGTGAGACTATATGCAAAAGTTTCCTTCCCTAACTGCATCGTATCTATTGTGCTGATGTCCTCTCTCTTGCCCATATTGTAGGTGGCCATCCAGCTGAACGACACCCACCCTGCCTTGGCCATCCCTGAGCTGATGAGGATCCTGTTGGACACGGAGCACCAGACATGGGAGAAGGTACAGTGCTGGTCCCCCTGCTTAAGCAAAAGTGTTGCACAAAAAGTAGAAGTGTAACGAATACTCACCACGAAAAGGGGAATGCTCGCAGAGATCTTTATATAATGACGAGATGCTCATGTCTCTGCCCTAACAATGGGAGTTGTTGTCCCAAAGGCGGGAAGGAAGGTCACAAGCTTAGGTCTAAAATAAGCCAATAGAAACACATTGGGCTTGTTTTGGACAGATTTTGGCAAGAGTGAAACCTCTCGCTTAGCCTCTTCCTCTCACAGCCTCTTCCTCTCACAATTTCCTTCTACATGCATCTTTGTGTTTTACCCCTCTCTCAGGCCTGGGACATCGTTACTCGTACCTGTGCCTACACCAACCATACAGTCCTGCCTGAAGCCCTGGAGCGCTGGCCAATCGACCTGTTCCAAAACCTTCTGCCCAGACACCTGGAGATCATCTTCGAGATTAACCGACGCCACCTGGAGGTAGAGAGAGGAAGAGGGCGGGAGGGAGGGGGGGTGGAGTGGGAGAAAGAAAGACAGTGAGAGAGAGTGAGAGAGACATCCAAATGTTCACTCCATATTACAGTGTGGGTCAAATAATAAAGGCATGGGTCTTAAAGCCACCAGACTGTACAATTTTAGCCGTCTTATGCCATGAATTTGCAGTCTCAGACAAAATGTCTATATCATAGGCAAATTCTTATGTCGTAAACGATTGTCGGACATCTTGGCTCATTCAGTGTAACAGGGTCTAGGTCTGCTAATTAAGTACCATTACGTGTGGTCGTAGGCTCCAACAAAGTTCTGTCAGTGTCTGAAACGTTGAGCCTTTATCGTATAGTGTGGCTGATGTTACGAGCCGATCCTGGTGACTGACCTCAGCCACAAGGCACCTGACGATTATTGTGAATAGTCAGATTAATCTAACGGTTTGTTTTAAACGTTTTCATGCTTTGAAAGAAGAATGATTTCCCTGAAAATATTTGTTATGTGATACATCTGGAATCAGGCTACCTGGTGGGATTTGTACAAAATCCGCAATCAAAATAAATGCTCAGCGACCATGTTCTTTAGGGGAAGCCTATTTAATTCTGAGTTCGGAACACCAAAAGAATGCAGGCAACTGCTCGTCGAACATCTCATTCAAAAGTCATGGGCATTAATATGGAGTTGGTCCCCCCTTTGCTGCCATAACAGCCTCCACTCTTCTGGGAAGGCTTTCCACTAGATGTTGGAACATTGTTGCAGACACTTGCTTCCATTCAGCCACAGGAGCATTAGTGAGGTTGGGAACTGATGTTGGGCGATGAGGCCTGGCTCACAGTCAGAATTCCCGAATCCTCAGAAAGGTGTTCTATGAGGTTGAGGTCAGGGCTCTGTGCAGGCCTGTCAAGTTCTTCCACACCGATCTCGACAAACCATTTCTGTAGGGACCTCATGTTGTGCACCGGGGCATTGTCATGCTGAAACAGGAAAGTGCCTTCCCCAAACTGTTACCACAAATTTAGAAGCACAGAATTGTCTAGAATGTCATTGTATGCTGTAGCG
Source organism: Oncorhynchus nerka (assembly GCF_034236695.1). Classification (NCBI taxonomy): domain Eukaryota; kingdom Metazoa; phylum Chordata; class Actinopteri; order Salmoniformes; family Salmonidae; genus Oncorhynchus; species Oncorhynchus nerka. The sequence goes on along the minus strand of NC_088407.1, from coordinate 34,756,563 downwards.
TTAAGATTTTCCTTCACTGGAACTAAGGGGCCTAGCCCGGACCATGAAAAACAGCCTCAGACCATTATTCCTCCTCCACCAAACTTTTCTGTTGGCACTATGCATTCAGACAGGTAGCGTTATCCTGGCATCCGCCAAACCCAGATTTCTCCATCGGACTGCCAGGTGGGTAAGCGTGATTCACCACTCCAGAGAATGCGTTTACACTGCTCCAGAGTTCAATGTCGGTGAGCTTTACACCACTCCAGCCAACGCCTGACATTGCGCATGGTGATCTTAGGCTTGTGTGTAGCTGCTCGCCCATGGAAACTCCTTTCTTTTTTCTTTTACCCCCTTTTTCTCCCCAATTTTGTGGTATCCAATTGTTAGTAATTACTATCTTGTCTCATCACGACAACTCCCGTACGGGCTCGGGAGAGACGAAGGTCGAAAGCCAAGCGTCCTCCGAAACACAACCCAAACAAGCCGCACTGCTTCTTAACACAACGCGCATCCGGCTGCGACAGAGCCTGCGCGCGAACCCAGGGTCTGGTGGCACAGCTAGCGCTGCGATGCAGTGCCCTAGACCACTGCGCCACCCGGGAGGCTGGAAACCCATTTCATGAAGCTCCCGACCGAACTGTTCTTGTGCTGACGTTGCTTCCAGAGGCAGTTTGGAACTCAGTAGTGAGTGTTACAACAGAGAACAAACTTCTTTTTTTTTACGTTCTATGCCCTTCAGCACTCGGGAGTCCCGTTCTGTGAGCTAGACATTTCCACTTTACAATAAAAGCACTTACAGTTGACCGGGGCAGCTCTAGCAGGACAGAAATTTGACAAACTGACTTATATGACAGTGCCACATTGAAAGTCACTAAGCTCTTCGGTAAGGGCAATTCTACTGCCAATGTTTGTCTATGGAGATTGCATGTCTTTGTGCTTAATTGTATACACCTGTCAGCAACGGGTGTGGGTGAAATAGCCAAATCCACTAATTTGAAGGGGCGTCTACATACTTATGTATATATGTGAAAACTATTTCTAAATTGCATACTTTAAGTTGTTCCAAACTCACTTCACTCGCACATAAGCATAGAGTGAGGCTTGTGCCGCTGGTGCTGGCACATGTGCAGATCAAGTAAACCATTGCAGTTGGCGTAGCCTATGTCAACCTCGCAAGCCAATTGCAGAATGTGACGACAGAACTGGAGCAGATTGTACAATCTGTCCAGGGTGACATCAAGATCTAATTTTGGAACACCGCACAGTGTGACGTGATGAAAGACTGAATTCGACGTACCGCCTGCAGAGCCGTTTAGAGGGATAAAGAGTTAGATACAGTCCAAACCATTGCCTCAACATTTATGTGCTAGCATCTCTCACTAACGTGATCAAAACAGGAAGGGCCGTACAACTACTATAAAATCCTTTGTTCCTCCTCCCTCAGCGCATTGCTACCCTTTACCCTGGGGACCATGACCGTCTGCGCCGCATGTCCCTGGTGGAGGAGGGCGACCAGAAGAAGATCAACATGGCCCACCTGTGCATCGTGGGCTCCCACGCCGTCAACGGAGTGGCCCGCATCCACTCGGACATCATCAAGGCCACTCTGTACAAAAAAAAACGTTGTTTTATTTTGGCGTTAGCTATACTGTACTTTGCTATCCCATTGGTCAGTGAGATGTTGAGGGGCATTTGATCATTCGCCCATTGTGTCCACAGGTTCAAGGACTTCTACGAGGTGGACCCCCACAAGTTCCAGAACAAGACCAATGGCATCACACCCCGACGCTGGCTGGTCATGTGCAATCCTGGACTGGCTGAAGTCATTGCAGAGGTATGTGGTGGAGTATACAGCTAAAGTGAAGTAAGAGTGGCTTTGACAGTAGTGTTTGATAGAATTCTTCTAAACATGGGTGTTTTTGAATGTGCAGAGGATTGGTGAGGATTACATCCGGGATCTGGACCAGCTGAAGAATTTGCTGGAGTTTGTGGATGACGACTCTTTGATTCGGGACATCGCCAAGGTCAAACAGGTCAGAACACAACAGTCTCTTTTCATATGGTGTCGTTGTCATTTCGGTCCACATCTCCGTCTTGAGACAATGACTATCACTCCTCCTAACACCTGTTTCTATCTGTAGGAGAACAAGCTTAAGTTTTCTGCCTATCTCGAGGAGCACTACAAGGTGAAGATCAACCCCAACTCCATGTTCGACGTTCAAGTCAAGAGGATCCACGAGTACAAGAGGCAGCTGCTCAACTGCCTGCACATCATTACTCTCTACAACCGTGAGTGGTACTCCATTCTTTCACAGCTCTAGTGAGAGACATTATTCAGTAAACCAAGTTAGCCTGTCTTCTTTTTCAATCAGGCATCAAGAAGGAGCCCAACAAGAATTGGACCCCCAGGACTATCATGATTGGAGGAAAGGTGAGTAGCAATTAAAGTGTGATTACATAACAAGGATACACAGTGTATTGTAAAAGTCTTAGTCATAGATATATTTTGTTAGCCTGGTCCTACATCTGTTTGAGCTGTCTTGCCAACTCCTATGGAGACAACGACTATAGTTTGTAAGACAGCACAAACAGATCTGGGACCAGGCTAATCTTTTGAGCTACCCTGTATGAGATTTTGGCATCCATGTGCTTCCATATGTTTTTCTCCATTTTCCCCAGGCTGCCCCTGGTTACCACACTGCTAAGCTGATCATCAGGCTGATCACGGCCGTTGGAGATATTGTCAACCACGACGAGGTGGTGGGCGACCGCCTCAAAGTCATCTTCCTGGAGAACTACAAGGTCACCCTGGCCGAGAAAAGTAAAAAAAAAGTCACATACTTATTGGTTTCTTTCTTTATGCTCCCATAGAAGCTAAGTAACCCTCCATGTCTTCCTTCTTCGTTTAAGACTTTGCGCTCGCTAGCGCCGCCAAATTTTGTTAAAGGTTCTAAGACGCATCTTTCTCGGCCTGGTCTCATCTCTCTATTTCTGTTTATCCCTGTCCCGCTCCCCCCCCCAATCTCTCTTTCTCTCTCTACCCAGTCATCCCTGCGTCCGATCTATCTGAGCAGATCTCCACAGCTGGCACAGAGGCGTCTGGAACTGGCAACATGAAGTTCATGCTGAACGGAGCGCTCACCATCGGCACAATGGACGGAGCCAACGTAGAGATGGCTGAGGAGGCCGGGGAGGAGAACCTCTTCATCTTTGGTATGAGGGTGGATGACGTGGACGCCATGGACAAGAGCGGGTAAGACCGTGGAGGGTGTGAGTGGGTGGATGGATGGATGGATGGAAGGACAAAGAGGTTCTGGTTAGTGATGGTGGAGAAGACAAAAAGATTGGCATTGGATGATAGCTATGGAGAGAACTTATGGATGACATGGAAGGATGCTTACTTGGTCAAATTTGGTGAGGAAGCCAAGACGTTTGGAATGGGGAAGGATGGAACGGAAGCAGATTTTTTTGTTGGGGGGGGGTGACTTGGAAATGATGATAGGTGGAAAAATGACATAATGGAAAAAATATGTTTTAATCTTCTTTATAAATGTATCCTCTTCTTTAGTAATTTATCCATCTTCCAGATATGATGCCATGGAGTACTACAATCACATTCCTGAGCTGAAGCTGGCCATGGACCAGATCGCTGGTGGATACTTCAGCCCCGACCAGCATGACCTCTTCAAGGACATTGTCAACATGCTACTGCATCATGACAGGTGGGTGAAAAAGCTGTGTCACCGAAAGAATACCCAAATGCTGACACACTGTACTCAACTGATATACACGCAGCCACACAATGTCTAACCGAGCATGATGTTTGTGTTGCAGATTCAAGGTGTTCGCTGACTACGAAGCCTACATCAAATGTCAGGACAAAGTCAGTGCTCTCTACAAGGTCAGTGTTTCATAGACTGAATATCGATTGTTTTATTTTTTTCTTAATTTCTTTCTTTTTCTGTAAAGTGTGTTCAGATCTGTTTAAATGCACTGTAAATAAAAGGTGACTTGACTATTCCCCTGTCAACTCTCAGAGTTTTTCCACATACATAACATAACAGTATTCCTTCCTTCTGCAATGGTTTTAATTGCCCTCTCTTCCGATCCATCCCAACAGAACCCCAAAGAATGGACCAAGATGGTGATCCACAACATCGCCGGTTGTGGTAAATTCTCTAGCGACCGCACCATCTCCCAGTACGCCCGGGAGATCTGGGGCATGGAGCCCAGCCTGGAAAGGATCCCTGCCCCAGATGATCCTCGCCAATAAGCCCCAGCCAGAAAACCAGCCTCAGGCTTGTCCACATTCCCAACCTCTGTTTTTCCCACAGACCCAACTTCTGCCTTTACCTCTGGCTATTCCACAAAAAAAGAAATGTTAACTTGAGAAATGGTTTAGAAACCTGAAATCTCCCCTATAACTAGTACCTTTCCATTGTGCTATTTAATTGTGGTCAGTATTAGTTAATGATTGACTATAGCAACCCCCTGTCCAGCTATGCGATGGCCAATAACCTGATACCACTTTTAACCTCGACATTCAGTACTACTTTTCAATGGGCTGGGTCAAAATTAGCATTCACCTTCTCAATGCATAGTCGACTGGCTGTGCAACATCAGTAACACTGTTGACCATCATTTCAGACAATTTGGCCGGAGAATACACCCTTTAACAGTCATTGGGGTCAACAAGTAGCTGGAAACCTCAACACTGTCTAATGGTACCAAAACCATGTCTTCCAAGGATGAGACAAGATACAACATTAGAGTGGCTGAAAATATGCACATTCTTCTCACATAGACACTGTGATTCTACACTACAGCTTTGGCCTGCCAACCTCTTTAATCATATCTGCACCAAATAACGAATCAGGTTCAATGGACTAGGTTGACATGCTCATATTTTGGCTAGCCCCCCACACAATGCTTATTACTAAAAATATTTTCTGCTGTCAGCTGTGTTTTGTTTAGCATGATCCCATCAGTATATCCTCAAAACGTTGTTCCGGTGTCGGAAGTTATGATCCATCATTTAGTGCAACAAACTAAGCCTTCTCTCCTCCACCTTCTCTGCCTAATACCTCTATGATTGACTATAAAGCTGCCTTAACGAAGCTGTGTGTGTAGTTGTACGGCCTAAAGTAAGCCCATGAACACCTTGACTGCTCATGTAAGCAGCTAGTTTTTTATGTTAAAATAAATAACAATTTCTGGTACAATAGTATTTTTCAGTGTTTGGAAGTCTTGGACTTAACTTTAAGATTATACTAGTAATTGAGTGTGTAGGGTTGATGTAAATTGCACTTTCCATTAGTTTATTAATGTTTATCTTCCTTTAGGGAGAGTCTGAAAAGCACTGAAAGCTTCAAACCCTGCATTCTCTTGTTAATGTGAAACAACCGTCAATAAAGGAGACAAAGTTACAACAATTGTTGTGATATTTTGTTACATTCCAAAATAGCTACATTCTCTCATCACTTTTTGTCTATACATTTTTGTGTCTATGAATAAAAACTGAGCAAATTACACCTTGAAAATTAGGTAAAGACCATATGACGGCGCTACCGCAGGACTATAAAATTGCAAACAAAGCCAAAGTGAAGTACACACAACAAACAAGCTAACTAGCTGTATAACTGGAACCTGTTGCTGCGTTTGAATCATGTCTGGCCTTCTGCGGGGAATGCTGAAAGTGCAGTTGGCTGTGGCTCTTCTTTGAGATTGAGTTGGTGGATCGTATCCAACTTTTAAGGTGCATACACCGCCCCCTAAGATGCATGCACCGCCACCCAAAATACAAGAGCCACGCGGGACAACTTTGTTTGGATGTCTGGACGATACTGAAAATATTTAGCTAGCTAATGACCTCCTGTTCTACATGGAAAAGACAGACAGAGACTTGCTAGCTATGTTAGCTAGTTAGATGGAATTTTCTACAAGGAATCTGCCTCCCGAAAAAAGCTTCTCCCAAGTGGGTGTGACACCTACTCCCATTGCCTGCTGCACTACTGCTTGGATTCCATCTGGCAATTTGTTCACCGTCTGCCCTGGTTGTCTCACCCTGTCTGGTATAGGTACCCCCGCCACACTCCCCTCTCTCTCCCAAGCTTTCGTTCGCCTCCGGCACACATGCACTGTTGAGGCGAGTGACTCTGAACTTACAATGGCTAGCCCCAAGTTGTTATATTTTCTTTTTGCTATTTGCCTCACCACTTCTGCGTGCTTTGTTGACTATGAACTTGCTTGTTTACCCAACATGGGACAGTCTATGTTATGTTTGTTCCCATACTCGGGACTCTGACTCTCTATTGGCCACACGGACTCTTGGCCTCCCATCCTATTCTAACCACCTCTCGCCGGCTTTGTATTCATGTTACCTGATGAAATTGCTGTACAAAATGATCTTGTTGCCATCTAATGCACATTCAAATGTAATAAATCAATACTGCAGAGCTCTCCATGTCCTTTGCCATGCCCTGATTGTATTACTGCTTATTATATCTGGAAATGTGCATGTTGTTGGTCAATTTCTTCAACAGATGATCATGTCTATATAATTATCAAACTTATATATATAAAAGCAAACACAAACTCTTTTTTAAGTATTAAAATTCTCCTACAATACAATTGAAGGCAGAAGTTGGTACAGCGTACAGTATATGATAGACACTTTGCATAACCTGGGTAGAGCTAAGACCTCCTGTAACTCCTAAAGCCTCCCCAGTCCCCCTTGCGTGACTTTCCCTGACAACAACATTTTAATAAATCTAACCTCCCTCTGACAGCAGCAACCATCTTGTCAGCAATTAAAAGCTCTGAAGTGGGTTTGACCGAAACTTGACCTTTCATTACAAGTATAGGGTCATAACAAGGTGAACGGGTCTAAGCATCTTCTGACAGGTGGCTGTTTTCATCAGGCCTGCGGCAGCCTTGTGTTCTCAGAAAACCAGTCATATTCTCAGAACCTCAGATGACGAGATGGCCTACAGGGAGGAGGTGAGGGCCCTCGGGTGTGGTGTCAGGAAAATAACCTCGCACTCAACAACAACAAAACAAAGGAGATGATCGTGGACTTCAGGAAACAGCAGAGGGAGCACCCCCCTATCCACATCAACTGGACAGTAGTTGAGAAGGTGGAAAGTTTTAAGTTCTCGGCGTACACATCACGGACAAACTGAAATGGTCCACCCACACAGACAGTGTGGTGAAGAAGGCGCAACAACGCCTCTTCAACCTCAGGAGGCTGAAGAAATGTGGCTTGTCACCAAAAACACTCACAAACTTTTGACTCTGAGGGTTTTTCAAAATGACTACATATGAACCAATAGGCGTGGCTCGTCTGCTCAGATTCTGGGTTTACCCATTGATTACTGGTTTTCAATTGGTTCCCCTGGATCTCTATTCCTCAGAGCAGAGACTGCTGGTGCAGAATAAGAAGCACCAAAACATGTACCTTAAAGGTTTACCCCAAGTTTTGTTTTTAACAATTTGACCAAAGTGGTCATGTGTAACAACATCTGGGAAGACACTACCCATGACTTCCCTGTGGAGTGGCATGCTTTGGCAAGCCTCCCCTTTTATGGTTTGATTAGCCCTCTCAGTAATCCCGTTGCTTTGTGGGTGGTAGATACAAACAAACTTCTGATCGATCTCCAATTGGGCAGCCACCTGTGCAACCACATCTCCTGTGAAATGGTTGCCATTGTCTGCAGAGAGAACTTCCGGTACGCCAAATCTAGGGATGATTTCCCTTACCAGAAGTTTTGCTACTGTTTTGGCATCACAGTGCACGGTTGGAAATGCTTCAACCCACCTGGTAAAATTATTACCAGGCAGTATCTCTTTCTTTCTTTTTGTTCAGGCATGTCTATGAAATCCATAGCTAAATGGGTGAACGGGCCGGCCGGCGCTGGGAATTTCCCTGGTTTCAGGGGGTTACCCTTACCAATGTTGTATTGCATGCACGTAGTACATTTATACACGTGTGTTTTGCCATCACCTGGTTTTGTCCAGATTTGGTCAAAACCAGGTGTCAGATATTAGTCTTACCATCTCCCCCCTTGGCGCGTGACCCACCCCGTGGGCCAGGCGATACACAGAGGAAATGAGAGGTAAGGGCAGAACAGGTTTGCCAGGGAGGGACTGCCTCCACAGGCCATCAGGGCCCCTAGAGCAACCTCTAGACTCCCACAAAGGGTGATTAAGTGCATCCGCAGTCTGGTGTTGGTCCAGATCAGCGATTTAAGACGTACACAGGGAGGAAAGCATAACAGCATGAGAATGGCAACGTTAACCAGCATTCTTATCAGCAGCTGCATTACCCAAACTAACGCTGTCAGTGTTACCTGTGTGGGCACGGACCTTAAGAATAGCCAACTTGGCAGGAAGCAACATAGCGTCAAGCAGGACTTCTATCTGTAAACTGTGTTTAATAAGGGTACCAGACGCATTAACAAATTCAGGTCTGGGGAACGGGCGGGCCAGTCCATAGCATCAATGCCTTCCTCTTGCAGGAACTGCTGACACACTCCAGCCACATGTGGTCTAGCATTGTCTTGCATTAGGAGGAACCCAGGGCCAATCGCACCAGCATATGGTCTCACAAGGGGTCTGAGGATCTCATCTCGGTACCTAATGGCAGTCAGGCTACCTCTGGCGAGCACATGGAGGGCTATGCGGCCCCCCAAAGAAATGCCACCCCACACCATGACTGACCCACTGCCAAACTGGTCATGCTGGATGATGTTGCAGGCGTCTCCAGACTCTGTCACGTCTGTCACATGTGCTCAGTGTGAACGAACCTGCTTTCATCTGTGAAGAGCACAAGGGCGCCAGTGGCGAATTTGACAATTTTGGTGTTCTCTGGCAAATGCCAAACGTCCTGCACGGTGTTGGGCTGTAAGCACAACCCCCACCTGTGGACGCCGGGCCCTCATACCGCCCTCATACCACCCTCATGGAGTCTGTTTCTGACCGTTTGAGCAGATACATGCACATTTGTGGCCTGCTGGAGGTCATTTTGCAGGGCTCTGGCAGTGCTCCTCCTGCTCCTCCTTGCACAAAGGCGGAGGTAGCGGTCCTGCTGCTGGGTTGTTGCCCTCCGACGGCCTCCTCCACATCTCCTGATGTTCTGGCCTGTCTCCTGGTAGCGCCTCCATGCTCTGGACACTACGCTGACAGACACAGCAAACCTTCTTGCCACAGCTCGCATTGATGTGCCATCTTGGATGAGCTGCACTACCTGAGCCACTTGTGTGGGTTGTAGACTCTGTCTCATGCTACCACTAGAGTGAAAGCACCGCCAGCATTCAAAAGTGACCAAAACATCAGCCAGGAAGCATATGAACTGAGAAGTGGTCTGTGGTCACCACCTGCATAACCACTCCTTTATTGGGGGTGTCTTGCTAATTGCCTATAATTTCCACCTGTTTTCTATTCCATTTGCACAACAGCATGTGCAATATATTGTCAATCAGTGTTGCTTCCTAAGTGGACAGTTTGATTTCACAGAAGTATGATTGACTTGGAGTTACATTGTGTTGTTTAAGTGTTCCCTTTATTTTTTTGAGCAGTGTATGTACTGGTGATGCTGGAGAAGGGGATCAGGGCATCCCTATTGTTGATTATTCTGCTGTGGGAACCCCATCTGGTTTGTCGCAGGAGGCTGTTGGGGTCATCCATATTGTCGACCATTCATTGGTTGAGTCTGGGAAAAAACAGGTTGAGGCTGTCCAGTGTAGGCTAGTCTTCCACCTCTACCATCTTGGAGGTTCCCTCTGCCAGCATTCCCTTTACATTGACCTCTTCCCCTCTGCTGCCAAGGTTGCTGCTGTGGTTGTTGTCGGCACATGTTTCTCATATGACCTGTCCTTCCGAAATTCCAGCACACCAGTGGTTGTCTCAGTGGTGGAAGGTATGGTTGTGGGTTGGCTGAGGAGGGAACTGAGCTGCAGGTGCTTGGTGAAACTGTGATGCAGGTGGTTGAGGAGGTTGTGGTGGTGGTTGTTGTGGCTGGGTGGCTGGAGTTCCAGCCACCATTAGAATGTTGGTTTTGCCTTTGTCCAGTTGGGCTAGTTGGGCTTTCTTGAGCTGTGTGTCAAGTCCAGCATTTCTTGCTCTTTCCTCAGTCTTCATTTTTTTCCAGGCTCTGCAGTGATGCGGGGAAATTGTTTCGCTGCTGTTTCCAAGTTCCCAAAACTCCATGTTTTGTAATCATAGTACAGTTGTCCCGTACCACAGGTCTTTATTACAGGTCATCACAGGTCATCTTCACCTGGCTGTGTCTTCATCCATTCAGTCCGTTTCATCTCCAGTCTCTGTGATGTTCGAGGCTGTATGTTTTTAAATTCACCCTGAATTAGTGCTACTTCACCATGTTTGATAAGCGCCTTAGTTCTGCCCTCTAGCGATCCAGCTGTTGTTGCATACTCTGTGAACCGGCAGCACATGCACGAGAGTCCTTCAGACTATCGGAAAACTCGCCTTCTTCTTCAATTTCAGTTTACAGAAAACGTTTGACCTCTGTCATTGCCAACAAAGGTTATATAACAAAGTATTGAGATAAACTTTTGTTATTGACCAAATACTTATTTTCCACTATAATTTGCAAATAAATGAATAAAAAATCCTACAATGTGATTTTCTGGATTTTTTTCCCTCATTTTGTCTGTCATAGTTGAAGTGTACCTATGATGAAAATTACAGGCCTCTCATCTTTATAAGTGGGAGAACTTGCACAATTGGGGGCTGACTAAATACTTTTTTGCCCCGCTGTGTATTCAGAGGCTTCTTTTTCCATTGTGGGTTATTTTCCTACTAAGAACTGTAGAGGGGCGGTGGGTTTCATAGCAATCGGCCCCTCAGGTAACTCTGAGCTCTCGTCTACCATATCTCAAAAAGTGTTTAATTTTTACATTTTTTAAAAATTAGGCTCTACGTGTAATGTGAATACAGATAAAGGAATACAAAATAACCCTATATGTGTATAGTCTATCCCTTAACTCGCATAAGTTTATTTAAAGCAGGGTGATAAGTAAATGATAACTGAATACCATGTAATGTACGGGTGGTGTAAAATAATCGTCCTCTATGGGGCAACCACAAAATAGTAAAGGTTTCAAGAGAATTTATAATTGGTGTAAACTTTGGTGTATCCTCCACAACAATCCTGGCATCTCTGTGATAATCTTCTCCTTCCAAGGGAGAAACTATTACTTCCAAACTATTTATTTTTAAATAGCGTGGGTCAGTAACACACGGGCAGGTGTATTCCCTAATACAGCAATGGTGTATGCTTTAAGGTTTATCTCCCCACAGCTTCACGAGGTAGTCAACTGGAATGCATTTCAATTAACAGGTGTGCCTTGTTAAAAGTTAATTTGTGGAATTTCTTTCCTTAATGCGTTTGAGCCAATCAGTTGTGTCGTGACAAGGTAGGGGTGATATACAGAAGACAGTCCTATTTGGTAAAATACCAAGTCCATATTATGGCAAGAACAGCTTAAATAAGCAAAGAGAAATGACAGTCCATCATTACTTTAAGACACGAAGTTCAGTCAAACTGGAAAATTTCGTTAACGTTTCTTCAAGTGCAATCGCGAAAACCAGCAAGCGCTATGATGAAACTGGCTCTCATGAGGACTGCCACAGGAAAGGAAGACACCTTTGCTGCAGAGGATAAATTCATTAGAGTTACCAGCCTCAGAAATTGCAGCCCAAATAAATGCTTCACAGATTTCAAGTAACAGACACATCTCAACATCAAGTGTTCAGAGGAGACTGCAAGAATCAGGCCTTCATGGTTGAATTTCTGCAAAGAAACCACTGCTAAAGGACACCAATAATAAGAAGAGACTTGCTTGGGCCAAGAAACATGACTATGGACATAAGACCGGATAGAAATCTGTCCTTTGGTCTGATGACTCCAAATTTGATTCCAACCGCCATGTCTTTGTGAGACGCAGAGCAGGTGAACAAATTATCTCCGCATGTGAAGTTCCTACCATGAAGCATGGAGGAGGAGGTGTGATGGTGTGGGGGTGCTTTGCTGGTGACACTGTCTGTGATTATTTAGAATTCAAGGCACTTTTAACCAGCATGGCTACCACAGCATTCTGCAGCGATATGCCATCCCATCTGGTTTTGTGCTTAGTGGGACTATCATTTGTTTTTCAACAGGACAAGGACCGACCCAAAAACACACCTCCAGGCTGTGTAAGGGTTATTTGACGAAGAAGGAGAGGGATGGAGTGCTGCATGAGATGATGTGGCTGCCACAATCACCCGATCTCAGCCCAATTGAGATGGTTTGGGATGAGTTGGACCGCAGAGTGACGGAAAAGCAGCCAACAAGTGCCCAGCATATGTGGGAACTCATTCAAGACTGTTGAAAAAGTATTCCAGGTGAAGCTGGTTGAGAGAATGCCAAGAGTGTGCAAAGGTGTCATCAAGGCAAAGGGTGGCTTTGATGAATCTCAGTTTAAAATGTATATATTTGTTTATAACACTTTTTGGTTACTACATGATTCCATATGTGTTATTTTATAGTTTTGATATCTTCACTATTATTCTAAAATGTAGAAAATAGTTAAAATAAAGAAAAACCCTTGAATGAGTCTAAACCTGGTACTGTACATCAAACCATGATATAATAGGTCATTTTCACATGTGCTGACCCAAGTGTTTTGGTGCTTTTCCATTGAGACTCACTCCCACATCATTGGGTCGCGATTCACCAATTTATGTTAAGCTTTGGCTGGGCCACTTTATGTTAAGCTCTAGTGTTCAGGAGTTTGACACTACAGACTTGTGACTTTACAATGGCTTTGCCATTCTAAATGCAAGTTGAAAAGTACCCAGGGCTGTGCTTTGGCTCCCAGTAAGCAGGTACGCTGGAGCCACAGTCCAGTGAGACAAATGTGCCGGGCGGCCCGCTTAGATGAGAACAAAAGTTTGGGTTTTGGGTAAAACACTGGACTAAATCATCAGTGGAAATGAGCCATTTGAGAAATAAAAAGGTCTTGATGATTAATATAAAATTGGATTAGCTTTTCACTCAAACACATTCATTGCAAGTATAGAAAATCTAGTTATTTGAGACAGAAAACCAATGACCCGTTCTAAATATTTGTGATATCTGCATTTATGTGCATTTGTCATAGGGAAATATTCAGCTGCTGTGCTGGGACCCGGAAGTTTAGAATGAGGTCAGTGAGACAGAGGAAACACAATTCTACGGCTAAAATGGCGCAGGAGCAACAGCAGGAAACAACACAGGGAGAGATGGAGGGTGAGTGAAACAACATCAGAACGAAAGATGACCGAAATCTAACCGGCTTCGGCTATCAACGCATTGTTATTTATGCAAGTGTAATGTGATTGTTAGGCAATCTAGTGATAGCAGTTGATGGACAAGTTGCCTGCATGAATATGAGAGGGCAATAGGGGAGGCCAAAGCATTAAAATCACACACAAAGAAACGCATTTTCGACCTGTAGTTTTTGTAGGATGAAGGTGATACCACATTATGTCACATATAATGCTTAATGGTATCTCATTCACAGTATATTTTTGCCGGATTTCAATTGGTTGTCAAATGTTTATTGACACCATAACTAAAATAGGATAGTTGGCTAGTTAGCAAGCTTAGCTAGCTTGCTAACCAATACATTCAACCTAGTTGTACCTAAAAATATGGTCTGATGTTGATAACATGGTTGCACTTTCACCCCAAGTGAACCAGATTTAATACTGTTGATTACCAATGGTAGACGGATATGTGATGACAGAATTAGCTAAAACCCCCATGCACGTTGTCATCAATTTCATGTTGTGGTATAAAGTACGTAACCAACAATTGTTATTAAAAAGTGTGATTTTGCAAATATGCTTCCCATCACTGTGTTGTGTTGACACAGCTACTCCAATAACCATTATGTTATATCGCTTGTTCCCACGTTAAATTCAGAATTGGGGTTAACTTTTTTTTTACAGCACCATTGCACTTCACTCTCTGTGAATGAACTGTCATGTTACTTGTAAACGTCATGTACACGTCTATGTTGTTGTTTTCTTCTCTCCAGCTGGAGGAGTAAACTGTCTTGCTTATGATGAGGCCATTATGGCACAGCAGGACAGAATTCAGCAGGAGGTGAGAGATTTTACACTTGAATAGGCGTTGATAATATGTAGGCTAAGGTTTTGAATTAGACTGACACAAGTCAGCTGTGGAGAAGGTTGAACTGCACTAGAAATGCATACCTTTGCATCACATGATTTTAATCACCCAGTGTTCTTGTTTTATATCCGTTTCTGTAAGTCTATGAGTATGAAACGTCCGTGCGTTAATGTGTGTGTGTGTGTGTGTCTCTAGATCGCAACAAGCATCCTTTTAGTGTCAGACAGACAGGAGCTGTCAGTTTTGCAGAGAGAGTATGCTGCGGAAGACACCATTTATCAGCTCAAGATCAAGGTCAGTAAAAGCACACAATTTTTCAATTACAGGATTTGAATCCGCATCACTTCATACTGGTTTAAGGCGAAAGGGTCCTTACGAACACAAAATCAATCCAGGTTAGAAATGGTGACATAATTATTGTATTTACTCTCTTTCTGTCCCTTTTTTCCCCCTTAGGATTTACACAAAAAATACTCATATATTCGTAAGACGCGACCAGACGGGAACTGTTTCTACAGAGCTTTTGGCTTTTCACATCTCGAATCACTGCTCGAAGACAGCAAAGAGCTGCAGAGGTAACATAACACTTCCATGGTGCATTTAGCTCATTGGTGGTCGGTAAAGCAGACTATGTAATACGAAAGATGGATGCAATATGATTAGTGTTGCTGCATTAATTAATAGGCACTGAATACCGATGCAATGTTTTATGTCTCTATAGGTTCAAAGCAGTGGCAGCAAAGAGCAAACTGGACCTGGTAAACCAGGGTTTCACTGAGTTCACCATTGAAGACTTCCACAATACTGTGAGTTGCTTCCCTCTTATTGTACACCACATGAACAACAGTGACAGCTCACACGCATGACATACACTGAGCGTGCAAAACATGATTAACACCTGGACTTTCCATGACATAGACTGACCCAGTGAAAGCTACGATCCCTTATTGATGTCACTTGTTAAATCCACTTCAATCAGTGTAGATGAAGGGGAGGAATGGGCAAGACAAAATATTTAAGTGCCTTTGAACAGGGTATGGTAGTAGATGCCAGGCACACTGGTTTGTGTAAAGAACTGCAAAGCTGTTGTGTTTTTGTGTGTGTCAATAATAATCCACCCAAAGGGCATCCAGCCAACTTTGACAAAACTGTGGGAAGCATTTGAGTCAACATGGGCTAGCATCCCAGTGGAACGCTTTCAACACCTCGTAGAGTCCATGCCCCAAGGAATTGAGGCTGGTCTGGGGGCAACCTTGTCTCATAGATTAGACGTAACATAGTAAATTAAATCCGGGATACTCAATTAGTAGGATATGTTACGTTTGGTATGGTTACATAATAAAAGTAGGGTGGTTGGTCAGAGTGGATGGGTGGGCGCATAATGTGTAAGTCTAGCATCCCAAAGGTTGCATGTTTGAATCTCATCGCGGACAACTTTAGCATTTTATCAACTCTGGAACTACTAGTTGCTATTTTTAGCTACTTTGCAACTACTTTGCATGTTAGCTACCCCTAACCTTAACCCTTTTAGCTAACACTAACAAATAGGAATTCGTGTCGTACATTTTGCAAATTCGTATCATATGGTACGAATTCCAATTTGTAACATATCATACAAAATGGATGATGGATATCCATAAATTACATTCCATATGAAACATAACAAACATACTAAATAAAGTGTCACGGATTTGTGTACAGAATACTACGAAATGCTCTTAGACCAGGATGGGGGGGTGCGCAACTCAATATTTGGAAGATGTTTTGTACACTTTTTGTATACAGTGCATTCGGAAAGTATTCAGACCCCATAACTTTTCCACATTTCTTTACATTACAGCCTTATTCTAAAATGGATTAAATAGTTTTCCCCCCTCATCAATCTACACACAATACCATATAATACACAGCCCATCTGTAAGTAGCACAACTACTTCATCCCCATATTGTTATTTATTTAATTTTTTTGCACCCCAGTATCTACTTGCACATCATCATCTATCACTCCAGTGTTAATGCTAAATTGTAATTATTTTGCCTCTATGGCCTATTTATTGCCTTACCTCCCTAATCTTACTACATTTGCACACAATGTACATAGACTTTTTCTATTGTTATTGACTGCACATTTGTTTGTGTAACTCTGTGTTGTTTTTGTCACACTGCTTTGCTTTATCTTGGCCAGGTCGCAGTTGTAAATGAGAACTTGTTCTCGACTGGCCTTCCTGGTTAAATAAAGGTTAAATAAAAATTAAATAAAGCAGAACAGGTTTTTAGAAATGTTTGCAAATGTATTAAAAATAAAAAACTATCAAATTCACATAAGTATTCAGAACCTTTACTCAGTACTTTGTTGAAGCACCTTTGGCAGCGATTACAGCCTTTAATCTTATTGGGTATGACGCAACAAGCTTGTCACACCTGTATTTGGGGAGTTTGTCCCATTCTCTGCAAATTCACTGAAGCTCTGTCAGGTTGGATTGAGAGCGTCAATGCACAGATATTTTTGTGTCTCTCCAGAGATGTTCGATTGGGTTCAAGTCTGGGCTCTGGCTGGGCCACTCAAAGATATTCAGAGACTTGTCCCGAAGCCACTCCTGCGTTGTCTTGGTTGTGTGATTAGGGTTACTGTCCTGTTGGAAGGTGAACCTTCACCCCAGTCTGAGCTCCTAAGCACTCTGGAGCAGTTTTTCATCAAGAATCTCTCTCTACTTTGCTCCGTTCATCTTTCGCTCGATCCTGACTAGTCTCCCAGTCCTTGCCGCTGAAAAACATCCCCACAGCATGATGCTGACACCGTGCTTCACCGTAGGGATGGTGCCAGGTTTTCTCCTGATGTGATGCTTAGCATTCAGGCCAAAGAGTTCAATCTTGGTTTGTAGTGGGAAAATTACATTTAATTTTAGACATACTATGCTGTTTTCACTCAGAGAATTGTCCATTGTTATATGCTAGTGTTTTTTTGACTGGTGAAGGCTTGTCTTGTGATACGTCTGGGCGTACAGATAAGAGCCGGGTGCGACTGCAGTATGTGACATCCCGTTTGTACTATCTGTAGGAACTCATCTGTGTGGAAACTTGCAGGACGGAATAGAAGAATAGTGTGAGCTGTGGTAATGTCAGCTATCTTAATCTGCATAGACAAGCTAAATGCCTTTTACACACTGTTCCCCACCCCTGTTTGCTCACATCTGCTAACTGCCCCATATACACAGAGGTTGGACTTTTCTATAAAAGCTGAGACTCAACTCTGTTCGTTGGGCTCTTAACTCTGCACTGTTGAGTGGATTGTTAACGGCTCCATTTTTGCAACTCTTATAAAGTTGCTGTTTGAGGAACCTACAGTCTCTCTCTTCCTTTTGGTTAGAAATTTCCACCACCGGTTTCATCAGACCAGAGAATCTTGTTTCTCGTGTTCTGCGAGTCCTTTAGATGTCTTTTTGGCAAACTCCAAGCGGGCTGTCATGGCTTGGTTTTTGCTCTGACATGTACTGTCAACTGTGGGACCTTATATAGTCAGGTGTGTGCTGTCGTGGAACTGCACCACCGCGTCGTGGAAATGACCACCAGGGACACTCTAAGTCCATCTTAAATGAATCGTCCTTTATTATCAATGCGCTGGAGAGGTTCCAACCAATTCAATGCACCATAGTACACATATCAATCAGGAGCTCTGCTGGGGAAGTCCCAGAGGTTGTCTTATATACGGCTATTCAGTTATAGACAAGTTTATATTTGCATGATTTAGCATAATTAATTAATCATTAACGTTTTTGTTTCATTCGTGTGACCGACCCGTACTGGTTCATAACATGTAACAGACCAATACGTCACGAGTATTATTCTCTCTAAGCTGAGACCTTGAAACTGAGATGTCTTTTGTTCTCAAAACAAAGGTCTGGGCATACTGTCAAATTGCAGCTACTGATAGTGAGGATTCTTTCAGTCAGTCACTTGCATGAACATAGAAAACATTTATTAGAAAAGCACATGAATAGAACACAGAAATTCGTTATTAGAAAAGCACAAACATTACAATTTTCAAGCACAGTGCCTTTCCAAATCATGTCCAATCATTTGAATTTACCACAGGTAAGACTCCAATCAGGTTGTAGAAACATCGCAAGGATGATCAATGGAAACAGGATGCACCTAAGCTCAATTTCGATTCCTATAGCAAAGGGTCTGAATACTTATGGAAATAAGTTATTTCTGTTTTTTTATTTTGAATACATTTGCAAAAATTTCTAAAACCTTTTTCCGCATTGTCATTGTTGGTAGATTGATGAGGGGATAAAAAAAAAATATGGAAAAAAGGAAAGGGTCTGAATAATTTCCAAATGCACTATACTGAACATGTTAACTTTTAAGTCACTTGACGTAAAAGCATCAGCAAACTGAACATTATTGTTTATTCTTCCCCTAGTTCATGGACCTGTTAGAGCTGTGTGAGAAGCAGCCAGGACTCAGTGAACTGCTGGGCTCCTTCAGAGACCAGAGCGTGTCAGACTACATCGTGGTGTACCTGCGGTTGCTCACTTCAGGCTACCTGCAGAGGGAGCACGGTTTCTTCCAGCACTTCATCGAGGGGGGACGCTCTGTCAGGGAGTTCTGTCAGCAGGTGGGTTCCTAATGGAACATCCGAGAATAAGGGAGATCTACAGTGCCTTCAGAAAGTATTCATACCCCTTGACTTTTTCCACATTTTTGTTGTTAAAGCCAGAATTCAAAATGGATTAAATATACGCCAGTAGCCCATAATGACAGTGAAAACATGTTTTTAGAAAATGTATTATAAAATTAAATACAGAAGTATCTAATTTATATACAGTACCAGTCAAAAGTTTGGACACCTACTCGTTCAAGGGTTTTCTTTATTTGTAATATTTTCTACATTGTAGAATAATAGTGAAGATGTCAAAACTATGAAATAACCATAAAAAGTGTTAAACAAATCAAAATATATTTTATATTTGAGATTCTTCAAGGTAGCCACCCTTTCCCTTGATTACAGCTTTGCACACTCTTAGCATTCTTTCAACCAGCTTCACCTGGAATGCTTTTTCAACAGTCTTGAAGGATTTCCCACATATGTTGGGCACTTGTTGGCTGCTTTTCCTTCACTCTGCGGTCCAACTCATCCCAAACCATCTCAATTGGGTTGAGGTCGGGTTATTTGTGTAGGCCAGTTTAATTGATGAGCACTCCTTCACTCTCCTTGCTTAAATAACCCTTACACCGCATGGAGGTGTGTTTTGGGTCATTGCCCTGTTGAAAAACAAATGATAATCCCACTAAGCGCAAAACAGATGGGATGGCGTATCGCTGTGGTAGCCATGCTGGTTAAGTGTGCCTTAAATTCTAAATAAATCACACAGTGTCACCAGCAAAGCACCATCACACCACCTCCTCCATGCTTCACGGTGGGAACCACACATGCAGAGATCATCCGTTCACCTACTCTGCATCTCACAAAGACATGGCGGTTGATCTCCAATTTGGAGTCATCAGACCAAACAACAGGTTTCTACCAGTCTTATGTCCATTGCTTGTGTTTCTTGGCCCATGTAAGTCTCTTCTTCTTTTTGGTGTCCTTTAGTAGTGGTTTCTTTGTAGCAAATCAACCATGAAGGCCTGATTCACGCAGTAACTCTAATGAACTTATTCTCTGCAGCAGAAGTAACTCTGGGTCTTCCTTTCCTGTGGCGGTCCTCATGAGAGCCAGTTTCATCATAGTGCTTGATTGTTTTTGCGACTGCACTTGAAGAAACTTTCAACGTTTTTGAAATGTTCCTAATTGACTGACCTTCATGTCTTTAAAGTAATGATCGACTGTCATTTCTCTTTGCTTATTTTAACTGTTCTACAGTTGATGTCGGAAGTTTACATACACTTAGGTTGGAGTCATTAAAACTAGTTTTTCAACCACTCCCCACATTTCTTGTTAAAAACTATAGTTTTTGCAAGTCAGTTAGGACATCAACTTTGTACATGACACAAGTAATTTTTCCAGCAATCGCTTACAGACAGGCTATTTCACTTATAATTTATTGTATCACAATTCCAGTGGGTCAGAAGTTTACATGCACTAAGTTGATTGTGCCTTTAAACAGCTTGGAAAATTCTAGAATATGATTTCATGGCTTTAGAAGCTTCTGATAGGCTAATTTACATAATTTGAGTCAATTGGAGGTGAACCTGTGGATGTATTTCAAAGCCTACCTTCAAACTCAGTGCCTCTTTGCACGAAATCATGGGAAAATCAAAAGAAATCAGCCAAGATCTCAGAAAAACAATTGTAGTCTGGTTCATCCTTGGGAGCAATTTTCAAACGCCTGAAGGTACCACGTTCATCTGTACATACAATAGTATGCAAGTATCAACACCATGGGACCACACAGCCGTCATGCCGCTCAGGAAGGAGACGTGTTCTGTTTCCTAGAGATGAATGTACTTTGCAAAAAGTGCAAATCAATCCCAGAACAACAGCAAAGGACCTTGTGAAGATGCTGGAGGAAACAGGTACAAATGTATCTATATCCACAGTAAAACAAGTCCTATATCGACATAACCTGAAAGGCCGCTCAGCAAAGAAGAAGACACTGCTCCAAAACCGCCATAAAAAAGCCAGACTACGTGTTGCAACTGCACATGGGGAAAAAGATTGTAGTTTTTGGAGAAATGTCCACTGGTCTGATGAAACAAAAATAGAACTGTTTGGCCATAATGACCATCATTATGTTTGGAGGAAAAAGGGGGAGGCTTGCAAGCCGAAGAACACCATCCCAACCGTGAAGCACGGGGGTGGCAGCATCATGTTGTGGGGGTGCTTTGCTGCAGGAGGGAATGGTGCACTTCACAAAATAGATGGCATCATGAGGAAGGAAAATGACGTGGATATATTGACCTAAGACAGGGAATTGTTACTAGGATGAAATGTTAGGAATTGTGAAAAACTGAGTTTAAATGTATTTGGCTAACGGTGTATGTAATCTTCCGACTTCAACTGTATGTACTTGGTCTTTTACCAAATAGATATCTCCTGTACACCACCCCTACCTTGTCACAACACAACTGATTGGCTCAAACGCATTAAGAAGGAACGAAATTCCACAAATGAACTTTTAACAAGGCACACCTGTTAATTGAAATGCATTCCAGGTGACTACGTCATGTTACTGATTGAGAGAATGCCAAGGAGTGTGCAGAGCTGTCATCAAGGCAAAGGGTGGCTACTTTGAAGAATCTCAAATATAAAATATATTTTGATATGTTTAACACTTTTTTGGTTACTACCGTAATTGCTGGACTATTAAGCACACCTGAATATAAACCGCACCCACTGAATTATTAAAAAATGTGTTTTGTACATAAATAAGCCGCACATGTCTATAAGCCGCAGGTGCCTACCCGTACATTGAAACAAATTAACTTTACACAGCCTTTAAACGAAACACGGCTTGTAACAAAAATAAATAGGCTTTAACGAAACACGGCTTGTAACAAAAATTAAAACAGTAGCCTACCAAGAAAGTCATTGGTCACTATCTTCCTCCTGTGCACTGAAACCACTGAAGTCATCTCCTTCGGTGTCGGAGTTGAATAGCCTCAGAATTGCTTCGTCCGATGTTGGATCGTTTTCATTGTCGCTCTCGTCACTTTCATCCGGAGGCAAATACCCCGCTGAGCTCATGCTGCCCCTTCAACACGCAGCAGTCCAGCCTTTCGAAACCCGTTGATGATAGTGGATTTTTTTGACAATGCTCCACGCTGTCAGGACCCACTGGCAGACTTGACCATAAGATCC
Source organism: Oncorhynchus nerka (assembly GCF_034236695.1). Taxonomy (NCBI): domain Eukaryota; kingdom Metazoa; phylum Chordata; class Actinopteri; order Salmoniformes; family Salmonidae; genus Oncorhynchus; species Oncorhynchus nerka. The sequence continues at coordinate 34,734,595 of NC_088407.1, read as the reverse complement.
TCTTCGCCTGCGGCCCGTTTTAGTGAAGGATTTCTCCCCACTTGTCATCCAAGCCTCCCACTGAACAAGGAGCGCCACCTTAAATGCACGATTTACACTGATGTCGAGTGGCTGAAAATACTTTGGGCCATCTGCTTTTCTTCCCTCTGAAAGCTTTTGTTGTCTTTCTGCACTGAGTCAGTTCCTCACGCTGCTGTTTCCAACGTCTTATATCATCGACTCATTAAGGCCAAGCTCCCATGCAGCAGCTCTATTTCCTTTTCCAACAGACAGATTTATCGCCTTCGACTTGAAAGCTGCATCATATGCATTTCTCTGTGTCTTTGCCATGATGAGGGTGACAAAATTACTACCGTAATCAGAATGATGGGAAGTTTGAGCGCGCTCGATTTACGTCACATTATGTGACGGTGCTCAGTTTTTTGGCGGCATGAATCTTGTGAAAGTGGGAAAAATCCATAAATTAGGCGCGTCATTGTATAAACTGCGAGGTTCAAAGTGTGGGAATAAAGTAGCGGTTTATAGTCCGGAAATTACGGTACATGATATCATATGTGTTATTTCATAGTTTTGATGTCTTCAGTATTTTTCCACAATGTAGAAAATAGTCCAAATATAGGAAAAACCCTGGAATGAGTAGGTGTGTCCAAACTTTACTGATATGTTGATTCCGGGATGTGAACACTTACAGTATGTTAGAATCACCTTTTGCAGCGATTACAGCTGTGAGTCTTTCTGATTAATTCTCTAAGAGCTTTGCGCACCTGGATTGTACAATATTTGTATATTATTATTTTTAAAGTTCCTCGAGCTCTGTCAAGTTGGTTGTTGTTCATTGCTAGACAGCAATTTTCAAGTCTTGCCATAGATTTTCAAGCAGATTTAAGTCAAAAGTGTAACTAGACCATTCAGGAACATTCAATGTTTTCTTTGTAACCAATTTATATTTGACCTTGTGTTTTAGGCTATTGTCTTGCTGAAAGGTCAATTTGTCTCCCTGGGGTCTGTTGGAAAGCAGACTAAACCAGGTTTTCCTCTAGGATTTTGCCTGTGCTTAACTCTATTTTGTTTTTATCCCCCCAAAATCCTAGTCCTTGCCAATAACAAGCATACCCATAACATGATGAAGCCACCACCATGCTTGAAAATATGAAGTAGTACTCAGCAATGTTGTGTTGGATTTGCCCGAAACGTAACACTTTGTATTTAAGACATAAAGCTTAATTTCTTTGCCAAACATTTTCAGTTTTACTTTGTTGCCTTATTGCAAACGGGATGCATGTTTAGGAATATGTTTTATTATTTACAGGCTTCTTTCTTTTCACTCTGTCATTTAGGTTAGTATTGTGAAGTAACAACAATGTTGTTGATCCATCATCAGTTTTCTCCTATGACAGCCATTAAACTCTAACTGTTTTATCTATTGGCCTCATGGTGAAATCCCTGAGCGGTTTCCTTCCTCTCCGGCAACTGAGTTAGGAAGGACACTTGTATCTTTGTATTGACTTGGTGTATTGATACACTCTCAAAAGTGTAATTAATAACTTCACCATGCTCAAAGGGATATTCAATGTCTGTTTTTTATTTTTATTTTTTACTCATCTACCAATAAGTGCCCTTTTTTGTGAGGCATTTGAACCTTTGTGGTTGAATCTGTTTTGAAATTCACTGATCGACTTAGGGACCTTACAATTATCTGTATGTGTGGGGTACAGAGATGAGGTAATTATTCAAAAATCATGTTAAACACTATTGCACACTTTTGAGACTTAAGAACATTTTTACTCCTGAACGTATTTAGGCTTGCCATAACAAAGGGGTTGAATACTTATCGACTCAAGACATTTCAGCTTTTCATATTTTATTAATTAGCAAACAGTTCTAAAGACATATCCATTTTAAATGCAGGCTGTAACACAACAAAGTTGAGGGGTGTGAATACTTTCTGATGGCATTGTATTGCTGAGGATGTTAAAGGCAATAAGTTAGCGCTCAAGTTGCCTGGAAACCCGACGTTGAATTGCATTCAATTCTACGTCGGGCGGAAATGAGCATTTGAATCAGGAAAGTTTTCTCTCGGCATCTACAAGCCAGAATGTTGAATAAAATGATATTTTCACATACTTTACCAGTTGTCTTTGCGGTTGGTCCTTTTGGCTGTAGGAGTGTGAGACTATATCCACAGGAAAATATAATTGCATAAACTTTTCAAAGCGCTGTGTTCAGATTTCTATCACCGGAAGCAATTATACTTTCCTGTGGATATATTGTCTCATTCCTACTGCCAAAAGGATCAACTTGTACGTTTTCTTGCATATGTACATTCCAGTATCATCTAGAGTTGCATAACAAGTCCCCAAACTCAAACACTTTGTTTGTTCTCTGTGTGTTTACTATCAGGAGGTGGAGCCCATGTCTAAAGAAAGTGACCATATCCACATCATCGCCTTGGCCCAGGCCCTGAACGTGTCCATCCTAGTGGAGTATATGGACCGGGGTGAGGGGGGCACAGTCAACCACCACGTCTTTCCTGAAGGCAGCGAGCCTCGTGTCTTTCTCCTCTATAGACCCGGCCACTACGACATCTTGTACAAATAACTACCTGCTGTTTAGAAAATCCACCCCAATGTCCTTTCCTACTGCTGTAGTGGCAGTGGCGAAATACTTCACCTGCCACACCGATGCATACATGTGTGTTTGAAGACTACACTGTTTTTTTTCTTCTCAAATACCAATCACATTATACAGCCCCCCTCTCCCTCCCCGTCACTCAATATATTCCCTTCATCACAGAACAGTGAATTAATAAAACAAATATTTACCAAAAAAAAAATAGCAGTGGCTCCAGATGTTTAGAGTTGTACAGTTTTTATTTTGTGGTTGTAAATGTTATCAACTTGCTTTTTTTTGTTGGATTATTTTTCTTTGTTACACTGCGTTTTATTAAAGGTATTTACATCTTATTTGATTTGTATGTAAATGTCTCGTTTATGCCGTTCTTCTGGTATCTACATTTCAACTGGCATAACAGCAATATGCAATGCAGTATTTACATGCTTGCGTGAATGTCATGTTCTTGTTGTCTGTACATGTCTTGAATTTGGGTTGCTCATCTTTCATACAAAGGAAAACCGTGAAATGCTTCTACTGTCATTCCGCATACTTGTTGCCATGGTCGACGCATGCTCAGTTGCCCTCCACTGCGCACACAGCAGGTAGCTTGCTGCTCAGCAGTGCTTGAGGGAGAATTTCTAGGAGAGATACGAATCATGGCGCTGATTTTAAACTTCCTGTCGCCAAGGAGGTTAGGGAAGTTAATTGCAAACATACGTGTAAGGCACCACTCCAGTCTGACAAGTATGTCTCAATTTATTGGTCTTGTAAAATGAGTTGATGCAAACTAACGCATGGCTTTTTAATGCTAGCTAATAGTTGACCTCTATGGTGGCTGCAAGCTAGCTAGCTAGCTTACTTGCTATATACAGCTAGACAGTGGCTTGCTCTCTATTGATTCATTGATTTTGGGTGGCAGGTTGGACTAGTAACTGAAAGGTTGCTGGGTCGAATCCCCGAGCTGACTATGTAAAAATCTGTTGTTCTGCCCCTGAACAAGGCAGTTAACCCACTGCTCCCCGGTAACTTAGGCCGTTATTGTAAAAAAAAAAGAGTTCTTAACTGACTTGCCTAGTTACATTCAAATGCATTTTATTTTTGTATGCAAATACCCCCGTTCACTGATGAAATGTAATTTGAGCACAGGTTGGTCAAGTTAGCTTGTTTGTGCTAATCTCCACAGCTAAGTTTTAGTTAGCTACCATAGCTAGATACTCATTGTTAGTATCGAGCTAACGTTAGCAATATTTTAGGCGCTCTCATTTGTTCTATGAAATGTTATTTTAAGAAAACTCATGAACTGACAAAAATATAATACCGCTAGTATGTATTTTTTCTCTTCCTGACATTCACCCTCGTTTGTCCCTACTTCTGTAGCTGAACTTATCAACAACATGGACAAGAAAGCAACATGGGACCGGTTCTACACAGAAAACAGCAAGGCAACCAACTTCAAGAATTTTGAGTGGTTCTTTGGTTTCGACGCAATCCGGGACTTCATCTTGCCTATGCTGCATTCACAGCACAACTCTGATGCCCTACATGTTCTGGACATGGGTTGTGGTACCTCTGCCCTGGGACCCTGCATATACAGATACTCTCCCTGGCCAGTGCAGGTGACCTGTGCTGACATCTCCGCTATCGCGGTGCGCCTTATGCAGGAACACACAGAAACCAAAGCCCTGCAACCTCAGAACACTTCCTCTAAGCTGGACTTCTTAGAACTGGACTGCACTCATCTCCACAAACACTTTGGTTCTGAGAGCCTAGACCTCATTCTAGACAAGGGCACCATAGATGCCTTGCTAAGGTCGAGGGAAGGTGGAGCCAAGGCCAGTCAAGTGCTTAAGCAGTGCCTAAAGGTTTTGAGGGACTCTGGGTCTCTCCTTCAGTTCTCAGATGAGGACCCTGATGCCAGAATGTTGTGGCTGGAGAAAGAGGGCCAGGAGCTGGGGAGGATGGTTGCCGATGTGGGGGTGCAGGAGGTGGGAGAGTTAAGGGGAGTAACTTATTACTGCTACCAAGTTACAGCTCATCCTGTAGCACAGTAGATAGTTGTTTGTGTATGTCTGTGTATTCAGGGAGTGAACATATTTGATGTGACTGTAATAAATAATTCATTTCTTGATACAACTGACCAACTTTTATCTAGACAAAAGATGTACACACATTTCTTTCTTTGTCTACACACGATATGAACAGAGGTCTTGTGAAGAGCTGCCCAACTATACTATAGAACAATTACTGTAGACTTGACATTTTATTCAGAAGGACAGTTCACAGTGCAAGTTTACATTTCCAAGGCCTATATGTATTAAGGAAAGCAATTTAACATTTGTCAAAGGTAAAATGTTTACATATGTTACATGGTCAGTACTGGAATTTTTTTCTAATTCATGGTTTAACCCTTTTCTTATACATTAATGAGTTATCCCTTTTTATAATGATTTATAAATTCATTAAAACATTTATCACAGGTTAAAAATAAGCAATAGTTGTGTGAAAATCTCATAAGAAAAGAAAATGAAAGACCTGGTCCGTTAGTTTATGTTTTTAAAAATGCTGTAGAAGTTAGCTGCATCTGCAGTCGCATCCAGTTTAGCGCCCTGACAGAACTTAGGAGGGAAGAACTGCTGGGGGTCATCGATCCCAACAACAATGTTGAAGAAGCTGTAAGTGAAAAGAAATAAACAGAATTATCACATAGCATAATGGATATCTTATCTGTAGATTTAATAAAAGTCAAATCCATGCGTCGGGATAATTATGAAAGTACTAATCATTAATAATTCAACTTTTATATAGAAATGATGGATTTTGATGATTCCAGAAGTGTCAAACTAGCTACTGAAGACATTCTTTTGAATGTTTTGGAGCACAAAATGGACTGAGGAAGTTCCTCAGAATGAGGATATGTAACAAACACTACATAGGCCTACAATACTACATATTGATGTCAAATATGACTATTATAGCATTGTCAGTAGAGCAAAAACTCAGCCATTTAAAAATAAAAACCAGTCATATTTTACACACTGCCCAATAATATACACACTTACGTTGTAAGCACCCAGCCAGTCTTGTCCGTGTAGTACGTAGTGCTGACAGGTATGCAGCCAAACTCAGTGAAGGTGCTCAACCACTTGTCTTTACCTGAAGATTAAATTGATAAATCAGATCAGGGAGCAGAAATTTGATTTGAGAACACAAAAATCACAAAACTTAATTGCCATTAAAAAAAAAAAGGTTGCTAGGAATGATTCTCTCCCTGACCGAGTCTGTAATACCTACATGTTTCAAGCAGACCACCATAGTGCCTGGGCCCTAGAACACCAAGGTAACCTGCCTAAATGTGGGCAAAGCTGTCAAGAGTGGCTACTTTGAATAATCTCAAATATATATTTGAATTTGTTTAACACTTTTTGGGTTACTACATGATTCCATGTGTTCTTTCATAGTTTTGATGTCTTCATATTATTCTACAATGTAGAAAATAGTAAAAATAAAGAAAAACCCTTGAATGAATGGGTGCGTCCAAACTTTTGACTGGTGCTGTACATATTACCTCAATTACCTCGACTAACCCGGTACCCTTTGTATATAGCCGCTATTGTTATTTTATTGTGTTACTATTTTGCCTTTAGTTCATTTAGCAATTTTATCTTACTTAAAAAAAACTAATTTCACAGTAAAGGTGTTGTATTTCACCTGTTGTATTTTGCGCATGTGACAAATTACATTTGATTTTGGCATTCCTCAGTAAGAGGAAGCTCACAAATGAAAGGCAACATTTAAACCAACTGCATGCCATGCCCCTTACCACCAGTTGGGGTTGCACGTTCTCCATACCAGGTGTTGACCAGCAGACCCTGTCCTGGACCAGAGGAGCTCCCTAGGATCACCTGCCCCAGCAGAGCAGCATCTGCAGGGATCTCCATGGGGTGGAAGTCCTCCTTATTCAGCCTCTCCTTCTTACATGTACGGTTCTTGTGGTTAATCGTATACATGACGCCCTGGAAGACGTTGGGGAATGATAAGCATCTGTTTCATGGCAGGCGTATTGTTTTTTTTGTAGGAAACCATTATTTTTCTAACAATGTAGCTCTGTTTTTATATGAATAAATTGAATGTGCATGGCTGTGAGTTGTGTACAAGTATGTTGTATTGAATACACGGTTGTTGTTGTGAATAAGTGTTTGTTACCTCTCTGAAGAGCAGAAGGGCATCCAGGCCGAATGTCTTGTTCTCATAAGATCCCATCTCCTTGAAGCGGATACGCTCGCCTAACGCGTCATAGTCGTATTTTGCATATGCATTAACCTTCTCATTTGCCTGAAAAGACAGGAATGTGAGATATATAGCATATACTATTTGCATATATATATTTTCTAAACCAAATTTGTATTTTCTGTTTTTTTCTTCGTATACTGTATATACAGTGCATTCATAAAATATTTAGACCTCTTGACTTTTTCCTAATTTTCTTAAGTTACAGTCTTACAGTGGTGGAAAAAGTACCCAACTGTTATACTTGAGTAAAAGCAAGAATACCTTAATAGAAAATGACTCAAGTAAATGTCACCCAGTGAAATTCTATTTGAGTAAAAGTCTAAAAGCGTTTATTTTAAAATATACTTGAGTATCAAAAGTATAAATAATTTCAAATTCCTTATAGTAAGCAAACCAGATGGCACCATTTTCTTGTTTTTTTAGTTACGGAATGCCAACGGCACTCCAACATAATTTGTAAACGAAGCATGCGTGATCAGTGAGTCCGCCAGATCAGAGGCAGTAGGGAAAACCAGGGATGTTTGGTTGATAAGTGTGTAAATTTGACAATTTTCCTGTCCTGCTAAGCATTCAAAATGTAACTTTTGGAGTAAAAAGTACAATATTTTCTTAAGGAATGTAGTTTAGTAAAAGTAAACGTAGTCAAAAATATAAATAGTTAAGTAAAGTACAGTTACCCCAAAAAACGACTTAAGTACTTTACACCACTGCAGCCTTATTCTAAAATTGATTAAATAGTTTCCCCCCTCAATCTACACACAGTAACCCATAATGACAAAGCAGAAACAGATTTTTAGAATTTCTTGTAAAAAAAATATATATATATAACATTTACATAAGTATTCAGACCCTTTACTCAGTACTTTGTTGAAGCACCTTTGGCAGCGATTACAGCCTCGAGTCTTCTTGAGTATGACTCTACAAGCTTGGCGCACCTCTTTTGGCTCTTTCTGCAGATCCTCAAGCTCCGTCAGGTTGGATGGGGAGCGTCGATGGCACATTTTCAGGTCTCTCCAGAGATGTTCGGTCAGATTCAAGTCCGGGCTCTGGCTGGGCCACTCAACGACATTCAGAGACTTGTCCCGAAACCACTCCTGCATTGTCTTGGCTGTGTGCTTAGGGTTGTTGTCCTGTTGGAAGGTGAACCTTCGCCCCAGTCTGTGGTCCTGAGCGCTCTGGAGCAGGTTTTCATCAAGGATCTCTGTACTTTACCCTTTTCATCTTTCCCTCGATCCGGACTAGGCTCCCAGTCCCTGCTGCTGAAAAACATCCCCACAGCATGATAATGCCACCCCCATGCTTCACCGTAGGGATGGTGCCAGGATTCCTCCCGACTTGAAGCATGGCATTCAGGCCAAAGAGTTCAATCTTGGTTTCATCAGACCAGAGTTTGAGAGTCCTTTAGGTGCCTTTTGACAAATTCCAAGTGGGTTGTCATGTGCCTTTTACTGAGGAGTGGCTTCCTTCTGGCCATTTCCATTTAAGAATGATGGGGGCCACTGTGTTCCTGGGGACCTTAAATGCTGCAGAAACGTTTTGGTACCCTTCCCCAAATCTGTGCCTCGACACAATCCTGTATCGGAGCTCTACGGACAATTCCTTCGACCTCATGGCTTGGTTTTTGCTCTGACATGCATTGTCAATTGGGGGACCTTAAATAGATTGGGGGCCTTTCCAAATCATGTCCAATCAATAGATTTTACCACAGGTGGACTCCAATCAAGTTGTAGAAACATCTCAAGGATGATCAATGGAAACATGATAAACCTGAGCTCAATTTCGACTCTCACAGCAGTGGGTCTGAATACTTATGTAAATAAGTTATTTCTGATCCTTATTTTTCATAAATAAGCAAAAAGGTCTGAAAAAAAAATAGTTTTTGCCTTGTCATTGTGTGTAGATTGACGAGGGGAAAAAAACAATTGAATCCATTTCAGAATAAGGCTGTACCGTAACAAAACGTGTCAAAGGTAAGGGGTCTGAATACTTTCAGAATGCACTGTATATATCACACACTGAACAAAGATGTAAGCGCAACATGCAACAATTTCTGTTAATATTAGGAAATAAGTCAATTGAAAAAAATGATTAGGCCCTAATCTATGTATTTCAGATGACTGGGAATACAGATCTGCATCTGTTGGTCACAGATACCTTTAAAAAAAAAGGTAGAGGCGTGGATCAGAAAACCAGTCTGTATTTGGTGTGACCACCATTTGCCTCATGCAGCACGACACATCTCCTTTACATAGAGTTGATCAGGCTGTTGATTGTGGCCTGTGGAATGTTATCCCATTCCTCCCCAATGGCTATGCCAGGTTGCTGGATATTGGCGGCAACTGGAATACGCTGTCCTACACGTCGATCCAGAGCATCCCAAACATGCTCAATGGGTGACATGTTTGGTGAGTACAAATGTCTGGCGAGTACAGATATGTACAGATCCTTGCGACATGGGGCCGTGCATTATCATGCTGAAACATGAAGTGATGAATGGCACGGCAATGGGACTCATTCTCTTGGCTGTGTGCTTAGGGTGGTTGTCCTGTTGGAACGGTATCTCTGTGCATTGAAATTGCCATCGATAAAATACAATTTATGTTCATTGTCTGTAGCTTAAGCATGCCCATACCATAGCCCCACTATGGGGCTCTCTGTTCACAACGTTGACATCAGCAAACCGCTTGCCCACACAACGCCAAACACGTGGTCTGCGGATGTGAAGCCGATTGGATGTAAGTCGCTCTGGATAAGAGCGTCTGCTAAATGACTTAAATGTAAATGTAAATGTAAATTCTCTAAAACGACGTTGGTAGAGAAATTAACATAAAATTCTCTGGTAACAGCTCTGCGGGACATTCCTGCAGTCAGCATGCCAATTGCACGCTCCCTCAAAACTTGAGATACTTCTGACATTGTGTTCTGTGACAAAACTGCACATTTTAGAGTGGCCTTTTATTGTCCCCGGCACAAGGTGCACCTGTGTAATGATCATTCTGTTTAATCAGCATTAACCTGTCAGGTTGATGGATTATCTTGGGGCGGCAGGGTAGCCTAGTTGTTAGAGCGGTGGACTAGCAACCGGAAGGTTGCAAGTTCAAACCCGTGAGCTGACAAGGTACAAATCTGTCATTCTGCCCTTGAACAGGCATTTAACCCACTGTTCCTAGGCCGTCATTGAAAATAAGAATTTGTTCTTCACTGACTTGCCTAGTTAAATAAAAGGTAAAATAAAATACATCTTAGCAAAGGAGAAATTGTTACTAACAGGGATGTAAACAAATTTGTGCACAAAATCTGAGAGAAATAAGCTTTTTGTGCATACAGAACACTTCAGATCTTTTATTTAAGCTCATGAAACATGGGACCAACACTTTACATGTTGCGTTTATATTTTTGTTCAGTATATAAGGCAGGATATCAAGATTTTCTAAATATTTATAGTATTTGTCAAAATGTTCTGATGTTATTGTAGTTTACAATTGGCTCATTAATCCCCCTCCTCTCCCCTGTAACTATTCCCCAGGTCGTTGCTGCAAATGAGAACATGTTCTCAGTCAACTTACCTGGTAAAATTACAGATAAATAAAATGAATTGCTATGGGAACTCCCATATTCCCACCTACTATGGAGAAACAAACAGACTTACCACTGACATGGCTCCAGTCAGAAGAGGGGGAGACCCTGAGCAAGGGAAATGTGTTTTATTGGTAACAAGTGAAACATTTATCCATTGTTTTGCTAAACGGCCAATTTAGCCGTAAAAGTGGAATATACATTATAAACATAGAAAACATCCACCTTAAATTGCCATCACATGACTTTTACAGCTCTGCTCTGCCTCCAGTACAATGCAAAGGTGTTAAATCAGGACTATGCTGTACGCAGGAGCTAATCTTTGACTGGGGGTCAGGCATTCATAACACACTCTTAGGTTAACAACTCAATTTACAATACCATTTCTCTGTCTTTTACTTACTGCACGGATGAGGTGCCTGAGCCAGGCAGCCCACTGCAAGGCACATCAACAACACGAAGGTCCTCATGCTTCCAAATGTCACACACACTCACGCCAACAAACGGACAGACTGCTGTAGGAGTGCAAAGTCACTTCCTTATAAACAGTACGACACCGAGGCTCCAAATCCTAAATCAGCACAGGTGCCAGGTTTTCATTCTCACCAGAGGCCCAGAAACCCCTGTCCTATGAGACTAAGGAATGTTTCCATGGGCCAGGCTGAGATAATGCACTGTGAAGGCTGTTATCTTGATAAGAGCCATATAATAATGCGTTTACGTGACAATACCTGAGCAATATAACTTCAGGATATAGCCGTCTGATCTGAATGAATATGTGGATATATGGAGTGTGATAGGTCTAAAGATGGCATTTTGTATGGATTGTTTTTTGCTGTCATAGGTAGATTTCTAGATTGTTTTAACTGTACTTGATCAGTACCTCAACCCCTCACCCCCACTGTAAGTACTGTATTCTGTTTCCTGTGTATAGCCGTTCAGGGGAGAGGACAAGATTGTGTAAATAACCATTGTTGAAGGAGGAAGCTAGTAAAACATGTCATGGAATCAAACAGGTCTCAAGCACTATTAGCACCATCTGTGACACCACGGTCATATGATCCAGGGGGATGGGCAAGTCACCTGATGCAAAGAACTAGAGCGCCTGAACTTACGCCTAGTGAATATTGTGTAAGTCATTCCGATTTGTATCCATTAGGGCACACAACTGTAAATGTTTTAAAACAAAATGAGTATTTCTTATTGGACAAATCTAAGTAGCCCCTCCCTTTTTCAATTTTCTTCCATTTGGTGCCTAATGAATACATCCCTGGTTCACTCAGCGAGATGTGATCAAGTAAACATTGAATTAACAAATCATTTGACAACTCATTTGTTTGGGGTTAGTGGCAGGTGCTATTATGGCTAATCTAACCAGACCAATGGATCTTACTTCCTTGTTTGGTCGAATCAGTCGAGCAACAATCCATCCAGTGTTTGGTCTAGAGACAGGTGAACGGATACACAGTAGCAGGTTCCTCTTTCATTTCTGTGATAGGATTTAATCAATTCAAAAGCAATTAAAACAGATCAATGTCAATTTAATAAAACTTTGTGGGCTACAACAGAGCGCAGGCCTTAGGTAATAAATACATAAACGAGAGTGGTATAAAGGGTCACAAAAACATTTACAGTACATTGAAAATACAGTACGGCCTGATTTTAACAGAACTGGTTGTGGTTGGTAAACGGGGCAGACAATTCTCACTTCTAGAAATGAAATCACATGCTACCGAATGTGCTTCACTACACTGCTGTTTTCACCACAGGATCAGCCCATGTCTAATAGGTCAGAATGCGCATTGTGCATTGTAGTAGGGGATCGCAATGCACATATTTTAGGCCAAAACAATATGTTGTTCGAGAGTTGTCAAGGAGCCCCAAGCAAACACACACATCTCTATCTGGAGTAGACGTCACTGTTTTCAAGACGTATGTTACTGCAGTTTGCCCAGTGACAGTAGGTCACAGATACTGTTGCATTCTGGTCCATGCTGGTCCTTTAGGAAATAACTGACCCCCCTCTCAGCGAAGTTGGTGGCACCTTTAGGGGTCCTGAGAGAGTGGATCTGAGGGTCTGTGAGGTACGTCAGCCCCTTCCCATTGGCGGTCACCCACCCTGGGGAGAAAAAAGAGAAAAAAAAAGAAAAGAAAAACATTTAGTGACATATAGAAAATGTAATGTAAAATGCTAAATTATAAGATTAAACAAATGAACGTTATAGTCACCTGAGGCATAGACAGACACACACACACTGCACACGCACACACACACGCATGTACACACGCACACCTTGTAGGTCGACAACAACCTCTTGGCATCCAGAGAACTGGTAGGTGAAATGTCCGAAAGCGATTCCATATTCTGACGCCTTGAACCGCTTGTCCACTTTAGTAGTGTTGTTGGTGAGCTTCACAAAGTCCCCCAGCATGTAGGGCTCCACTGTCACACAGTCCACCACCTCATCCCCCTCCAAGATCTGAAACACAACAACCAGCTGTCTAAACAGGAGGAAGGTTCACTTCTTCTGAAGATGTGTAAACATGACATTTTACAATACGTTTTGGTAATTTAGTCGACAATCTTATTCAGAGCGACTTATAGTCAATGCACTCAACTAAGGCCGATAAAACAACCACATATCAGTCATAGCAAGTAAAAACAGTCCTTCATAATAAGCAGCTATCAGAAAATAAAAATCCCATCTTTCAATATGACCATGGTGAAGTTTGTTTCTTTCTTTGGATTGGTTTCTTTCTTCTTAGGGTAAAGCACACTCACTGTGTATGAAATGTGCTCTATTTAATTTGATTTGGTGAAGTGTGGCTTTGGCACAACAGGTCCCAATGCTAATTAAAAAAGCAAATCAAATGATAAAAAATATTAGTTGTGTGTGTGTGTGTGTGTCTGTGGTGGTGTCTGGAAAAGTATGGCAATATTTCATTTTGAACGGTGTTATTAAAATGTCAATCACCTCATTGCATAATACATCAGGAAGCTAAGCCACGGAGTACTAGCCTGGGCCCAGACCTGTTTGTGCTGTATAGTCAACTTCTATGGAGTTGCTCAAACAGATCTGGGCCCAGGCTATCAGAGCACTTACAATCCCCAATGAATCAATGATTCGTGGGACGTTAGTTAATGCCTTACCAGTAGCACTTCTGAAGGGATGAAGAAGATCTGAGCGGTCACTTTCTCCTTGTAGAGTCTCTTGTTGAACTCTGTCACGTAGTACTGGGCCGTCATCTGCCTCTCCACGTCACTCAGGTGGAACTGAATGCCCTTAGGTTCTAGGTACTCCTTCCCCACATAGCTGAAGGGGCAAATGAAAACGCGGAGAACATGTTCACGTTAGGGCCCAATCCTCACTCGAGACGGGCACACAATGTTTACATAAAATCATGCATCGATGTCGATGGGAGACTGTGCAAAAATGTGAGTATCTCTGAAGTTTAGGACTCAAGATGTTTCTGTGTGTCAAAGCTGGATTCAATTCAATCTTGATTTATCCCTACTGACCTACTCAGCCTCTCCTCTTGGTGTAGAAACTGTACCCATAATGCTATTCTCTGCTGGCCTTGCTTCCCTATTGGCTCTCCGATGTACACATAGGTCTCTCTGGATGTCCACAATCCAGAGGCCCTGGAGTACTTCAGAAGGAGAGCACCTGGAGAAAAGAACACCGTTTTTTTTTAGAGGTTACTACTACGCAAAATACAATTTTTACCATGTAATATAAACAACTTGTCATTTCTGTTTTGTAAACTTCAGTGCAACCGGTGTCAAGTTCACCATGAACCACTGTGTATGCTGGAAATAGTGTATATGTTCAGAACCGAGTCATTTCCATCACAGTCTAAGGATAGTCGAGTACAAGTTCAAGAAATTGAGCATCTTATGTAGCATAATCTTCATGTTAAATAACCTCTATCTGAAGTGGCCGTTGGTGCATTAAACCTTTTGAAAGCATTGAACTCTATGTAAACATTACATTTGTATATTTCATCGTATTAGTACTTAATAATTATTTCAAGTATTTCAAGTTGCCGTTTACCTTGAAAAACACAAAACCACCATGACTTTACTTTTCTATAACACCACGAGGCAAAAGGAACTCACTGTAGGCGCTTTTCTGTTTCCCAAGCTTGAATTTCATGTCACTCTGCAGTCTCTTTAACATACAGCCATGACACATCCCAGCCAGGAGGGCGATGTAGTCCTCCTCTGTCAAAACGTACTGGTTCTCAGGCACTAGACCACCCATGATGCCGTGCTTTAGACAGGTATAGCATGAGGAGTTTGGGTGAGAGGGAATCTGCTTCTCTCCAGCACAGGGTTCAGTGTTGTGGACTATGTGTCCTATCTCTTTCTCCACCATCTCATAGGAGCTGTCTATCTCTGTAGAGAGACACTGCTCTGGGATGAGGCCCTCAGATCCTAGTTGTGGAGGTCTTCTGTGATACGCTGCAGCACTGTTAGGCCCAAAGGGGTGAGGGGATCCAGTGTCGTCCTCCGTTTCTGCTTCTTGATCCACAGTGAAGTTCGGAACTATCTGCGAGGAGGCGGGACCTCGGTGTTCATTTACAGCTGCTGGGGCTGCAGAACCTATTTGTGGTACTGCAGCTGCCTCCCGGGATGTGTCAGATAGGGATAGTTTCTGCCATGATGACTGGGAGCCGAGGCTGTCGCCAATGGAGCTAAAAGAGGAAGTCCTCGACTTGTCTTGGTACTCTGGATGAGTCACTACTCCGTCTCCTGTAGGTCTCACCGACACTGACGCACCACCCCTGCGACACTCCTCCTCGGTCTCCACAGTCTCTATTAGACTCTGTTCGTCGATCATTTCAAACTGCTCAACATCACTTCCGGTGTGGGTGGATGATGAGGAAGTGACCCGGGTGGAAGAGTTGGATCCTGCCTGAGCACTGAGACTTGCTCTGATATCTCTTTTCCTGGTCTTGCTTTTAGATTCGGACCCATTTTCCAACCCATCTTCACTAACCTCGGTGAGACAGTTTGGATCGCACACATACTCCATGTTTACCTTATCCGGAACACTGCCATCTTTGTTGCCACTACAGCTGAGGGGAGAACCAGTGCTGTTCAAAGATACTTTTTCAAATGAGGACCCAAAGCTGCTACTGAGTGATTTGAGGGACATTTTATTACAGCTATTGCTTGGTAGCTCTTCAGTGCTACCCAGAGTTGTACAGAGCTCCTGTTCCTGAGGTAACCTTGGAGCTAAACAAAAGGGTGCTTTGTCTCTGTGTAACTCTTCTTTATGTGTGGCTTTTTGGGGCTTGTGGTTCTCAGTGGCACACTCTGTGTTAGGGGCCGTTGCCGTGGTCCCCAGTGCTGTTATACAGAGTCCAGCCTGGTGGCCTTCATGTTTCCTCCTACAGCTTGCCTCAGAGGCCTCACACACGGAGGTGTGGTACTGCCTGAACCTCCCCATCACCTGGGAGAAACCATCCAGAGTGAACCGCACTGCTCGCTCTTCCACCACGTCTCTATAGCTATCTGGGATGAACGACCCCTTGTCTGAGTTCAAGAATGGATTGACCCGCAATAGAATCTTCACTTGGGTTATCAGACTCATAACTCCAGTGCAAAGAGCATCTCTCTGTTGGCTGTCTGCATGGCAGTAGGCATAGAACTTCTCCAAAGCCTCCCGGCATACCAATCTGGCCTGGTCCACTGTCTTCTGAGGGGTGCCCAGCCACTTGTGACTGACAGTCAGAGAGTAGGCTGCCTTGAGGAATGTGTGGAGCTCCTGTTTGCTGGTGACCATGTCCCCTCCTGTTTTGGTAAGTAGGCCGATCTCAAAGGCCTCCTTGGCCTGGAGGAGGAAGGAGTGTTTGTCCGAGGGGGGGCATTCTACTGAGAAACTGTAGGACAACAGACAGGTGCCTTGGGTGACCTGGAGGGAGAAAGAAAGAAAGAGAATGACTTAGCATAATATCTAGTATTATGTTAATAGGCAGTTGTGTCACAGTGCTCACCTAGCAGTAAGCTCCAGCCTCTCTAGAAGACTTCTCGCTTATCCACCACAACCGCCCCCCCCCACGACAAACACAAAAGAGAGAAAGAGAGGACTCACCACATTTGTTAACACGTACAGTGAGGCATACTGGCTGTACACCACCGCCATTTTAGCTGCCGCAGCTGCTGAGAGGAGACGGTGGCCATCGTTCTCAAGGAAACACTACTCCAGACATAAAGGCATACACTGAGGTCATGTAGCGGTCAGAGACATTAGAAAAGCGTCATAAATCATACAACTTACGCAGACGTCAATGTGTATCTTTAGAACACAAGTGATTTCATTGGTTAAAGACTGAGTGCTCACCAAGTCAATGCCCGGATTGGTCTTAAATGCATGGAAGTCGCCATCATTCATAGACACCAATATGTTGGCCAGAATCCCAAGGGACGTTCCAATGCCCTACAAATCAAAATGCATACTGAGTTAAAACGCATACTAAACACATATTAAACCTTCATAAAGTAGTTTTTAACACCACTGGAGGAAAAATATGAGCAGTTCACAGATTGCGTGATTTAGTATTCAGTTATTCATTGGGGTGCACTGGATGTTTAGGCTCCACCTTTTTATCAGGTTGAGGAAGAGCGTAATAGCCGACCAGGGAGGTCCAGATCAGCTCAGCAGCCTCCAGCCACAGTCCTGAGACGAAACATACAATTCAGAGATGGGAGGGAGGATGCGTAGACATAATGCTATACATCCTCTCTCTCTCTCTCTCTCTTTCTTCCCTTACCCAGTTTCTGCAGAACCTGTCCACGCACTTGCACACTGACCGCCTGGATGAGAGTCCTATCGCTGTCAGACTGATATATCCAGCAACCTGCAGATTTCAAACACGCACGTTGACACAGACCCTCATGGGGGAACATTAAATGGTAAGAGAATTGTATTTTGTAAGCCTACCTGTTGCTCCACTAGTGTTGATGAGACTGCTCAGTATGTACTCTGCCTTCTGGAGTTTACCTGTGGGTGAGACAACAAGCATGACAAATGATACAAAGCAATATACTTAAAGGAAAATTCCACCCCAAACTATTTTTTTGGTATTTGTTTCATTAGTCCATTGTTGGCATACTCGCAACATGTTTTGCTTGTCAGCAATCACATTTTAAAGATATACTTTTGGGGTGGAATTATACTTAAAGGTTAAGGAGCTTTATCTTGATAGTATGGTAAATAAATTAAAAACAGATAACTAGTATTCCAATACACAGACAGCATGGAGACACCACATGATAAAGAGCTAGACTCTAATATCGTCAGTAAACAACAAATAACCAATCTGTGAGAAATATAGTCTGAAGTCGCAGAATGATGACCTCACTCACCGTCATTGAGATAGACCCTGGCCTGTCGTATGACCAGCTGGGGGGCGATGGGGGTTCCTGGGTAGTGTCTGTGGAGGAGCTTGGTGATCTTCAGCAGCCGGCTGGACTCATCTGTCCAATACAGGAACCGATCCATCAGGAAGACCACACTTGCCGCCCACTGGGGTTCCCTGGCCAAGATGGACGCCTTCAGCAGAGCCTGACACATTAAAATGAATCAAAAGTTTAAAAACAAATACTTCGAAGATAGTCTTTTTGTGATAAATGGCTGTTTTTTTTGGCATCTTGAATCAGTGCATTCATAGTCAAAATAAAACATTTCGATATATATATTAAACACAGTTCTAAAAATATATCTTAGCCTGCTTCCCACATGTCACCCGTGTCTACCATTGACACATTTAGAAAACACATGCCTTCATCAGGGAGTGCTTTGTTTGAGTTTGCTTTGATATGAGTGGCAGCCGTGTAGGGCCATATTACCAGTAGCTGTGGTAGATGCAGACTAATGACGTCCTTCAAGTTGACTTTGTCCTGGGAAGTGACGGACTGCTTGTACTGCCACTTCTCTGGTACAAATGGCCACCTCATCGCCACTGCCTCCTGCAGTAGCATGCTCAGTTCAACTGACAGGGACTCTGGAAATTAGGGGACAGAATATGGGTCAAGAGAAAAACAATACAGAAAAGTAAATAAAAAAATAAAAAAAGTTTACTTAAATATCATGCTTTGAGAATACCTAAAAGCTACTCTAAAGTTAAAATGGGCCTATTTGAGATCTATGGGTTCATTATACAGTAAGCGATAAGGTCATTCACAATAAATGAACGTTATTTTTAACCCACTTTTCCGTGATTACGATCTCATCACTGCAACTCCCCAACGGGATCGGGAGAGTCGAAGGTCGAGTCATGCGTCCTCCGAAACATGACCCGCCAAGCCGCGCTTCTTGACACCCGCTCGCATAATCCGGAAGCCAGCTGCACCAATGTATTTTTTAAAATTTTTATACAAAATTAACAATTTACATCCCTACATCAAACATGTCCAACAAAACACAGGTATAAACAAGAAACTACTAAATACAATCCAAAAAGGACATTAAAGCTTGTTGGTGAAACCTAGCCAATTTCGCAGCTAATCTTTCAGGAATATAATTACATTTCAATGAAAACGGAAGACCTCCCAATTTATTAAACACATTGTTTGGAATGAAATACCAAATGGATTCTGTATTGTCAACACACCTTTTCAACCAAATTATATTGAAAGTGTTATGTCAACAAAATGCAACATTTCCAGACCTTCAGATATTTTATTTGAGAGGAACTACTTGTTTAGTTTGTGAGACCTATTTTTACAGATGAAGTCAAGAAAGGTCTTGTTGATCTCTTTACAGGGCGAGGGATTTACAAATAAAGATAATAAGGGGTACACAAAGCGAGACAGCCCTTCTGCCTTGGACAGAAGCACTCTTTCAAGTATAGATTGTCCGTGATCGAACAGAAATGGTCCACCCACACAGACAGCATTGTGAAGAAGGAGAAAACAGTGCCTCTTCAACCTCAGGAGGCTGAAGATATTTGGCTTGTCACCGAAAACACTGCCAAACTTTTACAGATGCACAATCGAGAGCATCCTGTCAGGCTGTATCAAAGCCTGGTACGGTAACTGCACCGCCCTCAACCGCAAGGCTCTCCAGAGGGTAGTGCGGTCTGCACAACGCATCACCGGGGTCAATCTACCTTCCCTCCAGGGCACCTACAGCACCCGATGTCACAGGAAGGCCATAAAGATCATCACGGACAACAACCACCCGAGCCACTGCCTGTTCACCCCGCTATCACCCAAAAGGCGAGGTCAGTACAGGTGCATCAAGCTGGGACCAAGAGACTGAAAAACAGCAGCTATCAGACTGTTAAACAGCCATCACTAACATTGAGTGGCTGCTGCAAACATACAGACTCAAATCTCTAGCCACTTTAACAATGAATCATTGGATGTAATACATGCATTACTAGTCGCTTTAAACAATGCCACTTTATATAATGATTACATACCTTACATTACTCATCTCATATATACTGTACTCTATACCATCGACTGCAATATGCCGCACGGCCATCACTCATCCATATATTTTATGTACATATTCTTATTCATCCCTTTACACTTGTGTGTATAAGGTAGTCATTGTGAATTTGTTAATTACTTGTTAGATATTACTGCACTGTCAGAAATAGAAACACAAGCATTTTGCTACACTCGCATTAACATCTGTTAACCATGTGTATGTGCGTCACGCCCCGACCTTAGATTCTCTGTTTTTCTATATATTTTGGTTACGTCAGAGTGTGACTTGGGTGGGTACTCTAGTTGTTGAATGTCTAGGGTTTTTGTCATCTAGGGTTTTTGCATATCTATTTTGGCCTGATATGGTTCCCAATCGGAGACAGCTGTTTATTGTTGTCTCTGATTGGGGATGATATTTAGGTAGCCATTTTCCCCATTGTTAGTTGTGGGATCTTGTCTACATGTAGTTGCCTGAGGGCACACCAGTAGCTTCACGCTTCATTTGTTCTTTATTGTTTTGGTGAGTTTTAGTTTTATTAAAATATATGGAACTCTATTCACGCTGCGCCTTGGTCTAATCATTACGACGAGCGTGACAATGTGACCAATAAAATTTGATTTGATCCCTTTATAGACTTATTAAATATATTAATTTACATTTTTTTAGGAGAGAAATTCATAAATATACAGACGAAGTGGTTTTTGGATAGATGTATTCCTAAATATTTAACAGTCCTTTACAGGAATATTTTATATTTCTTTATCATCAGAGTCATTTAAACATAAGCTTTCACATTTAGAAAACATTCCGTTTTAATCCAGATGCAACAGAGAATGCCGTGATAGCATTAAGGGCATGGTCTTGGTCTTAATTATATATTTTTTTAAGTAGTATTGTCAGCCAGTTGGGAAATGTGGATTTCTCTGTTAAAAATGGATATGCCATGCAGGTTTGCATTATTCAGAATATCTAGAGGCCTCATCTTTTTAAATTGGAGAACTTGCACAATTGATTGCTGACTAAATACTTTTTTGAGCCACTGTATAACCCTTTGCACCTGGCTTGAAATAATGCCAGGCATCATCAACAGAGAGATCCTTGCATAATGTTCTGATGATATTGCTAGTTTGAGAGCTTTGCTGATCGTTTTCCACCTAGAATGAGTCAGAGTCATCAGGTGTTTCGTTAAAATCCACTGAGAGATTTAGAAAAGTCTCTGAATATTTGTTGTGTAAATCCTATAATTCTCTGGCAATTTGGGATAAAAAGGGGTCTTATTTGGAGCACCTTCAAGTTATGTCCATACACATTACAGATGATGAAAATAGCATTGTCCTCCTGAGTGGTGCAGCGGTGTAAGGCACATAACTATGGACCCGGGTTAGATTCCAGGCTGTGTCACAGCCCACCATGACCGGGAGACCCATGAGGCGGTGCACAATTGGCCCAGTGTCGTCCGGGTTAGGGGAGGGTTTGGCTGGCCGGTACTTCCTTGTCTCATCGCGCTCTAGCGACTCCTTATGGCGGGCCGGACGCCTACAAGCTGACTTAGGTCACCAGCTGGATGGTGTTTCCTCTGACACAATGGTATAGACGGCTTCCAGGTTAAGCGAGCAGTGTGTCAAGAAGCAGTGCAGCTTGGCAGGGTCGTGTTTCGGAGGACGCATGGCTCTCGACCATCACAAGTCCGTAGGGGAGTTGTAGCGATGGGACAATACTGTAACTACCAATTGGATGTCATGAAATTGGGGAGAAAAATGCGTAAAAGTACAAAACAAATGACCCATCGTGAAGATGTAGATTATAGAATGTCGCGTCTCAACTTGTGGATAAGCGTCAAAACACCAGCAGAATGGTTTGATCCATGACCGAGATAGGCCTATCTCCCTTATTGTGACTGAAAAAAAGAGACAATTTTTCACACAAATGAGTTTCCTGAAGATGGACAAAATCTGCATTACTGACGTTTATAATATAAAAACACTGCTTTCCTTTTTGTAAGATCTCTTGTAAGATCTCCTTTTTGTAAGAACCCCTTTGCATTCACTCGATATTGAGTGAGTTGAAAACAAACTCCTGCATAAAGATGTGAACAATAAAACAAACAGTAAACCTCGAGGGTTTACTCCGACAGAAAACGACGCTCAGGTGAGGTAGCGGTGGTTCCAGCTACACCAACGTGTCGGAGGAAAAACTGATCAACTGAAGAGAGAAGTCAGCCTGCAGGCGCCCCGCCCGCCACAAGTCGCTAGAGCGCAATGAGCCAAGTAAAGTCCCCCTGGCCAAATCCTCCCCTAACCCGGACAACGCTGTGCCAATTGTGCACCACCCTAACCCCAGGCTGTTGTGACGTTGCAACACTGCGATGCAGTGCCTTAGACCGCTGCGCAACTCGGGAAGGCAAATTAAGTTATTTGATTTGTATTTCATCCTATTCTACGCTAGATTTAAACACCTGACAACACATTATGGCCCCGCAAAGCTACAAACTTTGTCCCAGCCATAATTTTAGAACTAGGCAAAGAGCACCCTCTGCTGGAGTACCTCTGCATCTTTGGAAGTTGAGCTTGACTTCCTCTGTGGGCTCCACAACCACCAGACCTGCTGCAGACGCAGCCATGTGACACTCCTCTAGCATGGCTCCCACCTCCTGGCTGTCCATGGTGCCTTTTAGTAACCTCTCGTCAGTCCTCTGGAATGTATACAATGAATCGATGTGTATACAAGAGAAGATCAGTGTATGAAAATAAACAGGTGCCCATGTCCCAGGGCCCGCTCCACAACCTGTGAGAAGCTGAGTGTGTTGCAGTTTCCACTGAAGGAAACAACCCGCTTATTTAGCTTAGCCAATGGTCTGGTATGAGATGAGACAAAAATAAACGGTTATTGACACCGAATAGACTACCTATATTTCCTATCACAGTCTGTTGTATAGTAAGCTATAGACAGAAATGCAGAGAATTGTAGGCTTCAGTAGGGTAAGTAATACAGTACTTATGATAAGTATAATATGACGTGTCCACTAAATGACTACACTGGTTAGCTGATCAACTATACCCGGACAGCGACTGTTGGTAAAGCATGCAGTCAACCAGAGAAAGGCAATAGTAAACGTGAAAGTAACATGTATCGGCTTCTATTTGCCCCATCTTATAAATGACTTATGGCAGAGAAAAATAAAAGTTAAGTGACATGAGTATATTTGTGCTGATGATATAGTGTTATTTTACAAAAGATACGACGTGACGTTTCCATAAAGTTAAAACCTACCTCTGACACCGTCGGCTTCTAACTTCCTGGTTGGGCAGAACTTTGGAGGATGGGCATTTGTGAGTATTGCAATATCATTGGTTTAAATTCTGAATTTAGGATTGATTGACATCACGTGGGCATCTCTAGTTTAAAAACACACGGGCATTGCGAGTCTCTCTCTCTGTGACTTGAGCCACCAGTGTCTTTATTGATACTAATAAATAGCCTACTGTTGTAAAATGGATTGATTAACAAGACCACATAAAACATTCTGAATCAGGAGGCTGCTCAATTCTTGGACAACGACATACCACGAACGTTCTCTGTAGTCTCGCAATGTCAGAATGTTCAGAGGATATGCAGCCTAGATGTTTTGCATGTTGAACACTGATATGTCAAACAGACAGTGTGCCTGTGTGTTAGGCTTATATTAACCTAAATTCTTCCCGAAAAAGCGGTAAAATGTAACCCATGTCTACATCTACCTATCAATGTGAAAGACTATTCAAACATATTGCCCAAGAACAAAATAACCAGGCCTATATGCCCCAAATGTATAAATAAATACCGTCATCATTCATGCACATTTATTGGCGGTGGGGTGCTATATACGATGATGCATCGCAAATAGGCTGAACTGTGCGACAGGAGATTGAACTGAACCACTGCAGTGTTAACCTCACAGCACAGCATATTACTTATGTACGGCTCTAGCGATCTCGAGTAAAGAGAGTAAAACCGCAACAGGCATCTATTTTAACTTGGCGCTAAGTGCTGGCAGCTGGCAGTAGTAGTGCGTTGCATAAGCGCATGGGCAGACGTGTATTTGAGACCTGTAGCTGTGGAGCATCAACTCCAACGGATCTCATATCTGGAACTTGTGACTTCATTTTCGCATGATTTACTGCGTCTTTTTGCAAGGACTTGCAAGTGCATGCAATAGGCTTTATCGTTTGGTCTAGATGCTACCCAAAAAACTACACCCGTACGTACAGTTCGATCAATGTGATCTAGACCATAGCCAGCCAACCTACATGGTCTGGTAATTTGTTTATGGAAGGTATCCTGGCGTAGAGGCTGACATTATTTTAGTTTCAGCGCATAACTAGGCAAACATTTCGTGTGATGGGACTCTCCAAACTCTGAAGGTAAGACATATCTGGCTACAACAGAGTGCATGGTTAAGCACTTGTGATGTAATTCATGGTCTGCGATATTAATTTGATAAACCGTTTATGCAGGACTGATTTATCTCGGTTTGGACGGATCTTGGCTTCATTACCTCACTTTTGTCTTTATACCGAATAAGGCGAACTTGTGGAGGGTCATTTCAAGAGGCAAGCTGTGACACTACTTATATTTTGATAGTATGTTATTTTCCAATGGCTCTTTACATGATCTCCAAGTTGCGCAATTACATATGATTTATCCGCATGTGGCGCAAGAGAGGACTACTAGCCTAATCATGTCAACACATACTGTGCTGCATACCTCTTAACAAAACATTGCCCAGGGAGATCATTCAAGATTGACTTTGAAATTGGATGTCTATACATATCCCGAGGACATCTGGGAAATGCCTTCAAAACCAGCCAAGCAACCTGGTCTCAGAGCAATTGGTATTATTCTGTACATAACGCGAACAAAGGCACCCCAATGTAGTGAGTTCGAATCTCATCACTGACTATTTTAAATCATTAGAAACTTTGCACAATACTTAGCATGTTAGCTTCCCCTTTCCCTTTCCCTAACGTTAACCCTTTAATCTAACACCTAAACTTAACCCTAACCCCAATGGAACAATGCAGAGCAGAAGGAGCAATCCAGGTTGTCAAAAACAATTAGAAATTTGTTGTTTGGAGCAACTTCAAAATTAGACGTTTGGGAAATGTGGACAAATGTCTAATTCTGCAGTGAGACTGTGAGAGCTTGTTGCCATTGCCACATGTAAAGTGAGAAAATGAGTGAGCAGTGGCATGTTTCTTCACCTCTAGCAAACCACGCCTCTGTGTTTGCCACAGTAATGCCAGGGTGCGAATATTCTCACATGCCTATTGAGTGAAACAGATGGGCTATATTTGTGTATGAGACAGACCGTGTTATCTTTATACTACTGGTGATGAAGTTACCACTGCTGTTGAATATTTTGGCTGCTCGCTACCCTCTTTGTATCACATGCCAATTAGTGAGATGCATTACCAGCTATTGACATCATGAGATCATTGTTCAACACAAAGAAACACCCTGTATGGTTATTCGTGTGTTTGAATTGCATTGTTTAAAAAAAAGAGAGAATGGTTATGACCTGGTAATATAGCCTACACTAATATCACTCATACGTCATATTCAAGTGCAGAATTAGGTATACAGCCCACTTGCATTAACCATTAGGTCTTATGTTATTCATAGGCACTTTAGAGAGCTGCTCCCCACAACTGATGATGGCAAATAAGTCCCTAAACACGTTGACATAGACAACAAGATCTCATGGTTTGACTTCAGATCCAGACATTTCCCCAAACGTCAAATTTCGTTGTTGTTTATGGGTTGTCACAGTGATCAGTTGAGCCACCTGCTGTTGTCGCCGGGGCATCCCATGGTTCAATTTGGGCGTTAATTCCGAGTAGTTAAAATAAGGGGTAAGGTTTGGACTAGATAAAAAAATAAAATAATAATAATTGTCTAACATTGCAATTGAACACGCGACCCTGTGAGCCAGAGCTTGCGGCTTACGCCCATCCACAATCCCTATCCACAACACCCTAGTACAGAGTTCCCCAACTTGGTCCTCGTGACTCCAAGGAGTGCAACTTTAGTTTTTTCCCCCTTAACACGGGCGTCAAACTCATTCCATGGAAGGCCTAGTGTCTGCAGGTTTTTAGTTTTTCCGTTAATTTAAGACCTAGACAACCAAGTTCTTTACTAAATAGTGACCTTAATTCATCAATCAAGGTAGGAGCTATAATCCATAGACACATGGCCGCCTGGGGAATGAGTTTGACCCAGCTGATTCAACTGATCAAAGCTTGATCATTTGACTATTTTAATCAACTGTGTAGTGTTAGGGCAAAAACCAAAATGTGCACCCCTTGGGGTCCCGAGGACAGAGTTTGGGAAACTTTGCCCTAGCAAAACCCAAGCCTACTTGATGGTAATATCGCTGACCATTGCCCCTAGTGACGGGTTTTGAAGGAATCTCCCGACGACCTCGGAACATGGACGAACGTCCAATTTCGAAGTGACTCTTGGAAAAACCTTTGCTGGATATGAATCAGCTCTGAGTGTTGGGCTACTTTCCAGTCTGTGCACTATGCTTTGTGTGGCTCCGCAGGCGGCACGGGGCGATAAAACAAGTGAGAGGTCAAACCCTTGCTCACTTTGTTTGGGTATCGATCCACTGGCATCATTAACTGGTGTCTGGAGCGCCGGCAGGGGTTGCGGGTGGCCCCGACTCCACCCGGCTCTGTCAGACGCTTTCTTCCAACCGCCCACAGAGCAGCGGGGATTAGGACCAGGCTGGGGTGTTCTGGCCATTGAGTTGGTCTGCAGTGGAGAATCACTGATTTAACCACAGTTTCTATCCCTCCCTGCTAGAATGTTGCCTGTCAGATTTAGGGCTTTGACTTGTAAGTCTGTCTGGAGGTTTTCACTAAAGCTTTTGACATGGCTCAGTTGAGAAACATGGTGGGATGATGGGGGAATGGAGGGGATATACAGTACCAGTCAAAAGTTTGGACATTCATTCAGGGTTTTTCTTTCTTTTTTTTTTTTACTGTTTTCTACATTGTAGAATAATAGTGAGGACATCAAAACTATGAAATGAAACACATGGAATCATGTAGTAACCAAAAAAGTATTAAACAAATTAAAATATATTTGAGATTCTTCAAGGTAGCCCCCTTTGCCTTGATGACAGCTTTGCATTTTCTCAACCAGCTTCTAGAGGTAGTCACCTGGAATGCATTTCAATTAACAGGTGTGCCTTGTTAAGTGAATTTGTGGAATTTCTTTCCTTCTTAATGTGTTTGAGCCAATCAGTCGTTGTGACAAGGTAGGGGTGGTATACAGAAGATAGCCCTATTTGGTACTATACCAAGTCCATATTATGGTAAGAACAGCTCAAATAAGCAAAGAGAAACAACAGTCCATCATTACTTTAAGACATGAAGGTCAGTCAATCTTGAAAAGTTCAAGAACTTTTAATGTTTCTTCAAGTGTAGTCGCCAACACCATTAAGCACTATGTTGAAACTGGCTCTCATGAGGACAGCCACGGGAAAGGAAGAATCCGATTGAATCCTAAATAAATGCTTCACAGAGTTGAAATAACAGACACACTGTTCAGAGGAGACTGCGTGAATCAGGCCTTCATGGTCGAATTGCCGCAAAGAAACCACTACTAAAGGACACCAATAATAAGAAGATGCTTGCTTGTGCCAAGAAACACGAGCAATGGACATTAGACCGGTGGAAATCTGTCGTTTGGTCTGATGAGTCCAAATTTGAGATTTTTGGTTCCATCCGCCTTGTCTTTGTGAGACGCAGAGTAGATGAACAGATTATCTCTGCATGTGTAGTTCCCACCGTGAAGCATGGAGGAGGCGGTGTGATGTGGGGGATGCTTTGCTGGTGACACTGTCAGTGATTTATTTAGAATAAAAGGCACACTTAACCAGCATGGCTACCACATCATTCTGCAGCGATACGCCATCCGCTCTGGTTTGCGCTTAGTGGGACTATCATTTGTTTTTCAACAGGACAATGACTAAAAACACACCTCCGGGCTATTTAAGGGCTATTTAACCAAGAACGAGAGTTATGGTGCTGCATCAGATGACCTGGCCTCCACAATCACCTGACCTTAACCCAATTGAGATGGTTTGGGATGAGTTGGACTGCAGAGTGGAGGAAAATCAGCCAACAAGTGCTCAACATATGTTGGAACTCCTTCAAGAGTGTTGAAAAAGCATTTCAGGTGAAGCTGGTTGAGAGAATGCCAAGAGTGTGCAAAGCTGTCAAGGCAAAGGGTGGTATTTTGATTTGTTGAACACTTCAAAAAAAAAATACTACATGATTCCATATGTGTTATTTTATAGTGTTGACATATTCACTAATATTCTACAATGTAGAAAATGGTTAAAATAAATAAAAACCCTTGAATGAGTAGGCGTGTCCAAATGTTTGACTGGTACTGTATGTATGTGTAGGCCTACAGGTGTTCAGAGGTCAAACCTTTATCTGCTTGTTTTGGTGTGGTTCTGTTCGTTGCATGAAGAGCTGAATGTTGTTGATTAACTTCAGCAATTATTTGAATATTGGGTAACGTGCTGCTTACTGTGCTCTTGCTGCGTATCAGTTACTGATTGAGAGAAATGCACCATCCTGCAAATAATATTGTATCTAGGCATATCCTGCTCGACACACCTTTAGCTACACATACTGTGTAACACGTAAAATACAGTAGTTCTAGCTGATCAATTAGTCAAATCCCAACATAATATCTTAGCGAGTTGATTAATCCATAGGGCAACTATAAAGTCAATGACATAATTATTGCACTGTGATTGTTCAAAGGCCTGCTAGGATGAGTGTCTGTGTCACTGTCTGGATTTGAACCAGGGTCTGCTACATGATTGTTAGCCCTCTGAGCTAAAGCAGGAGCATTAGCTCGGGAGTTACCCACTGCACGAGTGTGATTCACCGACGCACCTCTGTTACATTTGGAGTGAATGAGCCTGTTTTGGTGTTCTACACCTCCGCAGCATGAACAAAGGAAGTCAGCTGAGGTGGGTGTGATACACAGGTAAAAATCTGATCTCTCTCTCTCCACACAGACAGCCTCCAAGCTTTCCTCCATCCTTTCTCCTCAGGCATATTACCCTAGTCCTCTCTTATGTGTACATGCTTGACATTTTCATTCATCTCCAGAAGGCTCCAGGACCAGGGAGCGACCTCACCGACCTGCGGCAACACCGCCATGCCCCAGCGCCTTATTAGGCAGGCTGAGCTTAATTAGATTCTTTGTAAAGGGCTGATTTATGCCCAAGGACTGGGATATGGTTAGAGGAGGGTGAGCGAGATGGAAAAAGAGAAGGGGGGGAGATGTACGGAGGTGATAAAAAAAAAGCAAAAAAAAGCCCAGGAGCGCAAAATAAACCAACAAAGAAAGTAATTACAGGTAGCAGCTTCCCAGACTCATGTAGTCGCATCACTAGGGTACGGTTCACTGCTTCCTCTCCTCTCTACTTCACCCCCTTCTCGTTTTCTCCCTTCCTCGATCTCCTTCTTTCTCTACCTCATGTCTCACTCACTCACACACACACACACACACACACACACATGTTCCTGAGAGGAGAAATAGAGGACCTGTGCAATGTCATCTTGTTAGTGCTCCTTTCACCTTCAAGGGCAAAGATGGAACACCTGGGAGGGAGAAGGGTAAAAGAGGGAGGGAGAAGGGTAAAAGCGTAACGGCTATAGATCAAGCAGTCTTGAATTGAAGGAGCCAGGAGAGACATAGTCAATGAGGTAGGTGGGAGAACATATTAAAATACAGTGGGTGACCCTGTGAAGAAGTCACAATTGTCTGCTTGTACAAGTGCACTGTGTAGAGCCAGTAGTTGCAACAGGTGTGAAGTATACACTTTTCTTGTTTTGAAAGAATTGACAATGCACCTGCAATAGAAAATGTGTTTGTACACAGTTGATAATTTGTGTTTTATCACTGGATTACCTCAGTTTATGTCTACGTGCCCACAAAAACATTCAGACATTTCTGGACAATTTCATGCCAGCGGGAGCTGAAAACATTGTTGTTATCAGGTTGTTCTGGCAATTCTCACAAAGGAACTTCATTGGGAGGAGGGATGTTTAACATGCTTTTTACATTTGTATCACAAACCATTTTTGAGAAGTCATGATGAAATTGGCCATTTTAGGCCCTTTTTAGACCTATACATACCCCAGATAGACTATGATCTGTGAACCGTACATGATACAGACATATTGGTGTCCTTATACTCCTTTATAGGTGAAATGCATATGAATTCAATCTGTTTTTGACAGCATTCCGTTTGATTTAAACAATCGCTTTCCATACGTGTTTGCCCATGGAAGAATGTGAATTTTTGGAGAAGTTCCTTTTTGGACCCGAATACGAAAAACATTCAGGAGATCAAGGTGTTTAACTAATTTGGCATACCCCGCAATGTCATTAGACATCAATGTGTTCATCAAATGGTTTTGATCAAAATCAAATGGTTTTGAGTTTGATACTTAAAAGCTTATAAACAGTATTTTCAAACAATTTTATTTGAAATAAAATTTAAAAATCATAACCTTTTTTTGTGTTGATATTCACAGAACATGTGTGAATATCAAAAATATATAGATAATTGACACAAAAAGGTTGAACCATATTTCAGTTCTGACATGTTGGTGTTGTGCCCTCCATCAGTTGAGACACCATGCTCTTGAATACAGGGTCGGTGTCATTTCAATAATGGAAATAGAATGGACCTATCCCTTCAGAAAACTACAATTTAGCTGATACACCATTGAAATGTAAAAAAAACATATATATTTTTAATTTTATTTTACTACCACAAAGATGACCGCTGGTCCACCCACCATCGATTGTCATCTTAAATGGTCAAGTCTATTCTATCCATTTTATTTCAATAGGTTTCCAGTATAATTTTAAGCAACAGATCTTCCCATTCAAGTTAACATTCTCCGTGTGGCCCCAACCACCTTTGTGGTACCAATTTGAAATTTAAATTGTATTTCCATTTTAGTACATTTATTAGCCAAAACATGACACCCACCCTGTATTCAAGAGCATGTTGTGTCTCAACTAGTGGCGGACACAGCACAAAACCCTTTGATTATTTCAAATGTGGTCAAAGCTACAACATATGCTAATATGAAGAAAAAAATGGGCGTTTATGGTTTTTTTGATAATTGATGTTAAATGTAAGTGTTTTATTTTTTTAAACTTTAATAATTCTTTGGGCAAACCTGTTTGTAAGCTTTTAAATTATATCAAATCTCAACCATTTGTCTTTTCCAGTAATGAAGACATGACTGTCTCATGGTACTGTATGGTGGGGTAGGCAAAAGGGGTCAACTTTGAGCACCTTTTATGTCTTAAATTTTGGCATTCAGGCCCAAAAATCCATTTCTGAGCACTACACTCATTTTTTAAATATTATTATTGTTATACAGTCATGGCCAAAAGTTGAGAATGACACATTAATTTCCACAAAGTTGGCTGCTTCAGTGTCTTTAGATATTTTTGTCAGATGTTTCTATGGAATACTGATGTATAATTACAAGCATTTCATAAGTGTCAGGCTTTAATTGACAATTACATGAAGTTGATGCAGAGTCAATATATGCAGTGTTGACCCTTCTTTTTCAAGACCTTTGCAATCCACCCTGGCATGCTGTCAATTAACTTCTGGGCCACATCCTGACTGATGGCAGCCCATTCTTGTATAATCAATGCTTGGAGTTTGTCAGAATTTGTGGGTTTTTGTTTGTCCACCCGCCTCTTGATGATTGACCACAAGTTCTCAATGGGATTAAGGTCTGGGGAGGTTCCTGGCCATGGACCCAAAATATTGATGTTTTGTTCCCCGAGCCACTAAGTTGTCACTTTTGCCTTATGGCAAGGTGCTCCATCATGCTGGAAAAGGCATTGTTCGTCACCAAACTGTTCCTGGATGGTTGGGAGAAGTTGCTCTCGGAGGATGTGTTGGTACCATTCTTTATTCATGGCTGTGTTCTTAGGCAAAATTGTGAGTGAGCCCACTCCCTTGGCTGAGAAACATCCCCACACCTGAATGGTCTCACGATGCTTTACTGTTGGCATGACACAGGACTGATGGTAGCGCTCACCTTGTCTACTCCGGACAAGCTTTTTTACGGATGCCCCAAACAATCGGAAAGGGGATTCATCAGAGAAAATGACTTTACCCCAGTTCTCAGCAGTCCAATCCCTCTACCTTTTGCAGAATATCAGTCTGTCACTGATGTTTTTCCTGGAGAGAAGTGGCTTCTTTGCTGCCCTTGACACCACTCCACATGTTTCATTGCAGGTAACCACGGTTGACAGAGGAAGAACAATTATTCCAAGCACCACCCTCCTGATTGAGTTTGAATAACAAAGTGATCTCCAGCCTTGTCCTCATCAACACTCACACCTGTGTTAATGAGAGAATCACTGACATGATGTCAGCTGGTCCTGTTGTGGCAGGGCTGAAATGCAGTGGAAATGTTTTTTTGGGGGATTCGGTTAATTTGCATTGCAAAGAGTGACATTGCAATTAATCTGATCACTCTTCATAACATTCTGGAGTATTTGCAAATTGCCATCATACAAACTGAGGTAGCAGACTTTGTGAAAATTAATATTTGTGTCATTCTCAACTTTTGGCCACGACTAATATATTTTTTAATGTTCATTTTAAATGTTTTATTTGTTTTATTTATATATATATATATATATATTTTTTTTTTTGTGAGCTTGGATATATCATCAGGGACCCCCATCATAAAATGTGTTGCCCAAACCGATATTGGTTTGTTGTCTCAGGGCAACAATGTGCTACTGAAACACCAAGGTTTTCTGTAGTACATATGAATAAGGAAAACAAGGAATATATGCATATAAGTTATATAAGTTATAATTACAACCAACACCACCTCCTGTATAAATGTTTCATATAAACCAAATGACTGTGTGGAGGGGTTAGCCTATATATGTGTGTGTGTGTTTCACTGTGTTTGTGGGTTATTGTTTGAATCAGTGTTTCTCTTTTTTTGACAAAGCACACTCTCTTATTTCCAATTCTGTGTGGAACCTCCGGAAGCAGTTTCTGGTGGACATCACATTTCTGGTACTTGGCTTTTGGTGTACCTGTGCACCCTGGTACCTTGCATCTCCCCTTCTTTTCAGCCATAATCATCCAGTGGGCTGTGGCATCCAGGCGAATTGCAGCAGCGGGTCCTTTTCTCCTCTTCTCATACTCGCTCTTAATTGTGGAACTGGGATGACCTTTCTTGCACTCCAGACTCTTTCCACTTTTGCATAGGCCTTCAGCGATGTATGACTTGAAGGTACACCGATTTTAATTTTATTTGATTTGTTCCTTCTTTCTCATGCCAGTGCCTTAACAATCTCTTTGGGAGAGCAGCTCGGTGGTCACGATGATCATGTCCAGGAAGTGGAACACCAGCTGGTGGTACCACTTCTTTGATCTGATTTTGTTCTGGTACAGTGCAATCAGTTAGTCAAGTAGATCCACCCCACCCATATTCTTGTTGTATTCTTTCACCACAGCAGGGCAGGGGACTTTGGTGATCATCTTTCGCTTGCGATCCCACATGTCAACCTCAGGGATTTTTTTGTTGTTGATGACCTCCCATCTATTCAGTATCATGGTGTCAGCTACTTGGGACACTCTGCAGGCTTTGTTCCAAAACATGCAGGTGCCTGGTAAACCAAACAATGACATGTACATAAAATGTATCATACTTTCAGAATTAGCAGGGAGCCCACTCTGGATATTTGATGTATTTCTACAGTATATTGTTCCTAACAATATGTCTTAATATGAACAAAAAGGTTAGTTATGAGATTAAAGGCCCAGTGCAGTCAAATGTGATTTCCTTGTTTTTATATATATTTCCACACTGAGGTTGGAATAATACCAGATCTCAGTCTGTTGGCATGTGATAATTATGATAATGCCATTTTAGTGTATGAGCTGTTCTGAAATTCCAGCCTGTTTTGGTGGGATAGACTTTTTGCCTGCCTGGTGACATCACCAGGTGGTAAATGAGTTAATAGACCAATAAGAGTTCCAGACCTCTCTGCCAGTAACTTCTAGTTTCTCCCTACACCCTTCCAGACAATCCTAGCAAAATTCTAGCTGCCATGTCTGTCGGCGCCATACTCTTGGTGTCATTATACTCTTCATAGTGTGTTCTAACATTTTTAGAACACACTATAAGGAGTATAATGACACCAAGATGTTGCATGTATCATATACGGTTCACAGATCATAGGGTCTTATATGAGGCATGTATAGGTCTAAAATGGTCACTTTTATCATGATGATACAATTTTAAAAAATGGTTTGTGATACAAATGTAAATATCTTTCCTCCAAAATGAAGTTTCCATGTGAAAATGGTCAGAACAATCGGATATTTTCCGCTGGCGTGGATTCGCCATTCTATTGCTTAGTGTTGCTCTAATAACTATACTGAACAAAAATATAAATGCAAAGTTTTGGTCCCATGTTTCATGAGCTGAAATAAAAGATCCCAAACATTTTTCATACTCAAATTTTTTTCTCTCCAATTTTGTGCACAAATTTGTTTACATCCCTGTTAGTGAGCATTTGTCCTTTCCCAATATAATCCATCCACCTGACAGGTGTGCTATATCAAGAAACTGATTAAACAGCATGATCATTACACAGGTGCACCTTGTGTTGGGGACAATAAAAGGCCACTCTAAAATGTGCAGTTTTGTCACACAATGCCACAGGTGTCTCAAGTTTTGAGGGGGCATGCAATTGGCATGCTGACTGCAGGAATATCCAGCAGAGCAGTTGCAGAACATTTAATGTACATTTCTCTACCATAAGCCACCTCCAATGTTTTAGCTAATTTAGATCAATGGTCATTTTGAATGCACAGAGATACCGTGATGATATCCTGAGGTTCATTGTTGTGCCATCCATCCATCACCTCATGTTTCAGCATGATAATGCATGGCCCCATGTCGCAAGGATTTGTACACAATTCCTGGAAGCTGAAAATGCCCTAGTTTTTCCATGGCCTGCATGCTCACATGTCACCCATTTAGGTATTTGTTTTGGATCCCCATTAGCTTTTGCAAAAGCAGCAGCTACTCTTCCTTGGGTCACCACAGAACATGAATCAAGGACAGCGCTACATAAATTAAAAAAGGCGCACACAGCCTACATATCAATACCAATACATAAACACAAACTAGCTAGGTCAAATAGGGAAGAGGCGTTGTGCCGTGAGGTGTTTATTTTTTTAACCAGGTTTGCTGTTTATTTGAGCAATATGAGATGGAAGGAAGTTCCATGCAATAATGGTTCTGTATAATACTGTACACTTTCTTGAATTTGTTCTGGATTTTGGGACTGTGAAAAGACCCCTGGTGGCATGTCTGGTGCGGTAAGTGTGTGTGTGTCAGAGCTGTGTGTGTGTGTATGTTGACTATGGAAACAATTTGGGATTTTTCAACACATTGTTTCTTATAAAAAGAAGCCAAGAGAGACTGGCATGCATAGTATTTATATCAGCCCTCTGATTTCAATGAAGAGCAAGACGTCTGGGCCAGCTGCAGCTAAACTAGGTCTTTCCTTGCAGGACTTGCTTTTTGGAATGTGGGCTCAAAATCATCTCTTTATTACGGTCAGACCTCTCCCCATATTTACAACCGTTGTACCTATATGTTTTGACCATGACAGTTTACAGTAACAAGTAATTTAATCTCCTCAACTTGTTCAACAGCCAGATTCAGCTGAGGTCTAGAACTTACGGAATGAATTGTACCAAATACAATGCTCTTAGTTTTAGGGATGTTCAGTACCAGTTTATTACTGCCATTCCAAAACAGACTGCAACTCTTTAAGGGTTTCAGTGACTTCATTAGCTGTGGTTGCTGATGCGTATATGGTTGAATCATCAGCATACATGGACACACATGCTTTGTTTAATGCCAGTGGCAGGTCATTGGTAAAAATAGAAAAGACTACCGGGCCGAGAGAGCTGCCCTGCGGTACACCACACTTTACATGTTTACAATTAGAGAAGCTTCCATTAAAGAATGCCATATTGTGGATTCAGAGCTGAGGCTGAAAAGCCTAATCACATATGTTTTTTTCAGCAGCAGGTTATTGTCAGTAATATCAAAGGATGCACTGAAACCTAACAGTACAGCTCCCACAATCTTATCCATTTCTTTCAACCAATCATCAGTCATTTGTTTGAGTGTCCTTCTCTATAAGCATGCTGAAAGTCTGATAATTTGTATACAGAGAAATAGTATTGTATTTGGTCAAACACTCTTGGGTAGCGGAATTACTTTGGCTTCCTTCCAGGCCTGAGGACAAATACTTTCCTCTAGGCTTAGATTAAATATAGCGGAATTACTTTGGCTTCCTCCAGGCCTGAGGACAAATACTTTCCTCTAGGCTTAGATTAAATATATGACGGATAGCAGTGGCTATAGTCAGCTACCATCCTCAGTAGCTTTCCATCTAAGTTGATCATTAACATTTTTTCCACCTCTCCCAAACTAACTTTATAAAATTCAAACTTGCAATGCTTTTCTTTTTGAGCATGTTTGAGATGCTCTTGATCCATGTGTATGACAGCGTGTTCTAGTTCCTGCCAATATCCAACAACAGACATCGATTAGGAGTGGGTCAACAGGCCACAATCAACAGCCTGATCACCTCTATGCATAGGAGATGTGTCGTTGCTGCACACCAGATACTGACAGGTTTTCTGATCCACACCCTTACTTTTTTGTTTGTTGGTATTTGTGACCAACAGATGCATATCTGTATTCCCAGTCATGTGA
This sequence comes from Oncorhynchus nerka, assembly GCF_034236695.1. NCBI lineage: Eukaryota > Metazoa > Chordata > Actinopteri > Salmoniformes > Salmonidae > Oncorhynchus > Oncorhynchus nerka. The sequence continues at coordinate 34,697,781 of NC_088407.1, read as the reverse complement.
AAACCCATAGATTAGGGCCTAATTAATTTATTTCAATTGACTGATTTCCTTTTATATGAACTCAGTAAAATGTTGCATTTCTATTTTTGTTCCGTGTAGATACAACTGTAGTGTTTTCAGAGCCTATGTTATCCTTATGCCCAATGTCACAGTAGTGCATACAGACATTGTACTAAAACAGGAAGTGTGGGGGGGATGAGAGAATGTTCCCACACCTCTGGTTGGGGACTTAATTGCTGTTTAGGAGGTAACACTTAAACAGGAACTTACTCTGTTACACTATACATATAATTAATTGGCTGCTTTGTTGGTATGATACTATTATTACTTGGGTTGGCTTTTAAACAAGACATTGCTCATAGTGACTATAGAAAAGGGAAGTATGGGTGAATTTGATACTGGACATGGTGATGAGAGAATGTCAATGGATCTCCACACCTTGGTTCAAACAGTATTTGTCATCTTCCAAATAGTTCTGCGGGACTTAATTGAGCTTGCCTGGGCGTAAATGTAACCAACGGAGTAGTATTAAAAGGGCACACTCCACCCACCTGGACTGGCACTCCAGCGGACTAAACCAAACAAACACTCAAAAGTACTTAAAAGAAAACAAATACTATTTTTAACCCAGATCTGGTACCTCATTACATAGTGACTGTGCTGAACACCCTGGTATGGTGTTTTGAATGAGGATGTCCTCCTGGGCTAGTCAAGCCTTATCTGTCTACAGTTGGTGTATTATACTTGCTAGGGCGGACCTGGTGGTGTCCTCTGCCCACAGGGTAAAGAGAGACCATATTTGCATCATGGGAAGTTGAATGATGGCTGGCAGAGAGTCCCTTGTTAGCCTCAGGGACCATGACAGCCCATCAACAACAGGAAGTTAATTTTGAAACTCTCTGGGAAGACGCTGGGCGGTGCAGCCAACGGGTTTCTCCAATCGCGCAGACAGAAACAAACATCTTTCTGGTAAGAAGAGCGGCGGGGCGTATGCCTCATGACTCTGTCAGCACTGCAAATGTAGGAGATCTAGAGAGACGGCAGAGAGAAATTATAGAAAAACAAGTGTCTCGGCAGGTGCCTTGTGGGTTGTGAGTTACCGTAACCAGGGCGAGACGTGACATTCCTGAGTTGATCTGTCACTCTTGTCTCGGGGCACGTTTTCTTGTCTCACACATCTTTCAGCATGGATAGAGAAGAACACTACATGTGAGAGAATGTGTTAACCGTACTGTCTTTACTCACTAGGTGGTTTGAATGACGAGTATGGAGAGCAGTCATCAATGGAGAAGGACAAACATTTTAACTCATTGTTCACGTAATCCTTTACCACACACACACACTCGCACAGAGCTAGTTTTGGTAAAGGACAGAAGTTGAACAGGAAGTATCTGTAGAAAGGCAATGAAAACAGTCAGGCTTTCATATCACAATGCCTGCCATAATATACCCTGAACAAAAATATAAACACAACATGTAAAGTGTTGGTCCCGTGTTTCATGAGCTGAAATAAAAGATCCCAGACATGTTCCATATGCACAAAAAACATATTTCTCTAAAAATGTTGTTTACATCCTTGTTAGTGAGCATTTCTCCTTTGCCAAGATAAAACACCTGCCAGGTGTTGTATGTGTAGAAGTTGATTAAACAGCATCATCATTACACAGGTGCACCTTATGTTGGGGACAATAAAAGGCCACTCTAAAATGTGCAGTTTTGTCACACAACACAATGCCACAGATGTCTCAAATTTTGAGGGAGCATGCAGTTGGCATGCTGACTGCAGGAATGTTCACCAGAGCTGTTGCCAGAGCATTTGATATACATTTTTCTTCCATAAGCTGCCTCCGTGGTTTTAGAGAATTTGGCAGTACGTCGAACTGGCCTCGCAACCACAAACCATGTGTAACCAGCACATGACCTCCACATCTGTAAATAAATTTGTGCACAAAATTTGAGAAGCTTTTTGTGCATATTACATTTCTGGGATAAAAAATATATAAAAATGAAACATCACTATACATGTTGCATTTTTTAAATATTTATTTTTGTTCAGTGTAGTTTTCTACTTCAACAGAACAACCATTGATTTCAAAATTAAACAAACCATAACTCTATACACAAGGACTACTTTGAACAATTTACACATGTCAAACATTTGCTGGCAGAGCTGTGCAGATGATAAGTTTGGTAACTGAATTAGAATAGTTTTCAAAGATGTCTGTAGAAAGTTTAGGGTGTCAGCGACGATGACACCTTGAGTTTGAAAAAAATATATACAAAAATTGGTTATTGAACTACAGTAGGTGACGTGTATTTACAGTTGAAGTCGGAAGTTTACATACACTTAGGTTGGAGTCATTAACTTGTTTTTCAACCACTCCACAGGTTTCTTGTTAACAAACTATAGTTTTAGCAAGTCGGTTAGGACATCTACTTTGTGCATGACACAAGTAATTTTTTCCAACAATTGTTTACAGACAGATTATTTCACTTATTATTCACTGTATCACAATTCCAGTGGGTCAGAAGTTGACATACACTAAATTGACTGTGCCTTTTAAACCGCTTGGAAAATTCCAGAAAATGATGTCATGGCTTTAGAAGCTTCTGAAAGGCTAATTGACATCATTTGAGTCAATTGGAGGTGCACCTGTGGATGTATTTCAAGGCCTGCCTTCAAACTCAGTGCCTCTTTGCTTGACATCATGGGAAAATCAAAGAAATCAGCCAAGACCTCAGAAAAAGAATTGTGGACCTCCAAGTCTGGTTCATCCTTGGGAGCAATTTCCAAACGCCTGAAGGTACCACGTTCATCTGTACAAACAATAGTATGCAAGTATAAACACCATGGGACCACGCAGCCGTAATACCACTCGGGAAGGAGACTCGTTCTGTCTCCTAGAGATGAATGTCCTTTGGTGCAAATCAATCCCAGAATTACAGCAAAAGACCTTGTGAAGATGCTGGAGGAAACCGGTACAAAAGATTCTATATCCACAATAAAACAAATCCTATATCGACAACCTGAAAGGCAGCTCAGAATAGAAGAAGCCAGTGCTCCAAAACCGCCATAAAAAAGCCAGACTACGGTTTGCAACTGCACATGGGGACAAAGAATGTATTTTTGGGGGGAAATGTCCACTGGTCTGATGAAACAAAAATACAACTGTTTGGCCATAATGACCATCGTTATGTTTGGAGGAAAAAGGGGGAAGCTTGCAAGTTGAGGAACACCATCCCAACTGTGACGCACGGGGGTGGCAGCATCATGTTGTGGGGGTGCTGGCGCATTTCGCAAAATAGATGGCATCATGAGGGAGGAACATTGTGGATAGATTGAAACAACATCTCAAGACATCAGTCAGAAAGTTCAAGCTTGGTCTTCCAAATGGACAATGACCCCAAGCACACTTCCAAAGTTGTGGCAAAATGGATTAAGGGCAACAAAGTCTAGGTATTGGAGTGGCCATAAACAAAGCCCTGACCTCAATCATATAGAACATTTGTGGACTGAACTGAAAAAGCGTGTGCGAGTAAGGAGGCCTAAAAAGCTGACTTAGTTACACCAGCTCTGTCAGCAGGAATGGGCCAAAATTCTCCCAACTTATTGTGGAAGGCTACCGGAAACATTTGACCCAAGTTAAACAATTTGAAGGCAACGCTACCAAATACACTATTAGTATGTGAACTTCTGACCCACTGGGCATAACATTTTTTTTAAAGATGAAATATTATCACTCTACTATTATTCTGACATTTCACATTCTTAAAATAAAGTGGTGATACTGACCTAAGATGGAATTTTTACTAAGAATAAATGTCAGGAATTGTTAAACTGAGTTTAAAAAAAATCTATTTGGCTAAGGTGTAAGTAAACTTCCGACTTCAACTATCTATCTACTTCAACTGTACATCCGGGTAAAGGATTTACGGTAACGGAATTACATTCATGGGTCCCACATCTGCACACACTTCAATGGGGCAGAAGTCCATGAGTAGTTGTGATTTCTGGATGGCCAATAGCTACCAACAATGACAAGAAACTGCCACGTGGGTAATTGTAAGTGACTCATTTCAGCTAGTTCCATCTTGTTCTTGATACCATGTCTTGTTTTGACTGATTCATGTCGATGCTAAAATTCGCTAGCTAGCTAACCAAAAATGTAACTATGTATTTGAGAGACAAGTACTCATTGTGCAAATGTATTTTTGCTTTCAATTAACATTGGAGAAGAAATATAGTTTTATGTTGTCAACAATCATAGCCAACCCTGCTTGTTTTGCCCCATAGTTGCAACAGGCCTACAAGCCTTTGGCTGCAATAGGCTGAGAGAAGATGGACTGTCTGAGCACTGATGTAGGGAATGTGTGTTCCTGGTGTAATTCGGGCAGTTGTTGTTGCCATCCTGTACCTGTCCCGCAGGTGTGATGTTCGGATGTACCGAACCTGTGCAGGTGTTGTTACACGTGTCTGCCACTGCAGAGGACGATCAGCTGTCCATCCTGTCTCCCTGTAGCGCTGTCTTGGGCGTTTCACAGTACGGCATGCCTCCTTGCAGCATGCCTAAGGCTAGTTCACGCAGATGAGTAGGGACCGTGGGCATCTTTCTTTTGGTGTTTTTCAGAGTCTGTAGAAAGGCCTCTTAGTGTCCTAAATTTTCATAACTGTGACCTTAATTGCCTACCGCCTGTAAGCTGTTAGTGTCTTAACAAACATTCTACATGTGGATGTTCATTAATTGTTTAGCGTTCATTGAACAAGCATGGGAAACAGTGTTTAAACCCTTTTACAATGAAGATCTGGGAAGTTATTTGGATGTTTACAAATTATCTTTGAAAGACAGGGTCCTGAAAAAGGGACAATTTGTTTTTTTTTGCTGAGTTTATAACAAAAAAACATATACAAATTTAAAAAACTGCATCTCTGCTCAACCTGGCAAGAGTGGCTTAAAGGGTGTTTAGCATCCCCAGTGGCTCTGCAAATGCAGGGAGGATATTCTCCACTGCTGGCATGCTCTCCAGTCACCAACGCATGAGCGTGAAGCCACAGAGTCTGACCAAAGTTGTGTTTCTAAAAATTAATTCAAAAGGCGCTGTAGACTGAGCCTAAAGGTATTTTTCATTTAATTGTAAGTAAGTTGTAGCCTATATGCACAGTTTAGACTGTAATGATTTAATACAATGAAGTGCTTAAATGTGCGCTTTATGTCCCTACCAGCCTATTGTGTTGCACTCGCAAATGCTTCATAATGGATTCCGTTGTAGGCTATAGCCTTGAAATAATATAGTCTAAATATTACATTTTCATTCCTTCTTAGGCTCCCTGTCTGGCTACTGACCTGTTTAGTGTTTTTATGCAGTTTAATATGACATGTAGCCTATATTTTAAGTGACAAGAGCTTCTTACATTTAACTTTTCATGTTAAGTAAAACGTATTTTAATACGGACAGAACCTGTGGCTAGGGTAGGATTCTAGGCTAACCTGGACTAGCTCCTCTGTCCAAGATCGTCGGGAACATTCAGAGGTGAAGGGGGCTATGGAGCCATTATCCTGGCAGCGCTTGTGGAAGGGTGGGTAGGCAGAATCATCGCTGCTGGGTTTGGAGGCGACCTCGTGGTTTGCTGCTGCTCGTCGCTCTCCTTCTCTTTTTTTGGTTTTGTTTGGGTACTTTGGTGAAGCCAATTTTCTGAGATCCATCGTGGCAGTAGAAAATTAGCTGGTTCAAGCTAGCTAAATAGTCTAAGGCTAACACTAAGCTTCTTAGCGAGCTGTAAAAAGCATAACTAAACTCTTTAGTGGTGGCGAGTGAGGCAGACCTGAGTGAAGCAGCGTCAATGGTAAACTTGACCTAGCGTGTCACGTTATTCAGTTAACCTACCACAGGTGTTTTTTCCCCCCCTGTTTATTAAACCCAAAGGAGTTGTACACAACCACCATAGTGGCTTACCATAGCCCCCCTACACACATGGGGTACCCTCTGTCCATGGTGCTGAGATGGCGCAGTGGCGTTACATTTTGCGCAAATTTGTCACTCAATCATTTCAGCTTTTTGTTGTTGCTATTTTTATACAGGCACATAAAACTGAGGCTGCAAAAGTGTCAACTGAGGGGCTAAGCCCCCTTTTGCCCCCTCGTGGAACCAGGCCCGAGATCACAGAACGTGTAATGGCCCTTGTCTACAGCGATTGTGAGCACCGTTTCTCAGGCGAATGTGGACAGGAGTGATTTATACATGCAGTTAAGAGTGGGACAAATTCTTGTCATTGACTGGGATGGGAGTGGGTTTCAAGGGTTGATAAACTGTTGTTCCTGGAGTTGATTTCAGTGCCAGCGTGTAGGAGGATGTTGACGCAGCCCCCTGAGGTGGCCAGGTTGAGAGGCGTGTAGTCTGAAATGTTATGGTGCTCCTTGTTGGCCCCGCACAGCAGTAACGGCTTTACCAGTTGGAAGGAATGGACCAGAGGTTAGTCAATCCACACAACACCGTTGGGGAATTTCCACTATGGACATACCTCGGTGTTTTATCAAAAAGGCAACAAGTCACTGATGTGGTGTTGAGAGAAGAATGTGTTTTAATGAAAAGCAGCCCCTCTTGTCTTCCTACAGAGCAGGCCAGGGAGAGGTGTGCTTTTGGTTCTCTCGGACTGGGATTCGATGTCCCCTCCTTTATCCAGCAGGATCTCCACCACGCCAATATGACCCAATGTAGCAGCTGGATCAGCTGGGGACAGACAGTTAGATTACCCTCCAACACCAACATACACAGACTCCCACTTCTACACACATTATCAAGTTCCCTGAAAAATGTACATAAAAATATAGCTGCTGTACGTGGTATGACGTATGTGCATCAATATCCACTAGGCTTGGGCTGTATACCGGGATATTTGACAGTGCCGTCGGTCTGGTTTTTCAGTACTGTTAGAACTGTTTGTTCTCTCTTATATTCTAAACAGTATTTTTTTATGTGCGCTGTTTGCTAAATAACATCACAACAATGCGAACGAAGTGAGGTGATCAAATGACACTTCTCTTGACAGGAGGACGGGAATGGGGGTGGTTCATAGAGCTTGCAAACTTTTGCAGCGATAACGCGTGACCTCTTCCATCTTTTTAGTTAGAGAAGAGAGACAGGTGAAAATGGCCGATCTGGTGTCGGGGGAAAAAAATGGCACTCCCCCTATTTGGAGACATTTCAGCTTTAGTTTCAACGATAAAGGGAAACCCAAGGATTTAATTGAGGTAATATGCAAGATTTGCTTGAGTGCTAGAACAGCAAAGGAAGGCAATACACAAAGTCACAAAAGCGATTAACCTCTTGCTTCTACCCGGGACGCTTGCGTCCCATCTAGAGCTCTGGAAATGCAAATGCGCTACGCTAAATGCTAATAGTATTAGTTAAAACTCAAACGTTCATTAAAATACACATGCAGGGTATTGAATTAAAGCTACACTCATTGTGAATCCAGGCAACAAGTCAGATTTTTAAAATGCTTTTCGGCGAAAGCATGAGAAGCTATTATCTGATAGCATGTAACACCACAAAAGACCCGCAGGGGACGTAAACAAAATAATTAGCATATTCGGCGCTACACAAACCACACAATAAAATAGAAAACATTCATTACCTTTGACCATCTTCTTTGTTGGCACTCCTAGATGTCCTATAATCACTATTGGGTCTTTTTTCCGATTAAATCGGTCCATATATAGCCTAGATATCGTTATATGTAGACTGTGTGATCAACGAAAAAAAACAGCGTTTCATAACGTAACGTCATTTTTTTTAAATTCAAAAAGTCCACGATAAACTTTCACAAAACACTTCGAAATACTTTTGTAATGCAACTTTAGGTATTAGTAAACGTTAATAAGCGATCAAATTAATCACAAGACGAAGTATATTCTATAGCTGTCCGTCTGGAAAAATGTCCGGCTAGAAACTCAACCAAAATATCCGGTCCTAGACCTGAAGAACTGCGCTGCCTTGCATCTGTTTGACCAAGAAACAAATCGTAGGCAAATGACAAGACTCTAGACACCGTGTGGAAGCTGTAGGTACTGCAACCTCAGCCCCATTAATTGTGGTTCACCTTTATCAATGGGTTCAAGTCGCGCAGCAAAATATTTTTCCATTTTCAGTGATCAGGTTTTCCTGCGCTTTCCGATGAAACGCACGTTATGTTATAGCCACAGCCGTGATTTAACCAGTTTTATAAACGTCTGAGTGTTTTCTATCCACACATACTAATCATATGCATATACTATATTCCTGGCATGAGTAGCAGGGCGCTGAAATGTTGCGCGATTTTTAACAGAATGTTCGAAAAATTAGGGGGTAGAAGGAAGAGGTTTTAAGGAAAATCGCGCCAGAGGGGAGGGCTGCCGTTTTTAACGGCTCATAATAACTTCTTAGGGCTGAGGTCTCGCTAACGGGATCGATATGACAACAGCCAGTGAAATTGCAGGGCGCCAAATTCAAAACAGAAATCCCATAATTACAATTCCTCAAACATACAAGTATTTCACACCATTTTAAAGATACACTTCTTGTTAATTCCACCACAGTGTCCGATTTCAAATAAACTTTACGGCGAAAGCACCACAAACGTTTGCGCAAGCGGTACCAGAGCGCCAAGTCTAGGCCCAAGAGGCTTCTAAACGGCTTCTACGCCCAAGCCGTAAGACTTCTGAACAGCTGATCAAATGGCTACCCAGACTATTTGCATTGCCCCCCTCTTCTATGCTGCTTCTACTCTGTTATTGTCTACTACTGTACAAAAGTTTGGGGCCACTTAGAAATGTCCTTGGTATTGAAATAAAAGCAACAACATTTTGTCCATTTAAGATTAACATAAAATTGGTCAGAAATACAGTGTTGACATTGTTAATGTTGTAAATGACTATTGTAGCTAGAAACTGCTTTAAAAGAAAATAATAATAATACCTATACCATTTAAAAATACATATCTACATAGGTGCCCATTATCAGCAACCATCACTACTGTGTTCCAATGGCACGTTGTTAGCTAATCCAAGTTTATCATTTTTAAAAGGCTAATTGAACAATGAAAACCTCAGTTTAAAAAAAAACAAACATATGGTACAATATTCCAAAAAAAGTACCCTTTTAACCCAGTTGACCTTAGACTTCACTCTCTTTCAATCAGATTTCTAAGATATTTAGACCACCATCACAAACCCTGTTGATGATTAACATCTCTCTTTTTATCTTATGTGGCTTGTTTTTCCATATCAAATCAAATCAAATTTTATTTGTCACATACACATGGTTAGCAGATGTTAATGCGAGTGTAGCGAAATGCTTGTGCTTCTAGTTCCGACAATGCAGTAATAACCAACAAGTAATCTAACTAACAATTCCAAAACTCCTGTCTTATACACAGTGTAAGGGGATAAAGAATATGTACATAAGGATATATGAATGAGTGATGGTACAGAGCAGCATAGGCAAGATACAGTAGATGATATCGAGTACAGTATATACATATGAGATGAGTATGTAAACAAAGTGGCATAGTTAAAGTGGCTAGTGATACATGTATTACATAAGGATGCAGTCGATGATATAGAGTACAGTATATACGTATGCATATGAGATGAATAATGTAGGGTAAGTGACATTATATAAGGTAGCATTGTTTAAAGTGGCTAGTGATATATTTACATAATTTCCCATCAATTCCCATTATTAAAGTGGCTGGAGTTGAGTCAGTGTCAGTGTGTTGGCAGCAGCCACACACAACTTGCTACCCTCTCCACTACTGTTCCATCGATGTGGATAGGAGGGTGTTCCCTCTGCTGTTTCCTGAAGTCCACAATCATCTCCTTAGTTTTGTTGACGTTGAGTGTGAGGTTATTTTCCTGACACCACACTCCGAGGGCCCTCACCTCCTCCCTGTAGGCCGTCTCGTCGTTGTTGGTAATCAAGCCTAACACTGTTGTGTCGTCCGCAAACTTGATGATTGAGTTGGAGGCGTGCGTGGCCACGCAGTCGTGGGTGAACAGGGAGTACAGGAGAGGGCTCAGAACGCACCCTTGTGGGGCCCCAGTGTTGAGGATCAGCGGGGTGGAGATGTTGTTGCCTACCCTCACCACCTGGGGGGCGGCCCGTCAGGAAGTCCAGTACCCAGTTGCACAGGGCGGGGTCGAGACCCAGGGTCTCGAGCTTGATGACGAGCTTGGAGGGTACTATGGTGTTGAATGCCGAGCTGTAGTCAATGAACAGCATTCTCACATAGGTATTCCTCTTGTCCAGATGGGTTAGGGCAGTGTGCAGTGTGGTTGAGATTGCATCGTCTGTGGACCTATTTGGGCGGTAAGCAAATTGGAGTGGGTCTAGGGTGTCAGGTAGGGTGGAGGTGATATGGTCCTTGACTAGTCTCTCAAAGCACTTCATGATGACGGAAGTGAGTGCTACGGGGCGGTAGTCGTTTAGCTCAGTTACCTTAGCTTTCTTGGGAACAGGAACAATGGTGGCCCTCTTGAAGCATGTGGGAACAGCAGACTGGTATAGGGATTGATTGAATATGTCCGTAAACACACCGGCCAGCTGGTCTGCGCATGCTCTGAGGGTGCGGCTGGGGATGCCGTCTGGGCCTGCAGCCTTGCGAGGGTTAACACGTTTAAATGTCTTACTCACCTCGGCTGCAGTGAAGGAGAGACCGCATGTTTTCGTTGCAGGCCGTGTCAGTGGCACTGTATTAACCTCAAAGCGGGCAAAAAAGTTATTTAGTCTGCCTGGGAGCAAGACATCCTGGTCCGTGACTGGGCTGGATTTCTTCTTGTAGTCCGTGATTGACTGTAGACCCTGCCACATGCCTCTTGTGTCTGAGCCGTTGAATTGAGATTCTACTTTGTCTCTGTACTGACGCTTAGCTTGTTTGATAGCCTTGCGGAGGGAATAGCTGCACTGTTTGTATTCGGTCATGTTACCAGACACCTTGCCCTGATTAAAAGCAGTGGTTCGCGCTTTCAGTTTCACGCGAATGCTGCCATCAATCCACGGTTTCAATATAGTTATCTGACGCAATACGAAACATATCCCAGTCCACGTGATGGAAGCAGTCTTGTGGAGTCAGCTTGGTCGGACCAGCGTTGGACAGACCTCAGCGTGGGAGCCTCTTGTTTTAGTTCCTGTCTGTAGGCAGGGACCCCTGGTTGCGCAATCGATATGCTGATAAAATTTAGGGAGTCTTGTTTTCAGATTAGCCTTGTTAAAATCCCCAGCTACAATGAATGCAGCCTCCGGATAAATGGTTTCCAGTTTGCGAAGAGATAAATAAAGTTCGTTCAGAGCCATCGATGTGTCTGCTTGGGGGGATATATACGGCTGTGATTATAATCGAAGAGAATTCTCTTGGTAGATAATGCGGTCTACATTTGATTGTGAGGAATTCTAAATCAGGTGAACAGAAGGATTTGAGTTCCTGTATGTTTCTTTCATCACACCATGTCTCGTTATCCATAAGGCATACGCCCCCGCCCCTCTTCTTACCAGAAAGATGTTTGTTTCTGTCGGCGCGATGCGTGGAGAAACCCGTTTGCTGCACCGCCTCGGATAGCGTCTCTCCAGTGAGCCATGTTTCCGTGAAGCAAAGAACGTTAGTCTCTGATGTCCCTCTGGAATGCTACCCTTGCTCGGATTTCATCAACCTTGTTGTCAAGAGACTGGACATTGGCAAGAAGAATGCTAGGGAGTGGTGCACGGTGTGCCCGTCTCCGGAGTCTGACCAGAAGACCGCCTCGTTTCCCTCTTTTTCAGAGTCGTTTTTTTGGGTCGCTGCATGGGATCCATTCCGTTGTCCTGTTTGAGAGGCAGAACACAGGATCCGCGTCGCGAAAAACATATTCTTGGTCGTACTGATGGTGAGTTTACGCTGATCTTATATTAAGTAGTTCTTCTCGACCGTATGTAATGAAACCTAAGATGACCTGGGGTACTAATGTAAGAAATAACACGTAAAAAAACAAAAAACTGCATAGTTTCCTAGGAACGCGAAGCGAGGCGGCCATCTCTGTCGGCGCCGGAGGGCTGATGTTGTACTATTGGGATATCTAAGGTATAGCAAGTGGATTTGGGAATGTCAATAGCTATCCCCTCAGCTTTGGATTAAAGAACCCTCATTTGAAGATTGAAATCTCTCCCTAACCATGAGGATAATTTATTTTTGATAGATTCAATTACAGGATTCAAATTAAAATCATTCACAGGCTTAAGATATTTGGTGATTTTTACACCAAGGTAGGTTTACAATATATTTTTCTGTTTTTTTTGACAGGTCCTTTAAGAACAAACATCTCACATTTGGAAAAATGTAATACCAAACCTTGTGACACATTTTAAAAAAGTGAGATGTTATCTTGAGCTCTCTGGCCTGGAATTTTAATGCCTTCAAATGGACTTTGTTAAACAAATGAGCATAAGGTTTGAGATCCTAACAAATATAACAAAGGTGAGATTGGACAACCTTGTCGTATTCCTTTTTGTAAATGTTAAACCTTGAGGATGTTCCATGACAGTTTGATACAGCTATTGCCACCATTATACAGAGTTGTAATAGCATCATCAAAAAAATTACCAAACTTCAAATGCTTAAGACAATCAAAGATAAAATTGTGACATGGTATCAAATGCTTTCTGAAAATCCAAAAATAAGATGACAGGGAAGTCATTCTATAGATCACAATACTCAACCAAGTCTAACATCAGCCTCCGATAGATATATGACGCCCTTTCATAAAACCTGATAGACATTCATCAATCAGATCATTCAAGCCAGACTTGAACCTTTTCTCAATTATTGAGGCTATCATTTTGTAGTTGTTATTGGGCATAGTTGAACGCCAATTATCAATAATTAAGAGATCCTTATGGTTTAGGCGTAAGAGTAATAACCCCTTGCTTCAGAGGCAGGTAGTTCTGCCTTTATAGCCTCAAAGGTTTCTAGTAAAAAAAAAATGTTTTTCTTCAGACAAGGTTTTGTAAAATTCAGAGGTTAATTCATCACAGCCTGGAGATTTGTTCTTTTTTAAAATTGAGCAATCCCATATTGGATGTCCATAATGGATAAATCTTAACAATACCAAATTATTATTATTTACTATTTATTTATTTATTTATTTATTGAATAATTTACTAATGATTATTTATACTATTATTTATTTATTGAATAATTTACTAATTGGGCTAACATTCTCTATAGAATCAAGGAGATCCTTAGTCACTCAAACGGTTATTTAAGGAGTAAAACTTAGTGGTGAAGTCTGATAACAACTCTCTATCCTCAGTGGTAACCCCATTAATCTTATATTTTCAAAGTGTGAGTTCCCCTCCACTTGTCCAAATTTAATAAAGAATCTACTGTTCATCTTTTTTTAAGCCATTGTTTTCTGGACCTTTATGAAGGCTCCTCTAGCCTTTTCCTTATAAAATGAATATAGTTGATTCTGTAAATCATTAAATTTAGCTTTCTCATTAAGATCAAGATGCTCAATCTCTGATATCAACAATTTTGTTAGAGACCTCAGCTACGTCACATCTCCTTAAAGCAGGCCACTTTCCATATGTAATACAGGCTGATTTTTAAAATGTATATATTATTTAAGCAGTTCCAAATATTTCCCATATTCTGCATTTAGAGGTAGCTCAATTCCAGTAAAGAGATTTAATTCTTAATCACATTTTTTAAATCATCATGCAATAAATGAGTCATTCCATTACCCATAACCACCAGAGTATTTCTTATCATCATTACTGCACATTCTTAGTCAGCCATATAATTTTATGATCCGTCAGGACTGCAGGCAGTATTTTACCTCTACAGTGTTGGGCTCAAGGCTAGAAGTTAAGAATCACCCACAAGCCAATTCTGGATTGTGTACTGTTTCTTTCCAGGGTTTTTACCGCTCCATAAGTGAATTAAGTCGAGGCTTTGGCAGAAATTCACCAATTTGTTCGCACCAATGTTAGGCCTATGGGGCAATCATCAGTCTCCTTATAATAAACTGTATTCAAATCCCCACCAACTACAATCTGACTGGATGGATATTTTCTCAGATTTAAGAATTTCCTTTAGAAGAAGTCATTTGGAGGACTGGAACAGTATCCATATACATTACACAAATAATCTGTCCATGTGGTTGATGACCGCTACTAGCCAATGTCCATTTGAGTAAACAAAAATGTATCTTTGAAATTGTGTGCTAAAATTGCAACCCCAGCTGAATGATTTTGTCCCGTGGGCCAAGAAAATGTCACTACTCCCACTGATTTTCCCAATACTATAGTCCTCTTTGCATGAATGTCTCTTGAACGAATAGAAAATCTGTGTTGCAGTCCTAACAAAGTTCATTTTCAACAGGTTTCGTATCCCCTGGCATTGATTGACATAAACTTAAAGTCCATATATACACAATAGAAAGGAAAATCCTATGCAATCTCAACTCTACCCTCTCTATGAAAAGGTGCTTCATAAATGTAGTAACAGAAGTCTTGACTTGTAAACCATAACACCACAATCCAAAACTAGAACGCTCAGTTTGTTGTGGGGGAAGGGGCTACCTTGCAAGCCTACCAGTGGATCAAATTATTCTGGTATGGGCCTCCCGGGTGGGTAAGGGCGCTGTACTGCTGTGCCACCAGAGACTCTGGGTTCGCGCCCAGGCTCTGTCGTAAGCGGCCGCGACCGGGAGGTCCGTGGGGCGACGCTCAATTGGCCTAACGTTGTCCGGGTTAGGGAGAGTTTGGCCAGTTGGGAAATCCGTCTCATCGCGCACCAGTGACTCCTGTGGCGGGCCTGGTGCAGTGCGCGCTAACCAAGGTTGCCAGGTACACGGTGTTTCCTCCGACACATTGGTGTGGCTGGCTTCCGGGTTGGATGGCGCTGTGTTAAGAAGCAGTGCGGCTTGGTTGGGTTGTGTATCGGAGGACGCATGACTTTCAACCTTTGTCTCTCCAGAGCCCGTACGGGAGTTGTAGCGATGAGACAAGATAGTAGCTCCTAAACAATTGGATACCACGAAATTGGGGAGAAAAAGGGGTAAAATTCAAATAAATAAATATATATATATTCTCGTATGCATGAGAGGTCAAACGATAAAAAAATCTAATGTTTTTGCACATTTTCTCCAGAACGTTGGCCCTTTTTGTTTCTTTGCAGTGACTGCATTGATTATGTTGACCTTCGCACAAAGACAATTATTTTTGTGTATTTTGGGAGCAGGGCTGTTCACTGTAGTTTCTGACTCAATTCCTTCATTTCTTCTCCTGAGGAGTCAAGTGGTGGCTTCTCAATTGGTGTATGAGTGGACAGCTAGAAACTGCCTTCTCCTAACTTTTGCTCTTTCGCAATTTTCTTCCATTTAGCCAAGTTTACGATCAAATTAAGCGGTCTACTGAGCGTACTTCTCTGTGTTTACTATAAACAGTTTTTTATTTTTTTTGGTTAACTTTTATTCCTCTTAAATGCAAAGGTTACTCAGAGCAAGATAAATTCCCGTCTGCACCCCAAAGTATTTGAAGTGCACCATATTGCTGAATGCCACCCATTCATGGTGAAAGTGGGCTCATGCAAAGGCTCATGGTCGATGTAGTTTTCATCCTGCCTTAGGGAGACCACCAGGAGCCTCCTCATAGCCTGGTTGGTGGAAGCACGTAGTCCTGTGTGATGATAATGTAGTAGTCAGAATGGACTTCTTCACGCTCCAGACTGGACGCTAGGGGCCTGATCTAACCAAACGTAGAGGGCATAACAGTTTATCCATCCAGAGATCTATATATAACGATGAGATGCTCATGTCTCTGACCCTAACAATTGGAGTCGTTGTCCCAAAGGCGGGAAGGCAGGCAATAAGCTTAGGTCCAAAATAAGCCCATTTGAAAAGCATTGGGTTTATTTTGGACAGATTTTGCAGAGTGAAACCTCTCGCTTTGCCTCTTCCTCCCTGATCCGTCGCTGTCTTGAGATGGAAAAAACTGCCGCAATGGTTTATGGTCATTGCGGGAATCCTATTTGTGTCAGAAAAGGATATTCATATAATAGGTAAGCTATATAAAACCTTGCAGAGAGCCTGTCCAACTGACAACCTCTTACAAAAAAAGATTAACTATTGGAACCAGGACTTAATAAGAACTGATATTGGCAGAAGATGGAAGAATGTTGGAACATAACTAATGAGATTACAGTTAATGGAAATGTGTGCTTAATCCAGTATAAATTAATGTATCGAATTTGTTATACAAGAAACATAATTCACAAATTCTACAGCACAACGGCAGAGTGATGTCTGAAGTGTAAAATAAGTAATGACTCAATAATCCATGCCTTCTGGGAATGTTATAACGTAAAGTTAAATACATTTTTAATTGGTCTGTCTGCATATTTCAAGACATGGGTTGGATGATACTTTTTCTCGTCAATCATCTTTAAAAAAGTATACTTTAACTGTAAATCAACCAATCCTCCGTCGTTAATGTAATGGAAATGTCAAATGCTTTATCAAAAACATTTTAAGTGTGTGGGCTACAGAAAGAAACAAAATGGTGCAGTTTGAGGCCATGTCAAAATGAGTTATTTTCTCCCATAAAAGGGCTTTTTACAGACAGAAATACTCCTCAGTTTCATCAGCTGTCTGTGTAGCAGGTCTCAGATGATCCCATAGGTGAAGAAGCCGGATGGCGAGGTCCTGGAATGGCATGGTTCCACGTGGTCTGTGGTTGTGAGACCGGTTGGACATACTTCCAAATGTTCTAAACCAACATTGGAGGTGGCTTAATGCCGCTTAATTACTCAACACTACAGTTTGGACAATATGTGTGTGTGTGTGTGTGTGTTTTTATTTATTTTTTAGACCTAGTCAGATTGGGGAAAGGGTTATCTGGTCCTAGATCTGTGGTTAAGGCCATGTTCTACTACAAGCTAGGAGGGGGGTGGGGGGTGTATGGGGTCTGGTGCATATAGAATACTCATTAGTCTGAAGGAATGCTTCCTTACTAGGGTTCCTTTACAGCCGAGGCCCATGGATATTGACCACTAACAACATTAATCAGGCTGGGGAGAATCTATTCTCGACCAATCAATGGCAATATGTACAGATGTAGGATCTTAATTTGAGCCACTTTGCTACAGAAGGAAAATTTTCCTGCAGCAAAAGGAAATGTGAATTACATAGATTGTAATTAATAAAAATAATTGTAGGGGCTGATTACATTTTTCTTAAGAGAAAATCAACATTGAAATTTCTTAGTGAAAATGTAAAAAAATGTAAACTTTCATATGGTACCACAAAGCTTGTTGGAGGTCCACACCAGAGAATGTTGACGTGAATCTGTTTTTGTAATCATACTGTCAATCCTCCATAGGAAACCTCGAAGTCATAGAAATGTAGATAATAGAATAGACATCACATTTTATTTGTCACATGCTTCGTAAACAACCGGTGTAGATTAACAGTGAAATGCTTACTTACGGGTCCTTTTTCCAACAATGCAGAATTCAATATAAAGCTCAAATTGTAATAAATTCAAATTGTGACACGGAATAAATGCACAGTGAATAATGAATAACAATTGCGAGTAAAAATAACATGGCTATATACAAGGAGTACCAGTACTGAGTTGATGTGCAGTGGTACAAGGTTCTTGAAGTAGCTATGTACATATAGGTAGGGGCAGCGTGTGTGTGGCGTTAGTGTGTGTGTTGATGTGTAAGTGTGTGTGTGTGGGTAGAGTCCAGTGTGTGCATGGAGTCATGCAAGAGAGTTAGTGCAAAAAAGGGTCAATGCAGGTAGTCCGGGTAGCCTTTTGCTTGCCCCGTCGTTTCCTGTAGTTCTCGATCAGCTCCTTTTGTCTTGCTGACGTTGAGACACCACACTGTTGTCCTGGCACCACACTGCCAGGTCTCTGACCTCCTGCATATGGCCTTCCTCATCCTTATTTGGTGCTCAGTCCTAGCACCGTCGTGTCCTCAGCAAACTTGATGGTGTTGTTGGAGTCGTGCGCGGCCACAGTCGTAGATTAATGGGGAGTACAGAAGGGGGCAAAGCACACACCCCTGAGGGGCCCCTGTGTTGATGGTCAGGGTGGCAGATGTGTGGTTGCCTACCCTCACCGCCTATGGTGTTGAATGCTGAGCTGCAGTCAATGAACAGCTTTCTTACATATGTTTTCCTTTTGTCCAGGTGGGTGTGGGCAGTGGGCAGTGTGCAGTGCAATGGAGATTTCATCAACTGTGGATCTGTTGGGGCGATATGTGAATGGGTCCAGGGTGTCTGGGATGATGGTGTTGATGTGAGCCATGACTGTAGGTGTGAGTGCTACAGTGCCTTGCGAAAGTATTCGCCCCCCTTGAACTTTGCGACCTTTTGCCACATTTCAGGCTTCAAACATAAAGATATAAAACTGTATTTCTTTGTGAAGAATCAACAAGTGGGACACAATCATGAAGTGGAACGACATCTCTGAATGATCCAATGTTGACCTAAATGACTAATGATGATCAACACAATCCACCTGTGTGTAATCAAGTCTCCGTATAAATGCACCTGCACTGTGATAGTTTCAGAGGTCCGTTAAAAGCGCAGAGAGCATCATGAAGAACAAGGAACACACCAGGCAGGTCCGAGATACTGTTGTGAAGAAGTGTAAAGCCGGATTTGGGTACAAAAAGATTTCCCAAGCTTTAAACATCCCAAGGAGCACTGTGCAAGCGATAATATTGAAATGGAAGGAGTATCAGACCACTGCAAATCTACCAAGACCTGGTCGTCCCTCTAAACTTTCAGCTCATACAAGGAGAAGACTGATCAGAGATGCAGCCAAGAGGCCCATGATCACTCTGGATTAACTGCAGAGATCTACAGCTGAGGTGGGAGACTCTGTCCATAGGACAACAATCAGTCATATATTGCACAAATCTGGCCTTTATGGAAGAGTGGCAAGAAGAAAGCCATTTCTTAAAGATATCCATAAAAAGTGTTGTTTAAAGTTTGCCACAAGCCACCTGGGAGACACACCAAACATGTGGAAGAAGGGGCTCTGGTCAGATGAAACCAAAATTGAACTTTTTGGCAACAATGCAAAACGTTATGTTTGGCGTAAAAGCAACACAGCTCATCACCCTGAACACACCATCCCCACTGTCAAACATGGTGGTGGCAGCATCATGGTTTGGGCCTGCTTTTCTTCAGCAGGGACAGGGAAGATGGTTAAAATTGATGGGAAGATGGATGGAGCCAAATACAGGACCATTCTGGAAGAAAACCTGATGGAGTCTGCAAAAGACCTGAGACTGGGAAGGAGATTTGTCTTCCAACAAGACAATGATCCAAAACAAAGCAAAATCTACAATGGAATGGTTCAAAAATAAACATATCCAGGTGTTAGAATGGCCAAGTCGAAGTCCAGACCTGAATCCAATCGAGAATCTGTGGAAAGAACTGAAAACTGCTGTTCACAAATGCTCTCCATCCAACCTCACTGAGCTCGAGCTGTTTTGCAAGGAGGAATGGGAAAAAATTTCAGTCTCTCAATGTGCAAAACTGATAGACATACCCCAAGCGACTTACAGCTGTAATCGCAGCAAAAGGTGGCGCTACAAAGTATTAACTTAAGGGGGCTGAATAATTTTGCACGCCCAATTTTTCAGTTTTTGATTTGTTAAAGTTTGAAATATCCAATAAATGTCGTTCCACTTCATGATTGTGTCCCACTTGTTGTTGATTCTTCACAAAAAAATACAGTTTTATATCTTTGTTTGAAGCCTGAAATGTGGCAAAAGGTCGCAAAGTCCAAGGGGGCCGAATAATTTCGCAAGGCACTGTATGAGGCAATAGCCCTTTGGGCAGGATATCTTGGCATTCTCGGCATGGGGACTATGGTGGTCTGCCTGAAACAAGTTGGTATTACAAACCGGGTCAGGGATAAGTTGAAAATGTGCTGATTCTGCATCCTGGAATTCCGTCTGGCCCCACGGGCTTGTGCATGTTAACCTGTCTTACATTGGCTACGGAGAGCGAGATCACACAGTCGTCTGAAACAGCTGGTGCTTTCATGCATTTTCAGTGTTGCTTTCCTCGAAGTGAGCATAGAATGTATTTAGCTCGTCTGATAGGCTTGCATCGCTGGGCAGCTTGTGGCTGGGTTTCCCTTTGTAATCCGTGATGGGTTGCAAGCCCTGTCACATCCGTCGAGCGTCCGAGCCGGCGTAGAAGGATTCGATCTTCGTCCTGTATTGATGCTTTTCCTGTTTGACGGCTCGTCGACGGTCGTACCCAGATTAGTGTCCTGCTCCTTGAAATTACCATTTAATTTCACATTTGATGGTGGGTGGACCGGCGGACATCTTTGTGGTAGTAAGTAAAGTGAAAATGTAAATGTCCATTCTATGAATTCTTTCTTTGCTTGAAATGACACCCACCATGTATTCAAAATGATGCCAGGTACAACACGAAAGCCTCACTTGACGTAAAATAGGGTCTAAGCTACAACCTATGTGAATATGAAAAAATCTGAGTTGAAGTGTTTTTAGACAATTGATGTTAAAGGCATAAAAAAAACAGAATTTATATTTTAAAACATTTATATAAAATGATATATATATATATATAAGGTTTTCATCAAATCAGGCCTGCAGCTAGCAGCAATCATCAGCAGCCACTACAATAAACAATCGGCGTCATGTTGTCACCCTCCCCCTGTTAGTATGCGTCTCCATAACAGTTCACCAGACAGTAATGGGAAAAGCCAGTAAAACACTGCAGCCAATTCTCCCGGTGTTAGTGCCTCATCGCTGTAACGTTAGCGGAACGTAAAAATGTCCTTGAGACCACTGTGTGATGTATTGTTTTGACAATTTAATTTCAGCCTCCCATTTATGTATTGTTTTCGCTCTCCACGGGTTATTGTTCCCTGGAGACACGGACATGGGCTAGGGCTTAGCGCAGATAAGTGAGGGTTTGGGTAACTGCTCCACAACAGCAGCTCTTAGTTCGTCAGTAGCTAGGTTTCCATCCAATTGGCGACAGATTTTCATGTGAATATTCTAAATTCCGCATAAAGAAAATATGTGCATTTTCCCACCATTGGTGTGTTTCCACCAAATTGACTTGTTGGGGATAAAAATCAGTGCGTGAATGATGTAGTGCACACTTTTTAAAATATTTTTAAAAAGTTTTCATGTACCAAATAAAAATCGAAAGTTCAATGTGTTTCCATCCCATTTTCAACTCTGAGTTTTGTCACATACTGTTGCGTTAAATATCAAACGTGCACGTGCGCTCTAGTCAACAGCTTGCAAATACTGTGCAGGTAGGCTAGTCTGCATGATGAGATTATTATGGATTGTCAAACGGCTGTCAAGGATCGATCATGTCACCAGAATAAAACTCTCAATATGTATTGGAAAAGAGCCTCAAGCTCTTCACCGTATACTGTCACCTACATGTGAAGTGAATTTGCAAATGATTTAATCTGTAGCCTAATAAACTGCATGGATCCCGAGTCCTAACGGGAGGACCACACACCATATCATGACTCCAAGTTTACTTCGATATGATGGTTGTGATATCAATATGTGCGTGGTGTTTCCACTGTCAATTCTCGCAAAATGTATTTTAACAACACAAAACAATCCCACCATGTCGAACGAACAAATTCTGTCGCCATTTATAAAATTGTACCGAAATGTCCTGTTTCCATCAGTTTCTCGTTTAAAACAAATACGGTATGACTTTACTCGCATAAAAGCTGTGGATGGAAACGTGCTTACTGAGGGAATATAGTAGAGGTATCAAGACTGCCAGACAGCCAGGTTGGACCCCCCCTCCCATCGCACCCCGATTAATCCGCCCAGTCAATAGTCCTTGCCCCTGTCACCAGGCAACGGGCAGATGACTCCAAAGCCATTGCGGTCGGGAGCGTCACCTGAAACACTCCTTCCACCCAGAGCTAGAGCACTGCAGAATGCCAAAGAGAAGGAGAGAGTGAGTGCCAAAGCGAGGGAGATCGTTAAGAATAAAAACTCCATAGATTCTCCATAGACAATGGGGTGTGAGAGCGAACGAAAGGGGATGATGGAGGAACTGTCACCTGGGTGATGAATGAATGGTGGGATGTCACCCATTTGTCAGGGTGACACCAGTCTGTCACCAACCAGCAGGCACACTTTGTGCCACGGGGCCAGACCAACGGGCAGGGCAAACAATGGCAGGCACAGTGGCACTGTGATGAGTTGTGTGTGTGTGTGTGTTTTGTTTATTTCAGTGATAAGGGAGAATGGACCCATCGTCTCTATATTGTGTGGTTGAAGGACCAGTGGAACAGTGAGGTCAGAGTAAAGAGCTATTCAGAAGAGGACAGGTCCTTCTCTCTATGGAGAGGCTGGTTGGTGGAGAACTTGGTGGCATTCCAAGTTGTCATCTTTGCATTCATGCTGTACAGTTGAAGTCAGAAGTTCACATACACCTTAGCCAAATACATTTAAACTCAGTTTTTCACAATTCCTGACATTTAATCATAGTAACAATTCAGGTCAATTTAGGTCAGTTAGGATCACCACTTTATTTTAAGAATGTGACATGTCAGAATAGGAGTAGAGTGATTTATTTAGGCTTTTATTTCTTTCATCACATTCCCAGTGGGTCAGAACTTTACATATACTCAATTAGTATTTGGTAGCATTGCCTTTAAATTGTTTAACTTGAGTCAAACATTTTGTCTAGCCTTCCACAAGCTTACCACAAAAAATGGGTGAATTTAGGTCCATTTCTCCTGACCGAGCTGGTGTAACCGAGTCAGCTTTTTAGGCCTCCTTGCTCGCACACGCTTTTTTTTTGTCTACAAATGTTCGATATGATTGAGGTCAAGGCTTTGTTATGGCCACTCCATTACATTGACATCGTTGTCCTTAAGCCATTTTGCCACAACTTTGGAAGTATGCTTGGGGTCATTGTTCATTTGGAAGACCCATTTGCGAAAAAGCTTTAACTGACTGATGTCTTGAGATGTTGCTTCAATATATCCACATAATGTTCCTCCCCCATGATGCCATCTATTTTGTGAAGTGCACCAGTCCCTCCTGCAGCAAAGCACCTCCACAACATGATGCTGCCACCCCCGTGCTTCACGGTTGGGATGGTGTTCTTCGGCTTGCAAGCCTCCCCCTTTTTCCTCCAAACATAACGATGGTCATTATGGCCAAACAGTTGTATTTTTGTTTCATCAGACCAGAGGACATTTTCCAAAAAAGTACGATCTTTGTCCCCATGCGCAGTTGCAAACCGTAATCTGGCTTTTTTTTATGGCGGTTTTGGAGCAGCGGCTGCACTTTTCGCACCAAAGTATGTTAAACTCTAGGAGACAGAATGCGTCTCCTTCCTGAGCAGTATGACGGCTGCGTGGTCCCATGGTGTTTATACTTGCGTACTATTGTTTGTACAGATGAATGTGGTACTTTCAGGCGTTTGGAAATTGCTCCCAAGGATGAACCAGACTTGTGGAGGTCTAAAAATGTTTTTCTGAGGTCTTGGCTGATTTCTTTTGATTTTTTTATGATGTCAAACAGAGGCACTGAGTTTGAAGGTAGGCCTTGAAATACATCCACAGGTACACCTCCAATTGACTCAAATGATGTCAATTAGCCTATCAGAAGCTTCTAAAGCCATGACATAATTTTCTGGAATTTTCCAAGCTGTTTAAAGGCACAGTCAACTTAGTGTATGTCAACTTCTGACCCACTGGAATTGTGAAATAATTTGTCTGTAAAACAATTGTTGGAAAAATTCTCCTCACAAGATCAGACTGTGTTGAAAAGAACAAGGCTCCAAACAGGGAAGTGAAACGTGTGGTACCATACATTTGGAGACCACTTCTGTTCTTTTTACACTATTTGTAAATAAAGCCCACTCTGGCATATTTCTGGGGTATTTTCTAGCTTCCTCAATTTAGCACACTTTTTGACGGTTTATTTTCAACTACTCAAGGACAGCTGCACTGAAACGTGATTTCCTTAACTCAGACGAGGGAAAGTTTGTGATCGGATGCAGTATTTGTTAGCTGTAAAACAGATTTTAGAGAACAACACATGACTGTATTGAATGACGTGGTGAAACCTTGAGGATGTCTTCGGGTTACAGATTCATGTTTGTCAGTAGCTAGGTTTCCATCCAGTCGGTGACATTTTCATTCAAATATTCCAAAAAATCAGAATATAAACAATATTTGCATTTTCCCACCAGAGATGTTTCCATCAAATTGACTTGTTACAGATACAAGGCTGTGCGTGATGACGTGGTGCACATTTAAAAAAAACATTTTACGGTTATTAAATTCCCGTGTACATTGACACGACCCAGTCGTTCGTTCTAAATGTTCCATTGCCATACCGACTGGCAACGTTCTCACCCCTTGTTTGCTAGCTAGCCAATTACGGCGAACTTAGTCACGTCCAAAAAGTGCAGCCAGAATAACAGCAAAGTAGTGACATTTTTATTTGGATACATCCATAGCAATGAGCTAATGAGGCGCGATTTTTGCCTAGCGTAGAAAATGTGCTCACTCGTCAGGACACTGTTGTTCAGAGGAGCTCGTTCAGAGGACCACAGCTACAGTAACACAATCACGTCAAACTGGATCCAGGATTAGACGCGCCCGTTGTATACTGTATCTGTGCACTGACATTTCTCGCACAATTAATTTGACCAACACTAAAAGATCCTACCTTGTCTCGTGGATTTTGATTAGTCGACATTTTTGTAAAGTTTATCAAACTTCTGTTTCCATCAGGCCTGTCAATACATTTTTTTTTTTTTTACCCGACATGTACAGTACTTTACTCAGATAACAAGGTTGGATGGAAACCTGGTTTATGACAGAGTATATTGTCTGGTCTTATTGTGTTCATATGGAGATGGTACTGGGCTTACTGTATGACAGCTGGGCTCTTTCATACTGATCTTACTGACTGATGGTGAGTGGCTTTAGAGGTCCTCTTTTTCTCCCCATCGATCTCTTCTTTTTCTCATTCCTCTCTCGCTCTTTCTCAGTCTCCCTCGTGTGTGTGTGTGTGTGTTTCAGACTGCTGGTGAAGCCTGTAATTGAGCGTGTCCACCCACCGCTCTGCAGCAGAATCAGCCAGGGGAAGAAAGCTTCTTTCTTTTGTGACACGCACACTTTTGCTGCAGTGCCTCTCTCTCCATTCCCACGCAACCAACCACCAAAGACCACCCTTCTGGCTGGTGCAGCCTAGAGTCCTAACACACACACACACACCCCATTCCTCTATCTCTACTCCTCTAATGCAGTAGAGACCTAATGCACATACTTGTATACCTACAACATCTAAAAACAATCCAACCTGGGGGCTAATGTGAATTTTGTGGCAGTTTCACGGTCACCTAATAGTAAGTGGAGGAGGAGCATATGCTGTAACCTCGGAGTTCTCCACTGTTCTCAATGACGGTTTAGTTGCTAATGGCATGTTTTATCTCCTGACTGGTGACAAACCATAATCTACATCGCAAGTTGTAATTCACTGTGCCATAAATATGACAACAGTGTTATTTTGCATACAACCTTCCCTCATCTTTCTGGGGATGGTTGCAGGATAGTTGCTTGGCTTTGGAACATTTCTTAGCACATTTAAAGGCACTTCACAAAAATATGTTATTTTCTTGGTATCTCATTACTTTAACCGAGCGTTTCCTAAAAGTTCTAACGTGGTTACGTGTCATTTCAACTTTGGTAAATGTTCTGTGAATGTTCTCCAATTGGTTAGACATTGGGAATGTTCTCAAATAGTTCAGAGGTCATTAAGGAACAATGTTCTTCTGTGGGAATTTCAGTGCTTCAGCATATAATGTTTGAACTAACAGGTTTCCTCATGGTTCTATTTAAAGTAATGTTCTCCTTTTTCAGAGAACGTTAAACAACATTCTTCTGTACTTCCACAGAACATTTCACACAACTACATTCTGGGAATGTTCCAAAAAAAGGTGTGACTTAAGCGATGTTCTCAGAATCTGGTTCTCTTATATCAGTTCTTGACAATATTCTGGGAGTATTGCGTTCTCAGAACTTAACATAAAAAAAACAACTTTAACATTCAAAGAATGTTATTTAAAAACCTATACAGTGCATTCGGAAAGTATTCAGACCCCTTGACTTTTTCCACATTGTTATGTTACAGCCTTATTCTAAAATAGTTTCCCCACCCTCATCAATCTACACACAATACCCAATAATGACAAAGCAAAAACATGTTTTTGGAAATGTTTGCAAATATATAAAAAAACATCACATTTACACAAGTATTCAGACCCTTTACTCAGTACTTTGTTGAAGCAACTTTGGCAACGATACAGCCTCAAGTCTAAGGTATGACGCTACAAGCTTGGCACACCTGTATTTGGGGAGTTTCTCCCGTTCTTCTATGCAGATCCTCTCAAGCTCTGTCAGGTTGGATGGGGAGTGTCGCTGCACAGCTATTTTCAGGTCTCTCCAGAGATGTTAGATCGGGTGCAAATCTGGACTATGGCTGGGCCACTCAAGGACATTCAGAGACTTGCCCCGAAGCCACTTCTGTGTTGTCTTGGCCTTGTGCTTAGGGTCATTGTCCTGTTGGAAGGTGAACCTTCGCCCCAGTCTGTGGTCCTGAGCGCTCTGGAGCAGGTTTTCATCAAGGAGCTCTCTGTACGTTGCGCCGTTCATCTTTCCCTTGATCCTGACTACTCTCCCAGTCGCTGCAGAGATGGGAAAACTTCCAGAAGGACAACCATCTCCACAGAGGAACTCCGGAGCTCTGTCTAAGTTACCATCGTGTTCTTGGTCACCTCCCTGACCAATGCCCTTCTCCCCCGATATCTCAGTTTGGATGGGCTGCCAGCTCTAGGAACTGTCTTGGTGGTTCCAAACTTCTTCCATTTAAGAATGATGGAGGCCACTGTGTTCTTAGGGACCGTCAATGCTGCAGAAATGTTTTGGTACCCTTCCCCAGATCTGTCCCTCCAGTCTCGGAGATCTACGGACAATTCCATCAACCTCATGGCTTGGTTTTTGCTCTGACATGCACTGTCAACTGTGGAACCTTACATAGACCGGTGTGTGCCTTTCCAAATCATGTCAAATCAATTTAAATGACCACAGGTGGACTCCAATCAAGTTGTAGAAAACATCTCAAGGATGATCAATGGAAACGGGATGCACTGAGTTCAATTTTGAGACTTCTAGCCAAGAGTCTGAATACTTGTGTAAATAAGCTATTTCTGTTCTTTATTTTCAATACATTCGCAAAAATGTCTAAAAGCCTGTTTTCACTTAGTCGTTATGGGGTATTGTGTGTAGATAGCCTTTTAATAAGGCTAACTTAACAAAAAGTCAAGGGGTCTACTTTCCTAATGCCCTGTGTGTGTGTGTGTGTGTGTGTTTTAAAAATAAATAGGATTTTTTTGTTTTAATCTATTTTTATATAAGTGTGACACAAAGAACAATATATTTGAGATTCTTCAAAATAGCCAACCTTTGCCTTGATGACAGTTTTTTGCACACTCCTGGAATTCTCTCAACCAGCTTCATGAGGTAGTCACCTGGAATACTTTTCCAACAGTCTTGAAGGAGTTCCCACAAATGCTGAACGCTTGTTGGCTGCTTTTCCTTCACTCTGCGGTCCAACTCATCCCAAACCATCTCAATTGGGTTTAGGTTGGGTGATTGTGGAGGCCAGGTAATCTGATGCAACACTCCATCACACAGCCTGGAGGTATGTGTTGGGTCATTGTCCTGTTGAAAAACAAATGATAGTCCCCCCTGATGGGATGTCGTATTGTTGTAGAATGCTGTGTTAGCCATGCTGGTTAAGTGCCTTAAATTAAAAATAAATCACAAACAGGCTCACCAACAAAGCACCATCACACCTTCTCCTCCATGCTTCACGGTGAGAACCACACATGCAGAGATCATCCGTTCACCTTCTCTACGTCACAAAGGTTGGAACAAGAATCTCAAATTTGGAGTCTTCAGACGAAAGGACCGATTTTTCACAAGTCTAATGTCCATTGCTCGTGTTTCTTGGCCCAAGCAAATGTTTTCTTATTGCTGTTCTTTAGTAGTGGTTTCTTTGCAGAAATTCAACCATGAAGTCTTTACTCACGCAGTCTCCTCTGAACAGTTGATGTTGAGAAGTCTGTTACTTGAACTCTGAAGCATTTATTTGGGCTGCATTCTGAGGTGCATTTAATTGCTGCTTTCTGAGGCTGGTAACTCTAATGAACTTATCCTCTGCAGCAGGGGTAACTCGGGGCGTTCCTTTCCTGTGGCGGTCCTCATGAGAGCCAGTTTCATCATAGCGCAATGCTGCAAGGAAAACGCAGTGCTCCATTGGAAATGGATTTTGGTACACCAGAAGTACATGCAACTCGCTGTCGGTGTGATCGAGGCGTTTAGGTTAGATACACACAGACTGCATGAGAGGGGAATGTACATAAAACAATGATGGGAGGGAAGGAGGCAGTTCGTGAAATTATGCCTTATCTACTTTGAAGAACTCGTGAAACGAGTTGCTCTGCAACGTACTTAGGCAGGCTAGCTAAATAGAATGACCAAAGACAGTAAATTATGGGGAGCAGATACTGTTACATGATGAGACGATGACTTTAAATAATTTACAAATGATAAAGTAATCAAATTAAAAAAAGAATGTAATTATATACACAACTGAAATCTTTTATTTCATAGTAATTTATTTTTTAAAATTGATGTCTACCCATTGGGGACCTGACAGACAATGGACTATTTTAATTGTTTTGGTAATTGAATGTTCACCATTTTTGGCTTTAGAGTTTTTTTTAAATGGAAATTCCAATCATAGTAATGCCATTATATCATAATGTATTAATTTGATTTATTATCGAAACCAAAATTCGAAAACGTGGCAATTGTTTGATAGTCGAACTGTAACGGAACCGACCTTTAAAAAGCGCTAATCGCTCAGCACTACTGTGGTGCCACGAGTGTGTGTTCAGCATGTGTGTGTGTGTATAGGGAGGGTGGGCATGAGGATGTGTTGCCATGGCACCCCGCTGAGCAGTACCTCACTAAAATAGCATACTAAGAAAAAAAACAGGATAACAGTCTATTTTGAATGTGGAACCACAGGGTGAGACTTTTGACATACCTTGTATTATTTCCCGTGGAAGAAAAACTGCGTTGCATGGCTGTTTTTAATTAATGACTACAGAGTTTTTTTCAGGAAGTGAAAGGGGGTTATTGAGAGACTGACTGTAGTGTCAGCTGTGTCTGGTGGGTTTCTCAGTCATTTTCTATCATGTCGTGTCCCTAAAAAACTCCAATGAGGTTCCTTGTACGTACTGTACAAGACACATGATGTACAGTTGAAGTCAGAAGTTTACATACACAGGTTGGAGTCATTAAAACTTGTTTTTCAACCACTCCACAAATGTATTGTTAACAAACTATAGTTTTGGCCAGTCGGTTAGGTCATCTACTTTGTGCATGACACAAGTAAATTTTCCAACAATTGTTTACAGACAGATTATTTCACTTATAATTCACTGTATCACAATTCCAGTGGGTGAGGCAACATCTCAAGACATCAGTCAGGAAGTTAAAGCTTGGTCGCATATTGGTCTTCCGAATGTACAATGACCCCAAGCATACTTCCAAAGTTGTGGCAAAATGGCTTAAGGGCAACAAAGTCCAGGCATTGGAGTGGCCATCAAAAAAGCCCTGACCTCAATCCAATAGAACATTTGTGGGCAGAACTGAATAAGTGTGTGCGAGCAAGGAGGCCTACAAACCTGACTCAGTTACACCAGCTCTGTCAGGAGGAATGGGCCAAAATTCACCCAATTTAATGTGGGAAGATTGTGGAAGGCTACCCAAAACGTTTTATACAGGTTAAACAATTTAAATGCAATGCTACCAAATACTAATTGAGTGTATGTAAACTTCTGACCCACTGGGAATGTGACGAAAGAAATAAATGCTGAAATAAATCATTTTCTACTATTATTCTGACATTTCACTTTCTTAAAATAAAGTGGTGATCCTAACTGACCTAAGACGGGGAATCTTTACTTGGATTAAATGTCAGGAATTATGAAAAACTGAGTTTAAATGTATTTGGCTGAGGTGCATGTAAACTTCCGACTTCAACTGTATATCTGGGTATTGGGTCACATATACTGCACTTGCTACGAAAGCTGGTCTTATCAGAATAGTGACATTAACCATTGTAGTTATGTCACCTGATCTGACATATTAGTTATATATCACTTGCGGAAGGTGGTTTGCTGCAGTATGCTGTTTTGAAATGTAACCCAACTGCAATCCACCAGTATCCAGACATGTTATTGTTCTAATTCCATTGTTAGATTTTTGTCAACATTTCCTTTATACTTCCTGGATATCTTGCATCACAGGATCCGAGCAACATAACAGACTATTACTGGCAACCATTCAAACCATGCAGCAATGCTTTCTCTTTCTTACTAGGCCACGCTCTCATCTTTATGTACAGGAGTAGAATTCCTTGGGTGAATTTTTTTTTGTTTCTGTGCAACTCCTTTTTCCTTCTCTTTTTTTGTGCTCAGAAGTGTCACTGAAGTGGGAAGACTGGGAAAACGAGAGGACTAGAGGAGAAAGATGGAGCCCATATCTTTAGATGGGGCTGCAACGGTGGAGGAGCTGGTGGAAGCGTGCATCCAAGCCTTCAGTCAGTCTCTTTATTTACCTACGAGCACTCAAATATACCTGCTACTCAATGTCGAAATTAGGGCTCTCGAACCCTGTTCCTGGAGAGCTACATTTTGCTCCAATCCTAATCTAGCGCACCCGATTCTAATAATAATCAGTTGGTTGGTAAGATTAACCAGATTAGTTCAGACTGAGGTTGGTGTGACAACCTACATGAGGCTCTCTAGCAACAGGGTTTTGAGGGGCCTGGTCTGAGTAAACAACCCAATCCTTTTTGCGTTCACAATAACATTTTATTTCCAGGAACGGATTGCAAAGGAGAAGAAAGTTTCTAGGAATAGGTAGCAATTTCCCATATGTCCATGCGCCACCATAAATGGCCAACGTTGTCAGTCTCAAATCAACAGGAATTGGTTGTCTTTATTTGCAGAAACACTTCAGTCGTTTTTTGGCTGACTGCTCTTTCAGTGTAAAGGGACACAAAAAGGGCCGTTGTGTGATGAGAGTGTGTCTGTCCTCTTTCAGATGAGAAGGGCACTTTGAAGGACCCCTCCGTAGTGCGCATGTTCCTCATGATGCACCCGTGGTACCTCCCGTCCACCGACATGGCTAAGAAACTACTGCTCAAGTATCCTTCGCCATCAGGCACCTGCTTATGGCTTATCAGGTGC
The DNA here is from genome assembly GCF_034236695.1 of Oncorhynchus nerka. Taxonomy (NCBI): domain Eukaryota; kingdom Metazoa; phylum Chordata; class Actinopteri; order Salmoniformes; family Salmonidae; genus Oncorhynchus; species Oncorhynchus nerka. The sequence continues at coordinate 34,666,378 of NC_088407.1, read as the reverse complement.
TGACAGCTACTGTAAGAACAACATATATACTCTTTAACCCTAAAAGCACCCACAAGCACCGAGTACACCAAACATTAAGAACACCTTCTTAATATTGAGTTGCACCGGCTCCCTTTGGACAGAACAGCCTCAATTCGTCGGGGCGTGGACTCTACGAGGTGTCGAAATGCGTTCCACAGGAACGCTGGCCCATGTTTTGCTTCCCACAGTTGTCTGGGTGTCCTATGGATGGTGGACCATTTTTGGTACACACAGGAAACTGTTGAGCGTGGAAAAACCCAGCAGCGTTGCAGTTCTTGACACAAACCGATGCTCCTGGCACCTACTACCATACTCCGTTCAAAGGCACTTAAATCTTTTGTCTTGCCCATTCACCCTCTGATTGGCACGCATACACAACAATTAATGTCCCAATTGTCTCAATGCTTAAAAATCCTTCTTTAACCTGTCTCCTCCCCTTCATCTACACTGATTTGAAGTGGATTTAACAAGTGACATCAATAAGAGATCATAGCTTTCACCTGGATTCACCTGGTCAGTCTGTCATAGAAAGAGCAAGTGTTCATAATGCCTTGTGTACTCAGTGTATTTTTTTTGTTTAAATGCACCAAGTGTCATTTTTGGTAAAGAATTGCAAACAGGAACACTTTGTATTTGTTAACCTTTTATAACACAAGAAAATGGTTTGAATCCCCCAAAATCAGCATATATTTTAAAATGTTCACACGTTATAGTGAAATTGTAGGTTTCAAAATAAATGTTTTACCTATGTTTTTTTTTCATCCTTAGCCTCTTGTTATGGATATTTATCCGTTATTCATTCAAGTGTTGTGTTTCTGTGATTCTCGGAGGCTGAGAAATTGGCAATAGAGCTAATCTGAGCGAATAAGATGGCCACCGATATGCAACGGTGCCATCAGACTTTTGGCTCTAACTTTGGAATGCTCTGGGCTATCGACTCAGTTTCAATTGCTTCTGAAAGATGAGACTCAACTTTGTATATAGACATTGACTGATTGACATTTTTAGATACTTTTTTTAGTTATAGTGTCTGTCCCCACCAACATCTGGGGTGGTTCCATATCTATCTTTTCAGGGTACATACATCTACCTCTGTGCCATATTTGGTGCTTTTATCACAAAGTTTACAATTGAGTCCACATTTTCATCTTAGCTGTGTATACCACCAATACACAAAAGATAGATTATTATTATTTATTTTTCATTCTTCTATTTGTATAACAATTGTGGTAAATTGTTTTTTTTTGTTTGTCTGTACCTAGTTGCTTGACAAAGTCCTACAATTTCTGAAGGATCTTTATAACCCCTTGGAGTCAAAATGGACCCCCGTTGGCGCTTTTAGGGCTAAGGTGTGAGCGAATGGAATGGAAAGGTGTAAGTTGGATGCAATATTCCCAGCGTGCAAAACTGGTTGCAATGAAGTGTTTTGTGACGCCACGTCTGATTGTTAGAGGATGTTTCTGAAATGTCCGTGTAGATGTTTTATGTACCTTAACAGTCGATTAGATCGCAGGAGGAGAGCTGTTCTGCTGAACGCAGGACAAGAATCTGCCACCTGGTGAAGTAAGACATTTGTAATTTACTTTTGTTATTTGCTTGTAGATGTCTCTTTATTGCTTTATCACTCACTTTGTCTCGGTTTCTCTCTTTCTCTTTCTTTCCCTCACTACCTCTTTCTCTCTCCCTCTCCTTCCTCTCTAACTCTTTCTCCCCTCCAATCTAGGTACTGGATTTCGGAGTTCCCGGCAGAGTTCAATCTGAACCCAGAACTGGCAGAGCAGATTAAAGACCTCAAGGACCTATTGACCACTGAGGGGAATGAGCGCCAGAGTCAGCTCATCGACATCGACAGTGTGTAAGTGTCCCTCTTCAACAGTGATTTCTCCCTCCAACAGCCTCCACTGGTGTGACTGTCCCTATTCTACACGACAGTGTGTAGTCGGGTGTCCTTGGCTGCATTGTGTATGTGTTTATTTGCCGTACAAATTGGTCACATACACATGATTAGCAGATGTTATTGCGGATGTAGTGAAATGTTTGTGCTTCTAGCTCCGACAGTGCAGTAATATCTAACAAATTACACAACATATACCCAATACACACATCTCAGTAGGAATTAATTAAGACTATACATATGGACGAGCGATGTCCAAGCGGAACGGACTAAGATGCAGTAGAATGGTATAGAAAACAGTATATACATATGAGATGAGTAATGCCAGATATGTAAACATTATTAAAGTGACTAGTGTTCCATTCCTTAAAGTGGCCAGTGATTTCTAGTCTATGCCTATAGGCAGCAGCCTCTGTGCTAGTGATGGCTGTTTAACAATCTGATGGCCTTGAGATAGAAGCTGTTTTTCAGTCTCTCGGTCCCAGCTTTGATGCACCTGTACTGACCTCACCTTCTGGATGATAGTGGGGTGAACAGGCAGTGGTTCGGGTGGTTTATGTCTTTGATCTTTTTGGCCTTCCTGTGACATCGGGTGCTGTAGGTGTCCTGGAGGGCAGGTAGTTTGCCCCTGGTAATGTGATGTGCAGACCGCACCACCCTCCGAAGAGCCTTGCGGGCGGTGCAGTTGTCGTACCAGGCGGTGATACAGCCCGACAGGACGCTTTCAATTGTGCATCTGTAAAAACTTGTGAGGGGTTTAAGTGACAAACCAAATTTCTTTAGCTTCCTGAGGTTGATGAGGCTCTGTTGTGCTTTCTTCACCACACTGTCTGTGTGGGTGGTCCATTTCAGTTAGTGTAAGCAAGCCTACTACTGTTGTGTCGTCTGCAAACTTTATGATTGAGTTTGAGGCGTGCTTGGCCACACAGTCATGGGTGATCGGGGAGTACAGGAAAGGGCTGAGAACGCACCTTTGTTGGGCCCCCGTGTTGAGGATCAGCGGACAGGAGGTGATGTTTCCTATCTTCACCACCTGGGGACGGCCCGTCTGGAAGTCCAGGTCCCAGTTTCACAGGGCGGGGCGGTAAGCAAATTGAGGGTGGCAAGTAAGGTAAAGGCGATATGATCCTTGACTAGTCTCTCAAAGCACTTCATGATGACAGAATTGAGTGCTATAGTCATTAAGTTCAGTTACTTTTGCCTTCTTGGGTACAGGAACAATGGTGGCCATCTTGAAGCATGTGGAGGCGGCACACTGGGATAGGGAGAGATCGAATATGCCCGTAAACAAACCAGCCAGCTGGTCTGCTCGTGCTCTGAGGACGCGGCTAGGGATGCCGTCTGGGCCGGCAGCCTTGCGAGGCATAACACGCTTAAATGTTTTACTCACGTTGGCCACGGAGAAGGACAGCCCACAGTCCTTGGCAGCGGGTCGCGTCTGTGTGTTATCCTCAGCCTTTGTGTCTCCATGCTGCCTTACATGGCTCATTCTTAGGCCCGAGGCTGGGACCTTGTGTGACAGAGCTCCTAAATGACCCGTCCTATTTCCTTTGTCAGTCTGTCTGACCCTGGTCTCACTAGTGGGTTGTTATACAGCACTTTTTGGGACAGTGGAGTTTCATAAATGTCTGTTTTCTATATTTTATTGCATCTTCTATACTGTCTTCTTCCCTCCATTCCACATCCATCACAGTTGTAGTTTCAGGCCCCGATTGTAGAGACTAAGGCAGCATGCTATATTTTGTTAGCCTGGAATGCAAACTGAATATCTCTCTTTCACATTTTACAAACATATAGAAACAGAGCAATTTTCAGTTTGGATTCCCGGTTTCAGTTTTACAGTGCTTTGCATAAGTATTCAGACCCTTTGGGTTTCTTCACATTGTATTGTTACAAAGTAGAATTAAAATCGATTTAATTGTCCTTTTTTTGTCAACAATATACACAAAATATATATTTTTTAAGATTAATATAAAATGACAAAAATATATAGTCATTGTCTAAGTATTCAGCCCTTTTTTTAGTCAAGCCTAAATTAGTTCAGGAGTTACATTTGGCTTAACAAATCACATAAAAAGTTACATGGACTCACTCCGTGTGAAATACGTTTTTTTTTTAATGACTAACCCTTCCTCTGTCCCCCATACATACAACATTTGTATGGTCCCTCAGTCAAGTATTGAATTTTAAGCACAGATTCAACTCCAAAGACCAGGGAGATTTTCAAAAGCCTCTTAAAAAAAGGGCAGTGATTGGTAGATGGGTAACCATAACAAATCAGACATTGAATATATCTTTAAGTATGGTCTAGTACATTGTGTATTGAACCACCCAGACACGTTAAAGATACAGCCGTCCTTCTGAACTGAGCCACAGGGCAAGAATGAAACTGCCGTTTTTGATTTTTAAACGGCTACAGAGTTCAATGGATGTGATGAACGACGGATGAATCAATATTGTAGTGACTGTACAGTGAAAGAACACAAATATACAAAATAGAAATATTCCAAAACATGCATCTTGTATGTAACAATTCACTAAAGTAATACTGAAAAACACCCATGGCAAAATACACTTTTTGGCCTATGTTTGGGGCAAATCCAACTCAATGCATCACAGTAACTGCATGGTGGTGGCTGCGTCATGGTATGGGTATGCTTGACATCGGCAAATACTGGGGAGTTTTTCAGGATAACATTTTTTTTTTTAAACCTGGCAAAAGCCTAGAACAAAACCTGGTTCAGTCTGCTTTGCACCAGACACTGGAAGACGAATGCACCTTTCAGCAGGATAATATCCTACAACACAAGGCCAAATCTACATTGGAGTTGCTGACCAAGAAGACTGTGAATGTTCCTGAGTGGCCAAGTTACGGTGTTGTCTTAAATCTACTTGCAAATCTATGGCAAGGCTTCAACATTGCTGTCTAGCCATGATCCCCAACATCTTGATAGAGCTTGAAGAATTTTGAAAAGAATGATAGGCAAATATTTTACAACCCAGGTGTGCGAAGTTCTTAGCGACTCACAGCTGTAATTGCTGTCAAAGGTGTTTTATAACTCAGGGAAGGGAACACTAATGCAACGACTATTGTATTTATATATATTTTTTTTATAATTGTTAAAAAAGCATTTTTCTTCCACTTTGACATCTAGAGTATTTTGTGAAAAATTGTTGACGAAAAAATTACAATTAAATCCATTTCTAATCCCACTCTGTAACACAAAATGTGAAGAAATATGGGTTGCACCCCCCTTTTGCCCTCAAAACCCGCCTTAGTTCGTCGGGGCATGGACTCTACAAAATGTTGAAAGCGTTCCACAGGGATGCTGGCCCATGTTGACTCCAAAGCTCACCCAGTGTTGTCCTATGGGTGGTGGACCATTCTTGATACACACGGGAAACTGTTGTGTGAAACTTTGTAGTTCTAGACACACTCCTACCGGTGCGCCTGGCACCTACTACCACGCCCCGTTCAAAGGCACTTTAATGATTTGTCTTGCCCATTCACCCTCTTAGACCGTCGTACAAATGGAAGCGTCAGGTGACCCAGCGGCAACCCTCTATGTCCAAGAAGAGGAAGATGTCTCTGCTGTTTGACCACCTGGACTCCTGTGAGCTAGCCACACACCTCACCTACCTGGAGTACAAGTCATTCTGCAAGATACTGGTAGGTGGGGCTATGGGGAAGCAGAGCTGCCTGTCCACCAGATCTGGGTTCATAGTAATGGTTTACTTTCAAATCGTTAAACTTGCGCTTGATTGACCTTCCCTGTTACAGCATAACTAATGGAATACCTCGTCCACCTGTCACTCAAGGCAGGCTTAATTAAACAGGTCTGCTGTCCAAATTGCCTTTGCATTGCTCATTCAACATGACTTACAGTACCAGTCAAATGTTTTGACACACCTACACATACCCTTATTATTCTACAATGTAGAACATAAAAAAAAAAAAACTTGAATGAGAAGGTGTGTCTAAACTTTTGACTGGTGCTGGATGTTGACTTAAATGTGGGCGGAACTGCTTTCGTATGCCCACTTAATCCATGACATTTCTCTGGCCCCTCCCCCTCCAGTTCCAGGACTACCACAGCTTTGTGATGCATGGCTGCACGGTGGACAACCCCATCCTGGAGCGCTTCATCACCCTGTTCAACAGTGTGTCTCAGTGGATCCAGCTGATGGTGCTCAGCAAGCCCACCGCCCCCCAGAGGGCTGCTGTCATCTCCCACTTCATCAGGGTGGCTCAGGTACGTCGGCTGGGGCAGATTGGTGTTGCAATTGTCCCAGGTATTTCATTTGTTCTGAGGGATGCTCTTAACCCGCGTGCCAGTCTCTTTGGCCGATCATGTCAATCCTTCGTCACTCGTTGTCATGTTTGGCTTGACGATAACAGCAGTGGAGTTGGCAAGAGCACAAGCAGATCTGGGACCAGGCCAGTAGGCTCTACCTCGAGGTCATAAACAAATGTCACCGGTTAATATTAGACAGTAAATGTCACTGGTTAACTTTAGGCAAATAATCCCAGTTGGTTATGGTTAGGTGAAAGGGGTTTTGATTGTTGTAAAGCCTTGTGTTAGCGGTTGAGATGAGACGGGGGAGTTTTGTCACGGAGAGGAAAGGGATGGAGATGCAGATATGGACAGATATTGGATACATGCCAAACTAACCTTAAGAAGAAAAAAAACCACGGTTACACCTTCAGGTTTTATGAACTGTGTTCGTAGACACTTACTGCCCGTTATTCCTTACAGAAATTATACAAGTGTGTTTATCAGTAGTGCTATTCTCCTAGTACTACTACTACCAGTGGGTGTCCCTGATAACAGAAGAGAGGCTCTATTTGGATTTGTTAAAGAAGAATGTTTGGAGTGTGTCTCCCCATTCCCCAATGCCACTCTCTCCTCTCCAAAACAAACTCTTCATGATTTATTCACTGACAACCCGGCAGGCTCCCAACCCCCTCTCTCCCCACCCTTTTAACCCTCCTCTGCCAAATATGCCGAGTTCAAATAGCCCAGCTGGGTGCTAGCTAGCTGGTTTAGCACCCCGTTTTCTAAATAACACCCTTCATTCTACACATTTTGGGAAGCATTTCTCTCTCTCTCTCAATTATTTCTGGATGGTGACAGGAGAAAATGACGGCCAAATATATATATATATATACCCGCCTAAAAGTTGAGTGGGTGTATTTTCCAAAGCTGTGATCCTGCTCCAATACATCCCAGGGAGGGGTCACCCCCCGCTCTCCTTCCCACTCTCTCTTTCCTCTTTCACCCCTCCCTCTCTTACTCCCTCTCTGCTCATCCCTTCCAAATATAATTTGCTCATTCCCATTCACCTTCTGATTCGCTCAGTGTTTCACCTGAAGTAGGCCCTTTTTCTCTGCAGTCTCTCACCCTTCTTTTCTCTGCTGTCTCTCCCCCTAACGTCTCTGCACAAATCCCTTGTCTTTTTTACCCGCACGCCCCCTTTGATTTGTCATCATGATGCTTAACCGCATTTCCCATCACACATCAGATATTGTATACGTCAGTCAGTATGTAGTTACTTGCCTTCACACACACACAGCAGTAATATAGTACATTACTCATCCCACACAGTGGAACGCTTCGGGCATATCGACAGGATTCCCTGTGTTATCGATACCTGTCACTGTTAGTCAGTGGGCTTTATACACCAGTTTAGTAGAGCCTCCATCGTGCCACTCTGCCATAACGCTTTGCCCATTGATCGGAGTGACCGGGCAGGTATTTGAGCTTAACCAAATGATGCCCGCTGGCAGTCGTCCTTAAACAGAAGTATGTCTGCAACTGTGACACAATGATTAGAATGTGTGCTGTGCTGCCTAATGTTTGAATGGTATTATTAGACGAGACCCCGCAATATTCTAGTTTAGCGCAAACAGTGCAGCTTATTGCTTGAGGTTTGTGTTTGTGTGTGTGGGTTAGCTGGTGTGTGTATGTGTGACCTTCCCTGGATTTTAGTTATCGTCTGCCTTTGTGTGCCTCCAATTTCATCCAATCCTCTGTTTCCCTCAAAGAGAAAATAGTCTCTCTCTAAATCACTGTTTTATAACTTGCTTGCTCCTCTCCCTCTGGCTCCTTGTCAATCGTTCCGTCTCCCTCTTCTCCTCTGTCTCTTTTGAATCCTTGTTGGCACCGGCTCTTACACCCACACGTTGGCTTCTCTTCTTCCTCCATTTCTCTCACCCCTCACTCGCTCTCAATGTTTCTCTCACCCAGTGCCTCATGTCCCTCTCTGTGAATCTTTGATATATATATATTGTTCTTCTCTCTCTCTTAGCTCTTATAGCTCTTATAGCTCTGATCTGTCTCAGCCCTAGGTTAGCTAATCACTTGGAGTTCAGGTAGGTTTCTGAGCTTAGCAAACAAAGGAAAGTAGGAGGGGTGCTTCAACAGCAAAGACCAGGATTGTATTTTCTCCTTATCCCCCTCTGCATATTCTTCTTCTCTCTCCGATAGAAACTGCTCCAGCTTCAGAACTTCAACACTCTGATGGCGGTGGTGGGGGGGCTCAGTAACAGCTCTATATCTCGCCTCAAAGACACCCAGTCACACATCAGCAACGAGACCAACAAGGTGAAATGACTATGCTCATCTCATACCTTATGTACACGCGATGTTGTCACTCTTCGAATAGCCTGGTGTCACCACCACAATTACTGACATTAGCTCACATCCTAAAACAGAAAGGATTAGTTTAGATAAGAGATCAGGGCTATTTGTCAGTTACATGGAAGGGATTGGAAGAGTTATTTCGACTGCCGCACAATGTTAATCCACACACGTTTCCCTCCCCCTCTTAACCAACCCGTCCTCTCCTCCTTCAATCATCCCCCCCCCCCCGGTCCCCTCCAGGTGTTCAACAGCCTGATCGAGTTAGTGACGTCTTGTGGGAACTACAGCCAGTACCGCCGCCGCTTCTCCGAGTGCACAGGCTTCCGCTTCCCCATCCTGGGCGTGCACCTCAAGGACCTGATTGCCGTGCATGTGGCGCTGTCCGACTGGGCTGACCCGGGCAAGAGCAGGGTCAACCTGACTAAGTGTCAACAGCTGTATGCCATCCTCCAGGAGCTGGCGCTGATCCAGACCACACCGCCCACCATTGATTCCAACACTGACCTGCTCAATCTACTCACAGTTAGTGAAACATACAGTACCAGTCAAAAGTTTGGACACACCTACTCCTTCAAGGGTTTTTCTTTATTTTTTTAAATTTTTTACTATTTTCTACATTGTAGAATAATACTGAATACATCAAAACTATGAAAGTACACATATGGGATCATGTAGTAAAACAAAAAAAGTGTTAAATAAATCAAAATATATTTTCGTATATTAGGTTCTTCAAAGTAGCCCCCCTTTGCCTTGATGACAGCGTTGCACACTCTTGGCATTCTCTCAACCAGCTTGGAATGCTGTAATGCTTTTTCAACAGTCTTGTTGGCTGCGTTTCCTTCACTCTGCAGTCCGACTCATCCCAAACATCTCAATTGGGCTGAGGTCAGGTGATTGTAGAACCCAGGTCATCTGATGCAGCACTCCATCTCTCTCCTTCTTGGTCAAATAGCCCTTACAATAGCCCTTACACACTGGAGGTGTTGTTCTGTTGAAAAACAAATAATCTCACTAAGAGCAAACCAGATGGGATGGCGTATCTCTGCATAATTCTGTTGTAGCCATGCTGGTTAAGTGTGCCTTGAATTCTAAATAAATCGCTGACCGCGTCACCAGCAAAGCACCCCCACACCATCACATCTCCTCCTCCATGCTTCAGAGTGGGAACTACACATGCAGAGATCATCTGTTCTTGTACTCGGCGTCTCACAAAGACACAGCGGTTGGAACCAAAAATCTCACATTTGGAGTCTTCAGACCAAAGGACAGATTTCCATCCGGTCTAATGACCATTGCTCGCGTTTCTTGGCCCAAGCATGTCTTTTCTTATTATTGGTGTCCTTTAGTAGTGGTTTCTTTGCAGCAATTTGACCATGAAGGCCTGACTCACACAGTCTCCTCTGAACAGTTGATATGTCTGTTACTTGAACTCTCTGAAGCAATTATTTGGGCTGTAATTTCTGAGGCTGGCAACTCTAATGAACTTATCCTCAGCAGCAGAGGTAACTCTGGGTCTTCCTTTCCTGTGGCGGTCCTCATGAGAGCCAGTTTCAAATCAAATTTTATTTGTCACATACACATGGTTAGCAGATGTTAATGCGAGTGTAGCAAAATGCTTGTGCTTCTAGTTCCGACAATGCAGTAATAACCAATGAGTAATCTAACCTACAAATTCCACAACTACTACCTTATACACACAAGTGTAAAGGGATAAAGAATATGTACATAAAGATATATGAATGAGTGATGGTACAGAACGGCATAGGCAAGATGCAGTAGATGGTATCGAGTACAGTATATACATATGAGATGAGTAATGTAGGGTATGTAAACAAAGTGGCATAGTTTAAAGTGGCTAGTGATACATGTATTACATAAAGATGCAGTAGATGATATAGAGTACAGTATATACATATACATATGAGATGGGTAATGTAGGGCATGTAAACATTATATTAACATTATAACATTAACATTATATTAATTATATCATCATAGTGCTTGATGGTTTCCTGTCTACCTTCCTGTCTAAAAGTAAGGATTTTACTGTCATTTCTATTTGCTTCTTTAAGCTGTTCTTGCCATTTATATGGACTTGGTATTTTACCAAATAGCGTTATCTTCTGTATACCACCCCTACCTTGTCCCAACACAACTGATTGTCTCAAATGCGTTAAGAAGGAAAGAAATTCCACACTTACTTTTAACAAGGCACACCTGTTAATTGAAATGCATTCCAGGTGACTACCTCATGAAGTTGGTTGAGAATGCCAAGAGTGTGCAAAGCTGTCATCAAGGCAAAGGGTGGCTACTTTGACGAAAAAATATATTTTGATTTCACACTTTTTTTTGGTTACATGATTAATATGACAACATGCAACAATTTCAAAGATTTTACAGAGTTACACTTCATATAAGGGAATCAGTCTATTGAAATGCATGAATTAAGATCTCACATGACTGGGAATACAGATATGCATCTGTTGGTCACAGATGCCTTTAAAAAACGAAAAAGTAGGGGCGTGGATATGAAAACCATTCAGTGTCTGGTGTGACCACCATTTGCCTCATGCAGCAATAAAAAAAATCTCCTTCGCAAAGAGTTGATCTAGATATTGATTGTGGCCTGTGGAATGTTGTCCCACTAGTCTTCAATGGCTGTGCGAAGTTGCTGGATTTCGGCGGGAACTGGAACACGCTGTCGTACACGTTGCTCCAGAGCATCCCAAACATGCTCAATGGGTGACATGTCTGAGTATGCGGGCCATGGAAAAACTGGGACATTTTCAGCTTCCATGAACTGTGTACATGAGGTGATGGCGGCGGATGAATGGTATAATGGCCCTCAGGATCTTGTCACGGTATCTCTGTGCATTCAAATTGCCATCGATAAAATGCAATTGTGTTTGTTGTCCGTAGCTTATGCCTGCCCCTAATAACCGCACCGCCACCATGGGGGCACTCTGTTCACAACGTTGACATCAGCAAACCGCTCGCCCACACAAAGCCATACATGCTGTCTGCCATCTGCCCGGTACAGTTGAAACTGGGATTCATCTGTGAAGAGCACCCTTCTCCAGGGTGCCAGTGGCCATCGAAGGTGAGCATTTTCCCACTGAAGTCAGTTACAATGCCGAACTGCAGTCCGGTCAAGACCCTGGTGAGGACGACGATCGCGCGGATGAGCTTCCCTGAGACTGTTTCTGACAGTTTGTGCAAAAATTATTCGGTTGTGCAAACCCACAGTTTCATCAGCTGCCCGGGTGACGGGTCTCAGACGATCCCGCAGGTGAAGCCGGATGTGGAGGTCCTGGACTGACGTGGTTACACAGGGTCTGCGGTTGTGAGGCCGGTTGGACATGCTGCCAAATTTGCTAAAAGGATATTATGCTAATGGTAGAGAAATTAACATTCAAGAACTCTGGTGGACATTCCTGAAGTCAGCATGCCAATTGCACGCTCCCTCACAATTTGTGACATATGTGGCATTGTGTTGTATGGCAAAACTACACATTTTAGTGGCCTTTTATTGTCCCCAACACATATACATATCTATATATATATATAGCAAATGAATGGAATCAATGATGGCTTGTGGATAAAATCAAAGCAAAATCGAATTTTATTGGTCACAAACACGTGATTAGCAGGTGTAGCAAAATGCTTGTGCTTCTAGCTCCGACAGTGCAGTAATGTCTAACAAGTAATATCCAACAAATTACACAACATATACCCAATACACACAAATTTAAGTAGGAAGGAATTAAGACTACATGCATATGGACGAGCGATGTCCGAGAGGAACGGACTAAGATACAGTAGAATAGTATAGAAAAACAGTATATGGGGCGGCAGGTAGCCTAGTGGTTAGAGTGTTGGACTAGTAAACGAAAGGTTGCTAGATCGAATCCCCGAGCTGACAAGGAAAAATCTGTCGTTCTGCCCCTGAACAAGGCAGTTAACCCACTGTTCCTAGGCTGTCATTATAAACAAGAATTTGTTCTTAACTGACTTGCCTAGTTAAATAAAGGTCAAATAAAAATAAATATACATATGAGATGAGCAATGCCAGATATGTAAACATTATTAAAATTACTAGTGTTCCATTCCTTAAAGTGGCCAGTGATTCCTAGTCTATGCTTATATGGAAGCAGCCTCTAATGTGCTAGTGTTTAACAAGCTGCTGGCCTGTTTTTCAGTGTCTCGGTCCCAGCTTTGATGCACCTGTACTGACCTCGCCTTCTGGATGATAGCGGGGTGAACACATGGTTGAAGTCCTTGATTAAATTTTTTGCCTTCTTGTGACATCGGGTGCTGTAGGTGTCCTGGAGGGCGGGTAGTTTGCTCCCGGTAATGCGTTGGGCAGACCGCACCACCCTCTGAAGGGTTGCGGGCGGTGCCGTTGCCGTACCAGCCAGTGATACAGCCTGACAGGATGCTTTCAATTGTGGATCTGTAAAGATTTGTGAGGGTTTTAGGTGTCAAGCCAAATTTCTTTAGCCTCCGGAGGTTGAAGAGGCTCTGTTGCACCTTCTTCACCACACTGTCTGTGTAGGTGGTCCATTTCAGTTTGTCAGTGATGTGTTCGCCAAGGAACTTGAAGCTTTCCACCTCCTCCACTGCGGTCTCGTCGATATGGATAGGGGGGTGCTCCCTCTGTTGTTTCCCGAAGTCCACAATCATCTCCTTTTGTTTTGTTGACGTTGAGTGAGAGGTTGTTTTCCAGGCACCACACTCCCAGAGCCCTCACCCTCCTCCCTGTAGGCCGTCTCGTCATCGTTGGCAATCAAGCCTACTACTGTTGTGTTGTCTGCGAACTTGATGATTGAGTTGGAGGCGTGCTTGGCCAGGCAGTCATGGGTGAACAGGGAGTACAGGAGGGGGCTGAGCACGCACCCTCGTGGAGAGGGGGATTGTCACTCAAATTTAAGGAATAAGTTGAAAGTGTGAAGGATTTTTTTGTTGTTGTCATTGAAAGAATCTAGTGGGAGTCCAAGGATGGAGAGGGAGCTTGATTACTTAATATTCCCAATGACCTAATGCAAATTCTAATAGGTTCCAGGTTGAATCAAGAATGACTGACTACCTCCAAAAGCAATCAGATTTCTGCTAGTCTTATTGATAGCCAGGACTGTTCCCCTCTACCGTGAAATGATGAAGCATCTTTGAAAAGGCATACACTGTTAGAATGTGATATTGCCATATAATTTCCTTTCCATTGAATACCCTATCATTATGAGTCATGCGCAGTGCTTAATTTGTAAATCGGGAGGTGCCGGAACAAAAAGTGAGCGGGAGAGGGTTGTGGGGCGCTCCGAGGTACCAGAACGAATGAGGGAGAAAAAAATTCCCTTTTATAATAAAGCATTGCATGTATGTCATCGCATTTGCGTAGTGGCATAGAGCAGCAGAGTAGAGGCGCTTACAGACGTTGCACACTTTGGGAACATTTGTAGTAGTCTAGGGTGCTGGAAAAATGTGGCCTTTTTCTAAACATATTTCATGCAATTCTGCATCATTTTACATGACACTTTTTTAACACCGTACAGGTGATCGGAATGACAGGCCTCTTTGACACTGACTGCCTCCCGAGTGGCTCAGTGGTTTAAGAAACTGCATTGCAGTTGCTAGCTTTGCCACTAGAGATCTTTGTTCGAGTCCAGGCTCTGTCACAGCTGGCCGCGGCCAGGAGACCCATGGGGCGGCGCACAATTGGCCCAGCATCGTCCAGGTCAGGGGAGGGTAAGGCCGGCAGCGATGTCCTTGTCCCATCGCACTCTAGGAACTCCTGTGGCGGGCCCGGGCGCATACACGCTGACGCAGTCGCCAGGTGTACGGTGTTTCCTCCGACACATTGGTGCGGCTGGCCTCCGGGTTAAGCGGGCATTGTGTCAAGAAGCAGTGTGGCTTGGTTGGGTCGTGTTTCGGAGGACGCACGGCTCTCAACCTTCACCTCTCCTGAGTCCGTACGGGAGTTGCAGCGATGAGACAAGACTGTAACTACCAATTGGATACCACAAAATTGGGGAGAAAAGGAATTTATTTATATATATATATATATATATATAAATTTTGTTATTGACCAAATACTTATTTTCCACCATAATTTGCAAATAAATTCATTAAAAATCCTACAATGTGATTTTCTGGATTTTCTTTCTTCTCAATTTGTCTGTCATAGTTGAAGTGTACCTATGATGAAAATGATAGGCCTCATCTTTTTAAGTGGGAGAACTTGCACAATTGGTGGCTGACTAAATACTTATTTGCCCCACTGTATGTGTGTGTGTGTATGTGTATATATATATATATATATATATATAACAAAAGAAAAAACATTGAAACTGAGAATCTGAGATCAATATTAATGACCTTAAATCCATCAATAGCCGAGGCCTAGTTGTGTGGAAACACACATTGTAGGCTACAATGTGAGGAGGAAATGAGTCTGCTTTCCCGTTTCACTGACTTGCCCAATGATGCTCAGCTTAATCACAGGTGATGGCTGATGTGTTTGTGCCAAAAGCCTATATTTCTCTCTTGTTTTTACTTTTTTTTGTTTAACAATTACTTCATCATTACTTTGTAAAATCACTTTGCAAAATGTGTTCTGGTACCTCGGAGCTCACCACCCCCCTCTCTCGCTCACTTTTTTGGTCTGGCAACTCCCGATTTACAAATCAAGCACTGAC
Source organism: Oncorhynchus nerka (assembly GCF_034236695.1). NCBI lineage: Eukaryota > Metazoa > Chordata > Actinopteri > Salmoniformes > Salmonidae > Oncorhynchus > Oncorhynchus nerka. Next base: position 34,651,127 of record NC_088407.1, on the reverse strand, counting down.
TCATAGTGATAGGGAAATATTTGGAAGTTGATCAAATATTTTGGTAGCCTACAGCAGACAGACTAGTTTTCTCTTTTCAGCAGGAGCCGTTTGCTTTCCAACCTGAGTTTTTCCTTGCGATTTTGTATTTGAAATATTGAGAAAGGCCTGCTTTGTCTGCATTCTGTTCATTGACAGATTTGCCTCGCCTTCCTGACTGTAGGCGATGCCTTGTTATTGGGCTACACCCAATCCACAGCTAAATTATAGGCAGTCTGATGGTGTAGTAGGCTATTCGGAGTTATTTAGTTTATTTCTGACAGACTGCAGTTATTTTATAACTTCGACAAATGTGTTTTTCGATTTATCACGGGTGCTGCAGCTCCTCCAGAACCCTTTCTACATCTATGATTCTATAAGGAAATACATTATGAAGTGCAACGCTGGAGAGATGAGTGTTGCAGACTCATGTCTATCAGAGCAGAGAGAGGGAGAGAATAGTGTAGAAAGGGAATCTCATTCCAATTCTGCGAGAGATAGAGGTGAGCTTCTCACACAGCCACGTGTTGGTCTCAAACAGGTTGTAATGTTGCTCAAACCATAAGCCCAGGCCGGTCCAACCCGAATATTCATATTATTATTCATATTATTATCATCGCTGTTATTCAAATTTTAACAAAATTGGAAATTTATTGTTCATGCCATGAGAGGTACCGGATCTGGCAAAATAGGTTCCGGAATGAAATAGTCCAAAACGGAGATGTATAGGATCCTGTTCCGAATTATGAACTGGTCATGTGTCTGTTTTTAGCTATGACCCGATGGTGTACTGCTCTCGTTCTGGTTTGCACCTAATCTCTCTCGCTCTCGACCTCTTCCCCTCTTCTTTCTCTCGCTCGCTCTGAGAAACAGGAAATAACTTGACAGTCTTGACAATCATCTTATTCACGGACTTTCATACAGTTTATTCAACTTCAGATTAGTTTGGATAGATGTTAGGAGATTGAGTTAAGCCATTGCGCTTGAAACCATGGCAATACGGTTCACCTTGGAGTAGCCTTCAAGTCTGCCAGTCCAATATTTTTCATCTACTTTATTATTCATTGATGACCTGTCCAAGGAAGGTGATTCCATGGTCCTTGATATGAGAGAATCGCTATATAATTACTAACCCCACATCCTATGGGGTTAGTACACTGTTGGTTATTCCACCTCGTTCTACGCATTTCAACTGAAAAGGAAGTAGCTCTGAGGTAAATGGGTAGTTTTAAAGTTTGGCTACTGCAAAGTAATAGTATACCTCTTAAAACAACAAGACCTTTTAATTTAATTTAATTTTGATCTCCTCTCCTCTGTTGTCATGGTATCCACATGCTATATTAATACAGTTACCATGTTGCAGGTGTCTCTGGACCAGTACCACACTGAGGAGGAGATCTACCAGCTGTCTCTACAGAGAGAGCCACGCAGTGCTAAACCAGCAGTGAGCGCTATGGGCCAGGGGCCAATGGGAAACAAATGTGTCCTTATGGCCAATAAGAAGCCATTTAAAAAAAATGTATTATATCTTGTAGATAGTTCATGTGTTTTTACTATTTTAAATATGGAAGTCGATGTATTCTAATAGCTTATAGGAAACCAATGTGTTAATTTTCTCATGACATTTGAACACCCTTGCTCTCTCATGTTCAACTTTCCCTTTTATTGATTCTAGGAAGTCTCTGGAGAATTGATGCTCTTGTCTTCTCATTGGTCTGGCAGAACTCTGGCCCTGCCCCCGCCCCAGCTCCCGCCCCCAAGCCCTCTATGATTGACGAGTGGGCAGCGTCGGTGAAGCCCAAAGCAGACCCTGCGGTCATCAACAAACACATAGAGAAGATGGTGGACGTACGTTATGCTAGCTAAGGCTCTCTGTTTAGTTGAACCAACAAATTACAAGTTGTTGAAGGAATGTTATTGGCTTGGTACATAGTAGTTATCCTCTCCACTACCCTCTTATTAATAACAACAAGTCACAGGAATGACAACCATAGTACTCTTTGTTTTGAATGTCAGATATGTTGAAGTGATGTGTGTTTCCACGGTTACAGTCTGTCTTCAAGAACTTTGACACGGACGGGGATGGTCACATCTCCAGGGAAGAGTTTGAGATCATCAGGGACAACTTCCCCTACCTCAGCAAGTTTGGAGAACTGGACAAGAACCAGTGAGAGACAAAATCATCTTGGCAACTGTTACCATAGGCTACGTAGCAACAGTCCCGTATAACTGATATTGTAACCATACTATGCGTAATAGTGTCACACAGATTAGGGAAGGAGACATGTTAATTTTCTCTCTCTCTGTCTGTGTGTCTCTGTGTCTCGGTCTCTCTCTCTCTGTGTTTCTGTGTCTCTGTCTCTTTGTGTGTCTCACTTTGTCTCTCTCTCTGTGTGTGTCTCGGTCTCTTTCTCTCTCTCTGTCTTGCTGTGTCTCTCCCTCTCTGTGTGTCTCCCTCTTTGTGTCTGTCCCTCTGTGTCCCTGTGTGTCTGTCTCTCTGTGTGTCGCTCTGTGTGTCTGTCTGTCTGTCTCTCACTCTCTCATTCTCTCACTCTCACTCACCAGAGATGGGAAGATCAGCAGAGAGGAGATGATTGACTATTTCATGAAGGCCAGCTCTCTGCTCAACTGTAAGATGGGCTTCATCCACACCTTCACAGAGACCACCTACGTCAAGCCCACCTTTTGTGAACACTGCACTGGCTTTGTGAGTGCACTGTCAGTTTGGCCATCTATAAATCCATCCTCACTCCTATGTACAACACAGATCCCTGCCTGTTAAATGGATTGATGAATTGATTGACAAAGGGATGCTTTTAATGCTGATATAGTCCTAGTCAAAATGGCTCTGGCTCTTTGAGCTTTGAATACTCACTGCTATAGACTATTAGGTCCATATTCCCAGACTATTCCCTGCTGTCTTTAAAAGTCCTTTTTAAATGTATGGATTGGTGAAGGACAGAATGGCGTGGATGGCTATGGTCACGTCTGGCCACCATGACTATGCAGCAATATTGTGGGAGTTCTAGACAAATACCTACTTACAACATTGGCACATTTTTATTTGACAAGGAAAAGACCCTTGAGGTTAGAAACCCTGGCAAGAGGTCAGCAGGAAGTAGTCACCGTGCACGTACAACCCGAGCAAAAATACAACACATTAAAGACCAATTGCAAAGGTAAATAAAATTGCCTTCCATCAGAGCTTGAAACTCAGCAAGCGATACCCTCTCGTCCTGTTCCAAAGGTTTTTTTTTTTTTTAAATTCCGCAGCTGGCTCCAAGACAAAGGAGCATTATTAGGAGAATGATCCTTCTTCCCGTTTCAGTCCTGGTCTTTCGGAGCCGTGACAGATGGTAGCACCTGAGGTCAGATACTAAGTGCCTGCGTTATTATTCGACATCGTCATTGGGTCTGGTCTCAACCATGGCAATTATTTGGAGATACAGTTCTGGGGTAGTGAGATACTGGAGGTAATACAGCAGGCTCCTTGACAAGCCCTGTATTCCCCCTCCACATTGCTGTTTTTCATGTGGTGGTGAGAGGAGAGAGCGGTGTCAGAGGGCTTCAGAGGATCTCTGTTGTCTCACACAACGCCAGTGAGTCAGGGGGCTGTAATGAGGGCGAGAGTGTTGGCTTTGATACTGAACTGGGCGACAGCTCCTGAAATTGCACCAAAAACTCCTGACTGGTACAAAGACCGAGGGAAATGAGGTGCAACACATTGAAAAACATACACCGTGACTCATACACACTCTCATCTTGCACACACACGCCCCCCCCCCCCCCCCCCCCACACACACACACTGCTGATTCACATGCCATTCAGAGAAAAATACTATGGAAAAAAAGGGGGGGGGGGGGGGTGGAAATGTGCAAAGCATTCCAGCCACCAGCTACTTCCTCTCTGCCTGCTTTCCTGTTGGCTTCGGGTCAAACATAATACCTAGGCTTCCAATTTTTCAGAACGCGGTGAGCAAAAAACAAACTGCCCAGCACCATTTATGGAGTTCAGTTGCCCTGGGTGACTCAGGCATAACTTCGTAACCTGACGTTGTTTTTAATGTCTCTCTTCTGACAGCCCCCCGCTGTCGTCTTATCACCTACTTAATGGAGCGAGTGCTTAAAGCTCTTGTGAATGGGTCTCTGTGCTCTCTGTGTCGTTCCAGCTGGGAGATGGAGGGTACATCCATCATGGTATCCCATTCCCTATATTTCACCTGGGCCCTGGTCAAAAGTAGAGCACTACATAGGAACTGGGTTCCATTTGGTACACAGCCAGGGAGGGAGGGTGCGAGTGTTTGTTCTGCTCTGGGGACTATAAGCTATACATGGGGCCAGCTGTAAGATTGGTGTTTAACTCTCTATTAGGCCATGTTTGTTGATATGAGACTTTGCCATGGGGACTCTCTCGAGGTCTTTTGTTCTTGGCGACTGGTGAGCGTTTTTGTAGTCCTCTATTGGTGTAGGAAAGGTGTAGTTTTTTTTTAAAGAAAAGGAATTCTCTTTGAACTTATGGCTGGTAAGTGTTTTGGTGGCATTGAGGCTCTCTGTCCGTGTGTGTGTGTGTGTGTAGGGTCAGGTTATTTTCTCGGTCCTCAGATCTCTGATGTGGCTGTGATCTCCTGGACAGGTCTTTCATGTCATTGTACCCCTGCGGTGGGCTCCTAGCGTCTGCTTGATCTCCCCCACCACCTCCTCCTTCCCTCTGTCTCTCCTCCACACCTCCCTCTGTTCCTGCACCTCCTCCTATCGTTCTTCCTCTCACGTTCTTGCTCTTTCTACCTCTAACGCTCGCTCTCTTTCGATCTGCCACTTCCTGTCCCTCGTTCTATTTCTACCTCACACTTTCTCTACTTCCCTCTTTCTTTCTACCTTGCTCCCTCTCCCCACATCCACCTGTTTCTTCTCCGCATGTGTCATCCTCGTCTCTCTCTGATCCCTGTCACTCTGCCCTAATCGGTCACTAGACGTCCGGCCTTTGTCTCCATGTGCCAAGAATTTCACGAAGAGAAGTCCCAAATAACTTCTCTCTCTTTCTCCCTAGATATGGGGCTTCTACAAACAGGGATACAAGTGTAAAGGTAAGAGAATCAATACATTTAGCTAACTCGAATAGTTCAAATTGCTATGAAATGAAATAAAATGATAGATTCGTCACTCGAACCAAAGGGGTCTTTGAGCTTCATGTCAACAGCGTGGAAGCCATGGTAAATACATCAGACTACATTACAGTGGCAATTACATGTGAACCCTTTGGAAATACCTGGATTTCTGCATAAATTGGTTTTACAATTTGATCTGATCTTCATCTGGGACACAACAATAGACAAACACAGTCCACTTAAACGAATAACACACAAACAATTATGCATTTTCATGTCTTTATTGAACACACCGTGTCAACATTCACAGTGCAGGGTGGAAAAAGTATGTGAACCCTTGGATTTAATAACTGGTTGACCCTCCTCAGCAATAACCTCAACCAAATGTTTTCTGTGGTTGTGGATCAGACCTGCACAACGGTCAGGAAGAATTTTGGACCATTCCTCTTTACAAAACTGTTTCAGTTCAGCAATATTCTTGGGATGTCTGGTGTGACCTGCTCTCTTGAGGTCATGCCACAGCACCTCAATCGGGTTGAGGTCAGGACTCTGACTGGGCCACTCCAGAAGGCGTATTTTCTTCTGTTGAAGCTATTCTTTTGAGTTTACTTCTGTGTTTTTGGTCGTTGTCCTGTTGTATCACTCAACTTCCATTGAGCTTCAATTGACAGACAGATAGCCTAACATTCTCCTGCAAAATGTCTTGATAAACTTGAGTTCATTTTTCTGTTGACGATAGCAAGCTGTCCAGGCCCTGAGGCAGCAAAGCAGCCCCAAACCATGATGCTCCCTCCACCAGACTTTACAGTTGGGATGAGGTTTTGATGTTTGTGTGCTGTGCCTTTTTTTTCTCCTCACATAGTGTTGTGTGTTCCTTCCAAACAACGCAACTGTAGTTTCATCTGTCCACAGAATATTTTGCCAGTAGCGCTGTGGAACATCAAGGTGCTCTTTTGCAAACTTCAGACGTGCAGAAATGTTTTTTTTTGGACAGCAGTGGCTTCTTCCGTGGTGTCCTCCCATGAACACCATTCTTGTTAACACCAAGATGTTAGCATGTTCCAGAGATTTCTGTAAGTCTTCAGCTGACACTCTAGGAGTCTTCTTAACCTCATTGAGCGTTCTGCGCTGTGCTCTTGCAGTAATCTTCGCAGGATGGCCACTCCTAGGGAGAGTAGCAACAGTGCTGAACTTACTCCATTTATAGACAATTTGTCTTACCACGGACTGATGAACATCAAGGCTTTCAGAGATACTTTTGTAACCCTTTCAGCTTTATGCAAGTCAACAATTCTTGATCTTAGTTCTTCTGAGATCTCTTTTGTTCAAGGCAATGCTTCTTGTGAAAAGCAAACTTAAATTTCGTGAGTTTTTTATAGGGCAAGGCAGCTCTAACCAACATCTTCAATCTCGTCTCAGGTTAGCGGACTCCTGACTCCAATTAGCGTTTGGAAAAGTCATTCGCCTTGGGGTTCACATACTTTTTCCAACCCACACTGTGAATGTTTAAATGATGTATTCAACATAGACAAGACAAATACAGTAATTTGTGTTATTAGTTTAAGCACACTATGTTTGTCTATTGTTGGGACTTAGATAAAGATCAGATCATATTTGATGACCAATTTGTGCAGAAATCCAGGTAATTCCAAAGGGTTCACATACTTTTTCTTGCCACTGTACATTACCCCCTTACAGGGCTCCCTTTGAGAACACTTGAACAGAGCACACAGGATCATAAAATACACCTTTGTGGTTTGAGGGTCTCCGTCGCGCCACTGTTTTGTAGAAGCTGTCTCAAGGGTAGACACATTGTAGAAACATACAAGTCACATGCACAAACACACATGCACATGTCACACTCCCGCTAGCGCCAATCCACAGTAAGCATACACCTGAACTCTGTCTGCACAACGCTCGGTACTCCGTAGACTGTGTCTGTCTCTCAGCTGCATCCCAAATGGAACCCTGTTCCCTATGTAGTGCACTACTTTTGACCCGAGACCTATGGGCCCTAGTCAAAAGTGGTGCTCTACGTAGGGAATAGGGTGCAGTTTGGGATGCAACTTCAGTGTGTCTGCTCTACTCTGCCGAGTGCCTTAATGAGATGTGTGGAAGTCAATGAGAGGTCCCAGCCATTCATTTCCATTACCATTGTTAGCCCCAGTCGCCGAGTGGGAGAGACGATGGCGGCGCATAATTGAAATGAATTGGCTTGTCGCAGATGGTGTAGAACAGAAGTGCTGTGTGTGTGTGTGTGTGTGTGTGTGTGTAGTCTGAATCAGTCTGGGTGTTGTAGACATTTATCGAATCTAACCTTCGCTGATGTGGACGTTTTACTGAGAGCGAGAGGTGTTTAGAAATCAATGAGTGAGTGAGTGCATGAATGGGAGAGTGTGTGTGAATTACTCTGAATCTCTTTCTCTGCCACCCTGGACATCCCTGCTCCCTCTTTCCTGCCTACTTCCAGAGTGTCCTTCATTGTCAGAGCTGTTGTCAGGGTCTGTCTGCGTGTGTGTGTGTGTGTGTGTGTCAGTGTGCGTGCATCTGCACTGTGTGTATGAGCACCTACCTCTCACCACTCGCTCTTCCCTTTGCCCCAATGTTTATTTTTGCACTTTCTCTCTTAAACTTTGCCTCCCTCTCCTCCCCATCCCTGATCTCTCGAACCCTCCTTTACCTCGTATTCGTTCCCTCCAACTCTCTCGCCCTTCCCGTCTAAACCGGGCATTCTTCCCTCGTTCCTCCTCATCCTCCTCTCTCCATCTCGTTCTCGCTTTGTCTCCCTCCCTCGGACAGCTTGTGGAATTAACTGTCACAAGGCGTGTCAAGGTCGTCTGGCGGTGGAGTGTCGTAAACGGACCAAGAGCATTAGCCACGAGCACGCACCCTCTCTCCAGGCACGCTCCTACAGCTTCCCCCCTCCGGCCAACAGCCCACCCAGCCTACAGAACACAGGTGAGAGACCCCGCCCCCCCCCTTTTCAAGTTCCAATCCGGTTCTACTAATACTATGTCTGCATCTCACCAGGATTCTTCAGATTTGGGGTCACTCAAGAACCGGTAGCATCATACTTCATTTACAGAAGGTTATGAGATGGAATGGTACAGTATGTTTTAGGGCTGACACCGATTAGTCGACAGATTGTTTGATCGATAGGTTGTTGGTCAATGGAGATTTTTTTTGTTTTTGTCGAGCAGTAGCATTGTGTGTGTGTGTGAGAGATAGAGATATATATATATATATATATAAAATATATACACAGTACAATTATGTAGTAACCCAAAAAATATATTTTATATCATTCAAAGTAGCCACTCTTTGCCTTGATAACAGCTTTGCACAATGTTGGCATTCTCTCAACCAGCTTCACCTGGAATGCTTTTCCAAGAGTCTTGAAGAAGTTCTCACATATGCTGAACACTTGTTGGCTGCTTTTCTGTCACTCTGCGGTCCACAACTCATCCCAAACCATCTCAGTTGCGTTGAGGTTGGGTGATTGTGGAGGCCAGGTCATCTGATGCAGCACTCCATCACTCTCCTTCTTGGTCAAATAGCCCTTACACAGCCTGGAGGTGTGTTAGGTCATTGTCCTGTTGAAAAACAGTTGACAGTGCCACTAAGCGCACACCTGATGGGATGGCGTATCGCTGCAGAATGCTGTGGTAGCCATGCTGGTTATGTGTTGTGTGCCGGGATGCTGGTCTTCAAGGCAGAGTTCCTCTGTCCAGTGTCATTGTTCCTTTTCCCATCTTAATCTTTTATTTTTATTGGCCAGTCTGAGATCTGGCTTTTTCTTTGCAACTCTGCCTAGAAGCCCAGCATCCCGAAGTTGTCTCTTCGCTGTTGACGTTGAGACTGTGGCTTAATTCATGGGAAAATATACGTTTGTGCCACTTAATTCATAGGAAAATAAAAATAAAAATTGGGGGGGGGAACTTATGAACAATTTGAACAAGTTATATGAACAAGTTATTGGAGAAATGCATTTTGGGCAATGTTGCCATTTTTTTGTGTCCCACGTTTATTTATATGAAAACAAACTAACATCCCAATATTGTTAATCAACCAGGTTGTCCCCGAAATACTTACGATATAATAGTAGCCTGACATTTATTTCCTGTTAGAGATAGGGGGCAGTATTTCCCCTTTGGATGAATTGCGTGCCCATAGTGAACTGCATCAAAATCTGTCCTAAATTGCTAATATATGCATATTATTATTAATATTGGATAGAAAACACTCTGAAATTTCTAAAACCGTTTTAATTATGTCTGTGAGTATAACAGAACTCACAGGGCAGTCAATCTTCCAAACTAGTTTTAAAATCCTGAAAGTTGGGGCAACTTTGACGTCATCGCCCCCTCCCTTCCCAACAAGTTATGGATCTGGAAACACTTCCTATGTATTCCACTAGATGTCCTCATTCAGTAGAAAGTGTAATGGAGCATTTGCTGTGAACTTTGACCTAATGGGAAGGAAAGTACTAAGTGTCGCAAAAGATTTCCATGTGCTTGAAGGCGCGTATGCGTTTGAGTGCTTCGTCTGTTCCAATCAGCCCCAGATGAACATGGATGGCCCGGTTGGAATGCTATTCGATCTGTATGATCATAACATCCTGAAGGTTGATTCTGCACTTAGTTTGACCAGTTTCGTCAACCTGTAATATGTAATTTGGAAGTTTTGATGCAAAGTTATCCAGGACCAGAAGTCATTTTTTGGGCATTTGAGCTGAAAGTGGTAGCAAATGCTGCTACATGGACACTAGAATTGAACATTATGAAACAAAACTATTTATTGTTGAACTAGGACTCCTTGCACTACATTCTGATGGAAGATCATCAAAGGTAAGGGAATATTTATGTTGTAATTTTGTATTTCTGTTGACTCCAACATAGCGGAGAAATATTGTTACATCTGAGCGCCGTCTCAGATTATTGCAATGTTAGGCTTTTTCCGTAACGTTAAAAAGAAAATGTGACACAGCGGTTGCATTAAGAACCAGTGTATCTTTTTAATTATATGTAGAACATGTATCTTTAGTCAAAGTTTGTGATGAGTATTTCTGTTATCTGGTGTAGCTTTCTATAATTCCTCCGGACATTTTGGAGAATTTTCTGAACATGGCGTCAATGTAAACCGAAATTTATGGATATAAAATGCATATTATCGAACAAAACATAAATGTACTGTGTAAAATGTCATATGACTGTCATCTGATGAAGATTTTCAAGAGGTTAGTGAATTATTAGTTTTTTTAATCCTGCTTTTGTCATTGTATCTTTTGTTGTACAAAATGGCTACGTTTTTTTCTTTGTTTTGGTGGTGGTCTAACATAAATATATGCTGTGTTTTCGCCGTAAAACATTTTAAAAATCTGACACGCTGGGTAGATGAACAAGGTGTTTATCTTTCATTTGAGGTATTGGACTTGTTAATGTGTGGAGGTTAAATATTTCTAAGAATATTTTTGCATTCCCTGCGCCACCGTTTCAGCTGAACGGGGGGGGGGGGGGGGGGGAGTTCCTGTAGGGGAACCCATAGGCTTAAGAAGTTTTTAATGCCAATGCTGTTTTCTATGCTTGTTGTCACGTAGCACCAGTATCCCAAAGTATTATGTCAGATTGGAGTAAAAAGCTGTATTTGTCTGTGTTTTTTGTGGTATCGATGAAGGAAACTGATTGGGGAATGGGGATATATTTTCATGATGGGAAACTAATTAATCAATAAATGTGGGGAAACAAAGACCTGCAAAAAAAATAAAAAATGTTTTTGTTTAAATTCTCCTGGTGCACCTGCATGGGATTTGCAGCTATAACGAGTCTGGACTATGATCAATTAAGCCATATCAATGCAGTTAAACAGGTTCATGTAAAATAATGAATTACGTTGGCTTACACTTATGGCACTTCCAAGGCCAGTTTCATGATGATTATTACGGTCGTGTCAATCATGTTCTATACTTAGGCTATTGTAACGTGGCATATTCCAGCAATCGTAGGCCTACTGCATCTGCCCAGAGGAATACTAGGCTTTTGATGGCAACGGCAGTTAGAGCTCATTTTGCCCTGGTTAGAGTACCTGTTGTAAAAGCAGAAGAAAGTGCAAGCTTCATTGGTAGCAGTGTTGGGATATGATCTAGTGGTGGGAAGCATTCTGTTTTTCAACATTGTGTTGGGCGTAATTGCATTGATATATCTAGGGAACGATGGATAAGCAACAATGGGCGTGACAAATGGAAGTAGCCACTACAGGTGTGACCAAGCCTTACATCGAAGTTCCCTGACGCTGAATGGAAAGTGCATTGCCCTGGCCAGTTATTCAGAAGAAAATCCTCTGTGGCGGTCTCGATTACATAAGTTAACTTACCAGTAATGTGAATCACTGTTGATCCATCCGGTTATCGAATGAGATGGATGTTGGATTTTCGACGACCTAGAATCAAGGTCTTTCCTAGGTCATGGAGGACGAAGCAAGGCCCTTCTTGGTTCTCATTGGCGAGACTGAACTCAAGTTAGTGGTTACAGGGCATTAGGAAAGTATTCAGACCCCTTTACTTTCCCCACATTTTGTTACGTTACAGCCTTAATCTAGAATGGATTCAATTAACAATGCCCCATAATGACAAAGCGAAAACTGGTTTTATTTATAATAAAATAAAAGATACCTTATTTACATAAGTATTCAGACCCTATGGGACTCAAAATTGAGCTCAGATGCATATTAGAGTCCACCTGTGGTAAATTCAATTGATTTGACTTGATTTGGAAGTCACCTGTCTATTTAAGGTCCCACAGTTGACAGTGCATGTCAGAGCAAAAACCAAGCCATGAGGTCAAAGGAATTGTCCGTTAAGCTCAGAGACAGGATTGTGTCGAGGCACAGATCTGGGGAATGATACCAAAACATTTCTGCAGCATTGAAGGTCCCCAAGAAGACCGTGGCCTCCATCATTCTTAAATGGAAAAAAGTTTGAACGACCAAGACTCTTCCTGAGCAATTGGGGGAGAAAGGCCTTGGTCAGGGAGGTGACCATGAACCCAGTGGTCACTCTGACAGAGCTCCAGAGTTCCTCTGTGGAGATATGAGAACCTTCCAGAAGAACAACCATCTCTGCAGCACTCCACCAATCAGGCCTCCATGGTAGAGTGGCCAGACGGAAGCCGATCCTCAGTTAAAGGCACATGACAGCCCGCTTGGAGATTGCCAAAAGGCATCTAAAGGTCTCTTACCATCTTGTCTGATGAAACCAAGATTGAACTCTTTGGCCTGAATTCCAAGCATCACGTCTGGTGGAAACCTGGCACCATCCCTACGGTGAAGCATGGTGGTGACAGCATCATGCTGTGGGGATGTTTTTCAGCGGCAGGATCGAGAGAAAGATGAACGGAGTAGAGTTCAAGGATTTCTCTGATGAAAACCTGCTCCAGAGTGCTCAGGACCTCAGACTGGGGTGAAGGTTCACCTTCCAACAGGACAACAACCTTAAGCACACAGCCAAGACAATGCAGGAGTAGCTTCGGGACAAGTCTCTTTGTCCTTGAAGGGCCCAGCCAGATCCCGGCCTTTAATCTGATCGAACATCTCTGGAGAGACCTGAAAATAGTTGTGCAGCGACACTCCCCATCCAACCTGACAGAGCTTGAGAGGATCTGCAGAGAAGAATGGGAGAAACTCCCCAAATACAGGTGTGGCAAGCTTGTACCGTCATACCCAAGAAGACTCGAGGCTGCAATCGCTGCCAAATGTGCTTTAACAAAGTACTGTGTAAAGTCTGAATACTTATGTAAATGTGATATTTCATTTTTTTTATTTCTAATAATACATTTGCAAAAATTTCTAAACCTGTTTTTGCTTTGTCATTATGGGATACTGTGTGTAGATTGATGAAGATAAAAAAACAATTTAATCCATTTTCCAATGTGGAAAAAGTCAGTGATCTGAATACTGCACTGTATGTGTCAGACTGTCTTATTGCTGCTGACATTGCCCATCGTGTATTGCTCTAACTTTCAAAAGATTGTTCTGAAGTTTGCCCCCGAAAAGTATTTTCCTTTGAATTAAGTCACAGAAAAGTGTGTCGTTTTACACAAATTAAGGCACAAAAACACACAGGAAATCTGCTGAAATGCTTTTTGTACATATTTGCATGAATTCAGTGTGGGATCGTGTTCACCGTTAGCATGTAGATCAAATGATTGGGTAGTTTTGTTTGATTCCTTTGTCATTCTGCCATGCTGCCTTTTCAATGCGTTCTGTGTCTCTTTGCACTGTCTCCACCAATAGTTGTGCAAAAATCACTGCAACGTGGGACGAGCAGATGAATCAAATATCCAGGCACAATTAAACTGCTTGGAATGGTTGATTCCCTCTGTATACCACTGTGTTATAGAAGGATATTTTTGTTGTTGTTGTTGTTGTATGCTGTTCAGCAATGCCCTTGTCTAATGGAGAATGCAGTGCTATTAATGGGTGGAAGAGCCAGTAGACTGTATAGCAGGTAACCATGGCCACTGACACTCTTGCTCTCTCCCTTTCGCTCTTCCGCTCTTCCTCGCTCTCTCTTTCTTTCTTCCTTGCTCTCTTTCTTCCTGGCTCTCGCTCACACTCTTTCTTGCGCTCGCTCGCTCTTCCCCTCTTTCTCGCTCTCATTTTTGCTCTTCCTCTCTCTTGCTCTTTCTCGCATTTCCTCTCTTTCTTGCACTTCCTCGCTCGCTCTTCCTCTCTTTCTCACATGCGCTTCCTTTCTTTCTCGCTCTTCCTCTTTCTCGCTCGCTCTTTCTTTCTTCCCCTCTCGCGCTCTCTTTCTTTCTTCCCCTCTCGCGCTCTCTTTCTTTCTTTCTTCCCCTCTCGCGCTCTCTTTATTTCTTCCCCTCTCGCGCTCTCTTTATTTCTTCCCCTCTCGCGCTCTCTTTATTTCTTCCCCTCTCGCGCTCTCTTTATTTCTTCCCCGCTCGCGCTCTCTTTATTTCTTCCCCGCTCGCGCTCTCTTTCGCTCTTCCCCGCTCGCGCTCTCTTTCGCTCTTCCCCGCTCGCGCTCTCTTTCGCTCTTCCCCGCTCGCGCTCTCTTTCGCTCTTCCCCGCTCGCGCTCTCTTTCGCTCTTCCCCTCTCGCTCTCTTTCGCTCTTCCCCTCTCGCGCTCTCTTTCGCTCTTCCCCTCTCGCGCTCTCTTTCGCTCTTCCCCTCTCGCGCTCTCTTTCGCTCTTCCCCTCTCGCGCTCTCTTTCGCTCTTCCCCTCTCGCGCTCTCTTTCGCTCTTCCCCTCTCGCGCTCTCTTTCGCTCTTCCCCTCTCGCGCTCTCTTTCGCTCTTCCCCTCTCGCGCTCTCTTTCGCTCTTCCCCTCTCGCTCTCTTTCGCTCTTCCCTCTCGCGCTCTCTTTCGCTCTTCCCCTCTCGCTCTCTTTCGCTCTTCCCCTCTCGCTCTCTTTCGCTCTTCCCCTCTCGCGCTCTCTTTCGCTCTTCCCCTCTCGCGCTCTCTTTCGCTCTTCCCCTCTCGCGCTCTCTTTCGCTCTTCCCCTCTCGCGCTCTCTTTCGCTCTTCCTCTCTCGCTTCCTCTCTCGCGCTCTCTTTCGCTCTTCCTCTCTCGCGCTCTCTCTCTCGCTCTCTTTCGCTCTTCCTCTCTCGCGCTCTCTTTCGCTCTTCCCCTCTCGCGCTCTCTTTCGCTCTTCCCCTCTCGCGCTCTCTTTCGCTCTCTCTCGCTCTCTTTCGCTCTCTCTCACTCTCTTTCGCGCTCTCTCGCTCTCTTTCTCTCTCTCGCTCTCTTTCTTCCCCGCTCGCTCGCTTGCTCTTTCTCACTCTCTCTTTCACGCTCTTCCTCTCGCTCTTCCCCTCTTTCTCGCTCTCATTTTTGCTCTTCCTCTCTCGCGCTCTTTCTTTCTTCCCCTCTCGCGCTCTCTTTCTTTCTTCCCCGCTCGCGCTCTTTCTTTCTTCCCCGCTCGCGCTCTCTTTATTTCTTCCCCGCTTGCGCTCTCTTTATTTCTTCCCCGCTCGCGCTCTCTTTATTTCTTCCCTGCTCGCGCTCTCTTTATTTCTTCCCCGCTCGCGCTCTCTTTATTTCTTCCCCTCTCGCGCTCTCTTTATTTCTTCCCCTCTCGCGCTCTCTTTCTCTCTTGCGCTCTCTTTCTCGCTCTTTCTCTCTCGCTACCTCGCTCTTCCTCTCTCGCATTTCCTCTCTTGCTCGCTCTTCCTCTCTCGCATTTCCTCTCTTGCTCGCTCTTCCTCTCTCGCATTTCCTCTCTTACTTACTCTCTTTCTTGCACTTCCTCACTCGCTCCTTCTCTTGCTCGCTCGCTCGCTCTTTCTTTCTTTCTCTCTCGCTCTCTTTCTCTCTCGCTCTCTTGCTCGCTCGCTCGCTCTCTCGCTCTCTTTCTCTCGCTCTTTCTTTCGCTCTCTCTCCTTTCTTTCTTTCTGTCTCTCTCGCTCTCTTTCTTTCTTTCTCTCGCTCTTTCTTTCTCTCGCTCTTTCTTTCTCTCGCTCTCTTTCTTTCTCTCGCTCTCTTTCTTTCTCTCGCTCTCTTTCTTTCTCTCGCTCTCTTTCTTTCTCTCGCTCTCTTTCTTTCGCTCGCTCTTTCTCACTCTCTCTTTCACGCTCTTCCTCTCGCTCTTCCCCTCTTTCTCGCTCTCATTTTTGCTCTTCCTCTCTCGTGCTCTTTCTTTCTTCCTCTCTCGCGCTCTCTTCCTCTCTCGCTCCCTCGCTCTTCCTCTCTCGCTCCCTTGCTCTTCCTCTCTCGCATTTCCTCTCTTGCTCACGCTCTCTTTCTCTTACTTACTCTCTTTCTTGCACTTCCTCACTCGCTCTTCCTTTCTTTCTCACTTGCGCTTCTTTCTTTCTCGCTCTTTCTCTCTTTCTTTCTTTCTTTCTCGCTCTCTTGCTCTCTTTCTCTCTCTCTTTCTTTCTTCCTCGCTCGCTCGCTCTTCCTCTCGCTCTTCCCCTCTTTCTCGCTCTCATTTTTGCTCTTCCCCTCTCGCGCTCTCTTTCTCTCTCGCGCTCTCTTTCTCTCTCGCGCTCTCTTCCTCTCTCGCTCCCTCGCTCTTCCTCTCTCGCTCCCTTGCTCTTCCTCTCTCGCATTTGCTCTCTTTCTCTTACTTACTCTCTTTCTTGCACTTCCTCACCTGCTCTTCCTTTCTTTCTCACTTGCGCTTCTTTCTTTCTCGCTCTTTCTCTCGCTCTCTTTCTTTCTTTCTCTCTCGCTCTCTTGCTCTCTTTCTCTCTCTTTCTTTCTTCCCCGCTCGCTCGCTCGCTCTTTCTCACTCTCTCGCTCTTCCCCTCTTTCTCGCTCTCATTTTTGCTCTTCCTCTCTCGTGCTCTTTCTTTCTTCCTCTCTCGCGCTCTCTTTCTTCCTCTCTCGCGCTCTCTTTCTTCCTCTCTCGCGCTCTCTTTCTTCCCCTCTCGCGCTCTCTTTCTTCCCCTCTCGCGCTCTCTTTCTTCCCCTCTCGCGCTCTCTTTCTTCCCCTCTCGCGCTCTCTTTCGCTCTTCCCCTCTCGCGCTCTCTTTCGCTCTTCCCCTCTCGCGCTCTCTTTCGCTCTTCCCTCTCGCTCTCTTTCGCTCTTCTCCTCTCTTCGCGCTCTCTTTCGCTCTTCCCCTCTCGCTCTCTTTCGCTCTACCCCTCTCGCTCTCTTTCGCTCTACCCCTCTCGCTCTCTTTCGCTCTACCCCTCTCGCGCTCTCTTTCGCTCTACCCCTCTCGCGCTCTCTTTCGCTCTACCCCTCTCTCTTTCTCTCTTTCGCTCTACCCCTCTCGCGCTCTCTTTCGCTCTACCCCTCTCGCGCTCTCTTTCGCTCTACCCCTCTCGCTCTCTTTCGCTCTACCCCTCTCGCTCTCTTTCGCTCTACCCCTCTCGCTCTCTTTCGCTCTACCCCTCTCGCGCTCTCTTTCGCTCTACCCCTCTCGCGCTCTCTTTCGCTCTACCCCTCTCGCGCTCTCTTTCGCTCTACCCCTCTCGCGCTCTCTTTCGCTCTACCCCTCTCGCGCTCTCTTTCGCTCTACCCCTCTCGCGCTCTCTTTCGCTCTTCCCCTCTCGCGCTCTCTTTCTCGCTCTTCCTCTCTCGCTTCCTCTCTCGCTCTCTCTCTTTCTCGCTCTCTTTCTCTCTCTCGCTCTCTTTCTCTCTCTCGCTCGCTCTTTCTCACGCTCTTCCTCTCGCTCATCCCCTCTTTCTCGCTCTCATTTTAGCTCTTTCTCTCGCGCTCTCTTTCTTTCTTCCCCTCTCGCGCTCTCTTTCGCTCTTCCCCTCTCGCGCTCTTTCGCTCTACCCCTCTCGCGCTCTCTTTCGCTCTACCCCTCTCGCGCTCTCTTTCTCTCGCTCTCTTTCGCTCTACCTCTCGCTCTCTTTCGCTCTACCCCTCTCGCTCTCTTTCGCTCTACCCCTCTCGCTCTCTTTCGCTCTCGCGCTACCCCTCTCGCGCTCTCTTTCGCTCTACCCCTCTCTCTTTCGCTCTACCCCTCTCGCTCTCTTTCGCTCTACCCCTCTCTCTTCGCTCTACCCCTCTCGCTCTCTTTCGCTCTACCCCTCTCGCGCTCTCTTTCGCTCTACCCCTCTCGCGCTCTCTTTCGCTCTACCCCTCTCGCTCTCTTTACCCTCTCTCGCGCTCTCTTTCGCTCTACCCCTCTCGCTCTTTCCCTTCCCCTCTCGCTCTCTTTCTCGCTCTTCCTCTCTCGCTTCCTCTCTCGCTCTCTTTCTCGCTCTCGCGCTCTCTTTCTCTCTCTCTTTCTCGCTCTCTTTCTCTCTCTCGCTCTCTTTCTCTCTCTCGCTCGCTCTTTCTCACGCTCTTCCTCTCGCTCATCCCCTCTTTCTCGCTCTCATTTTAGCTCTTCCTCTCTCGTCCTCTTTCTTTCTTCCTCTCTCGCGCTCTCTTTCTTTCTTCCCCTCTCGCGCTCTCTTTCGCTCTTCCCCTCTCGCGCTCTTTCGCTCTACCCCTCTCGCGCTCTCTTTCGCTCTACCCCTCTCGCGCTCTCTTTCGCTCTACCCCTCTCGCGCTCTCTTTCGCTCTACCCCTCTCGCGCTCTCTTTCGCTCTACCTCTCTCGCGCTCTCTTTCGCTCTACCTCTCTCGCTCTCTTTCGCTCTACCTCTCTCGCTCTCTTTCGCTCTACCTCTCTCGCTCTCTTTCGCTCTACCCCTCTCGCTCTCTTTCGCTCTACCCCTCTCGCGCTCTCTTTCGCTCTTCCCCTCTCGCGCTCTCTTTCGCTCTACCCCTCTCGCGCTCTCTTTCGCTCTTCCTCTCTCGCTCTCTTTCTCGCTCTCGCGCTCTCTTTCTCTCTCTCGCTCTCTTTCTCTCTCTCGCTCTCTTTCTCTCTCTCGCTCGCTCTTTCTCACGCTCTTCCTCTCGCTCTTCCCCTCTTTCTCGCTCTCATTTTAGCTCTTCCTCTCTCGTGCTCTTTCTTTCTTCCTCTCTCGCGCTCTCTTTCTTTCTTCCCCTCTCGCGCTCTCTTTCGCTCTTCCCCTCTCGCGCTCTCTTTCGCTCTACCCCTCTCGCGCTCTCTTTCGCTCTAGCCCTCTCGCGCTCTCTTTCGCTCTAGCCCTCTCGCGCTCTCTTTCGCTCTTCCCCTCTCGCGCTCTCTCTCGCTCTCTTTCGCGCTCTCTCTCGCTCTCTTTCGCGCTCTCTTTCGCGCTCTCTCTCGCTCTCTTTCGCGCTCTCTCTCGCTCTCTTTCTCGCTCTCGCTCTCTTTCTCGCTCTCGCTCTCTTTCGCGCTCTCGCTCTCTTTCTCTCTCTCGCTCTCTTTCTCTCTCTCGCTCTCTTTCTCTCTCTCGCTCTCTCTTTCTCTCTCTCGCTCTCTCTTTCTCTCTCTCGCTCTCTCTTTCTCTCTCTCGCTCTTTCCCTCTTTCTCGCTCTCATTTTTGCTCTTCCTCTCTCGTGCTCTTTCTTTCTTCCTCTCTCGCGCTCTCTTTATTTCTTCCCCTTTCGCGCTCTCTTTATTTCTTCCCCTCTCGCGCTCTCTTTATTTCTTCCCCGCTCGCGCTCTCTTTATTTCTTCCCCGCTCGCGCTCTCTTTATTTCTTCCCCGCTCGCGCTCTCTTTATTTCTTCCCCGCTCGCGCTCTCTTTATTTCTTCCCCGCTCGCGCTCTCTTTATTTCTTCCCCGCTCGCGCTCTCTTTATTTCTTCCCCGCTCGCGCTCTCTTTATTTCGTCCCCGCTCGCGCTCTCTTTATTTCGTCCCCGCTCGCGCTCTCTTTCTTTCGTCCTCTCTCGCGCTCTCTTTCTTTCGTCCTCTCTCTCGCGCTCTCTTTCTTTCGTTCTCTCTCGCGCTCTCTTTCTTTCGTTCTCTCTCGCGCTCTCTTTCTTTCGTTCTCTCTCGCGCTCTCTTTCTTTCGTCCTCTCTCGCGCTCCTCTTTCTTTCTCGCTCTTCCTCTCTCGCATTTCCTCTTTCTCGCTCGCTCTTTCTTTCTCTCTCGCTCTCTTGCTCTCTCGCTCTCTTTCTCTCGCTCTCTTGCTCTCTCGCTCTCTTTCTCTCTCTCGCTCTTTCTTTCGCTCTCTCCTTTCTTTCTTTCTCTCTCCCTCTCTCGCTCTCTTTCGCTCGCTCGCTCTTGCTTTCTCTCTCGCTCTCTTTCGCGCTCTCTCGCTCTCTTTCTTCCCCGCTCGCTCGCTCTTTCACGCTCTTCCTCTCGCTCTTCCCCTCTTTCTCGCTCTCATTTTTGCTCTTCCTCTCTCGTGCTCTCTTTCTTTCTTCCCCTCTTTCTCTCTCGCGCTCTCTTTCTCGCTCTTCCTCTCTCGCTCTTCCTCTCTCACTCCCTCGCTCTTCCTCTCGCTCCCTTGCTCTTCCTCTCTCGCATTTCCTCTCTTTCTCTTACTTAGTCTCTTTCTTGCACTTCCTCACTCGCTCCTTCTCTTTCTCGCTCGCTCTTTCTTTCTCTCTCGCTCTCTTTCTTTCTTCCCCTCTTTCTCTCTCGCTCTTCCTCTCTCGCTCCCTCGCTCTTCCTCTCGCTCCCTCGCTCTTCCTCTCTCGCTCCCTTGCTCTTCCTCTCTCGCATTTCCTCTCTTTCTCTTACTTAGTCTCTTTCTTGCACTTCCTCACTCGCTCCTTCTCTTTCTCGCTCGCTCTCTTTCTTTCTCTCTCTCTCTTTCTTTCTCTATCGCTCTCTTGCTCTCTCGCTCTTTCTCTCGCTCTCTCTCCTTTCTTTCTCTTTCTTTCTTTCTTTCTCTCTCGCTCTCTTTCTTTCTCTCGCTCTCTTTCTTTCTTTCTTTCTCTCGCTCTTTCTTTCTCTCGCTCTCTTTCTTTCTCTTTCTCTCTCGCTCTCGCTCTCTTTCTCTCTCTCGCTCTCTCTTTCTCGCTCTCTTTCTTCCCCGCTCGCTCGCTCTTTCTCACTCTCTCTCTTTCACGCTCTTCCTCTCGCTCTTCCCCTCTTTCTCGCTCTCATTTTTGCTCTTCCTCTCTCGTGCTCTCTTTCTTTCTTCCCCTCTTTCTCTCTCGCGCTCTCTTTCTCGCTCTTCCTCTCTCGCTCTTCCTCTCTCACTCCCTCGCTCTTCCTCTCGCTCCCTCGCTCTTCCTCTCTCGCTCCCTTGCTCTTCCTCTCTCGCATTTCCTCTCTTTCTCTTACTTAGTCTCTTTCTTGCACTTCCTCACTCGCTCCTTCTCTTTCTCGCTCGCTCTTTCTTTCTCTCTCGCTCTCTTTCTTTCTTCCCCTCTTTCTCTCTCGCTCTTCCTCTCTCACTCCCTCGCTCTTCCTCTCGCTCCCTCGCTCTTCCTCTCTCGCTCCCTTGCTCTTCCTCTCTCGCATTTCCTCTCTTTCTCTTACTTAGTCTCTTTCTTGCACTTCCTCACTCGCTCCTTCTCTTTCTCGCTCGCTCTCTTTCTTTCTCTCGCTCTCTCTCCTTTCTTTCTCTTTCTTTCTTTCTTTCTTTCTCTCTCGCTCTCTTTCTTTCTCTCGCTCTCTTTCTTTCTTTCTTTCTCTCGCTCTTTCTTTCTCTCGCTCTCTTTCTTTCTCTTTCTCTCTCGCTCTCGCTCTCTTTCTCTCTCTCGCTCTCTCTTTCTCGCTCTCTTTCTTCCCCGCTCGCTCGCTCTTTCTCACTTTCTCTCTTTCACGCTCTTCCTCTCGCTCTTCCCCTCTTTCTCGCTCTCATTTTTGCTCTTCCTGTCTCGTGCTCTCTTTATTTCTTCCCCGCTCGCGCTCTCTTTATTTCTTCCCCGCTCGCGCTCTCTTTATTTCTTCCCCGCTCGCGCTCTCTTTATTTCTTCCCCGCTCGCGCTCTCTTTATTTCTTCCCCGCTCGCGCTCTCTTTATTTCTTCCCCGCTCGCGCTCTCTTTCTTTCGTCCTCTCTCGCGCTCTCTTTCTTTCGTCCTCTCTCTCGCGCTCTCTTTCTTTCGTTCTCTCTCGCGCTCTCTTTCTTTCGTTCTCTCTCGCGCTCTCTTTCTTTCGTCCTCTCTCGCGCTCCTCTTTCTTTCTCGCTCTTCCTCTCTCGCATTTCCTCTTTCTCGCTCGCTCTTTCTTTCTCTCTCGCTCTCTTGCTCTCTTGCTCTCTCGCTCTCTTTCTCTCGCTCTCTTGCTCTCTCGCTCTCTTTCTCTCTCTCGCTCTTTCTTTCGCTCTCTCCTTTCTTTCTTTCTCTCTCCCTCTCTCGCTCTCTTTCGCTCGCTCGCTCTTGCTTTCTCTCTCGCTCTCTTTCGCGCTCTCTCGCTCTCTTTCTTCCCCGCTCGCTCGCTCTTTCACGCTCTTCCTCTCGCTCTTCCCCTCTTTCTCGCTCTCATTTTTGCTCTTCCTCTCTCGTGCTCTCTTTCTTTCTTCCCCTCTTTCTCTCTCGCGCTCTCTTTCTCGCTCTTCCTCTCTCGCTCTTCCTCTCTCACTCCCTCGCTCTTCCTCTCGCTCCCTCGCTCTTCCTCTCTCGCTCCCTTGCTCTTCCTCTCTCGCATTTCCTCTCTTTCTCTTACTTAGTCTCTTTCTTGCACTTCCTCACTCGCTCCTTCTCTTTCTCGCTCGCTCTTTCTTTCTCTCTCGCTCTCTTTCTTTCTTCCCCTCTTTCTCTCTCGCTCTTCCTCTCTCGCTCCCTCGCTCTTCCTCTCTCGCTCCCTTGCTCTTCCTCTCTCGCATTTCCTCTCTTTCTCTTACTTAGTCTCTTTCTTGCACTTCCTCACTCGCTCCTTCTCTTTCTCGCTCGCTCTCTTTCTTTCTCTCTCTCTCTCTTTCTTTCTCTATCGCTCTCTTGCTCTCTCGCTCTTTCTCTCGCTCTCTCTCCTTTCTTTCTCTTTCTTTCTTTCTTTCTCTCTCGCTCTCTTTCTTTCTCTCGCTCTCTTTCTTTCTTTCTTTCTCTCGCTCTTTCTTTCTCTCGCTCTCTTTCTTTCTCTTTCTCTCTCGCTCTCGCTCTCTTTCTCTCTCTCGCTCTCTCTTTCTCGCTCTCTTTCTTCCCCGCTCGCTCGCTCTTTCTCACTCTCTCTCTTTCACGCTCTTCCTCTCGCTCTTCCCCTCTTTCTCGCTCTCATTTTTGCTCTTCCTGTCTCGTGCTCTCTTTCTTTCTTCCCCTCTCGCGCTCTCTTTCTCTCTTGCGCTCTCTTTCTCGCTCTTTCTCTCTCGCTCCCTCGCTCTTCCTCTCTCGCTCCCTCGCTCTTCCTCTCTCGCATTTCCTCTCTTGCTCACGCTCTCTTTCTCTTACTTACTCTCTTTCTTGCACTTCCTCACTCGCTCCTTCTCTTGCTCGCTCGCTCTCTTTCTTTCTCTCTCTCGCTCTCTTTCTCTCTCTCGCTCTTTCTTTCGCTCTCTCTCCTTTCTTTCTGTCTCTCGTTCTCTTTCTTTCTCTCGCTCTCTTTCTTTCTCTCGCTCGCTCTTTCTTTCTCTCTCTCTCGCTCTCTCGCTCTCTTTCTTTCTCTCGCTCGCTCTTTCTTTCTCTCTCGCTCTCTTTCTTTCTCTCGCTCGCTCTCTTTCTCTCTCGCTCTCTTTCTTCCTCGCTCGCTCTTTCTCACTCTCTCTTTCACGCTCTTCCTCTCGCTCTTCCCCTCTTTCTCGCTCTCATTTTTGCTCTTCCTCTCTCGTGCTCTTTCTTTCTTCCCCTCTCGCGCTCTTTCTTTCTTCCCCTCTCGCGCTCTCTTTCTCTCTCGCGCTCTCTTCCTCTCTCGCTCCCTCGCTCTTCCTCTCTCGCTCCCTTGCTCTTCCTCTCTCACATTTCCTCTCTTGCTCACACTCTCTTTCTCTTACTTACTCTTTCTTGCACTTCCTCACTCGCTCTTCCTTTCTTTCTCACTTGCGCTTCTTTCTTTCTCGCTCTTCCTCTTTCTCTCTCGCTCTCTTTCTTTCTTTCTTTCTCTCTCGCTCTCTTGCTCTCTTTCTCTCTCTCGCTCTCTTTCTTCCCCGCTCGCTCTTTCTCACTCTCACGCTCTTCCTCTCGCTCTTCCCCTCTTTCTCGCTCTCATTTTTGCTCTTCCTCTCTCGTGCTCTCTTTCTTTCTTCCCCTCTCGCGCTCTCTTTCTTTCTTCCCCTCTCGCGCTCTCTTTCTTTCTTCCCCTCTCGCGCTCTCTTTCTTTCTTCCCCTCTCGCGCTCTCTTTCTTTCTTCCCCTCTCGCGCTCTCTTTCTCGCTCTTCCTCTCGCACTTCCTCTCTCGCTTCCTCTCGCTCCCTCGCTCTTCCTCTCTCGCTCCCTCGCTCTTCCTCTCGCTCCCTCGCTCTTCCTCTCTCGCTCCCTCGCTCTTCCTCTCGCTCCCTCGCTCTTCCTCTTCCTCTCTCGCTCTTCCTCGCTCGCTCCCTCGCTCTTCCTCTTCCTCTCTCGCTCTTCCTCGCTCGCTCCCTCGCTCTTCCTCTCTCGCTCCCTCGCTCTTCCTCTCTTGCTCTTTCTTTCTCGCTCTCTCTCACTCTTTAGCTCTTTCTTTCTCGCTCTCTCTTTCTCACTCTTTCTTGTACTTCCTCTCTCGCTCGCTCTTCTCTCGCTCGCTCTTCTTCTCTCGCTCCCTCTTTCTTGCTGTCTTGCTCTCTCTCCCTCTTTCTTGCTGTCTTGCTCTCTCTCCCTCTTTCTTGCTGTCTTGCTCTCTCGCTCCCTCTTTCTTGCTCTCTCGCTCTCTCTTTCTCGCTCTTCCTCTCCCTTTCTCGCCCTTCCTCTCTCCTTCTTCCTCTCTTTCTCGCTCGCTCTTCCTCTTGCGCGCTCTTCCTCTTGCGCTCTCTGAGCGAGGTCGGCCTCTCTCAATAGCAAGGCTATGCTCGCTGAGTCTGTACATTGTCCATTTCTTTCTCCGTTTTCTGCCACCATGGTCTGTCCGTTTTAGAGCCAAATAGCATTCAAGTTTACTTTAAGAATCGATAATGATTTCCCAATAGGTAATATCATTTTATTTTTGTTTGGTAATAATTTAGTTGGACCAGATTTTCTGAGTGCTGTCCTGAGGCTTTGTTGGGTTGGTGGTGGATAATGAACTTAGCCTCGGGACCAGCTGGATGAGGGGACTTTGTCTATCATCTCTTGGCATTTCAGGGCTTTGTAGTGGTAGCAGTGGGAGGTCTCTTGTTTTGAGGTGGTTATAGAATTTGATGGCTTGTTTTGGGGTATTAATTAGTAATGGATATTGGCCTGCCTGCATTATTCATATTTTTCTCCCTCCTTCTCACTCAGTGATTGTAGAGGAAGACCTAGAGGCTGTGGAGGAAGGAATGTTTGATATCCATCTATAACCAGGTGAGAAGGAAATAGTTTCCTCTTCCCTAACCCTAACTTACCCCAATACGCCTGGCCTGTGATGTATGCAGTGTATTCAGAAAGTATTCAGACCCCTTCACTTTTTCCACATTTTGTTACATTACAGCCTTATTCTAAAATGGATTCAACCCCCCCCCCCCCTAAATCTACACACCCCATAATGACAAAGCAAAAATGGGTTTAAACATTTTAGCAAATGTTTCTATATTTATATAAAGTCGGAAGTTTACATGCACTTAGGTTGGAGTCATTAACTTGTTTTTCAACCACTCCACAAATTTCTTGTT
This sequence comes from Oncorhynchus nerka, assembly GCF_034236695.1. NCBI lineage: Eukaryota > Metazoa > Chordata > Actinopteri > Salmoniformes > Salmonidae > Oncorhynchus > Oncorhynchus nerka. Next base: position 34,626,115 of record NC_088407.1, on the reverse strand, counting down.
AACAAACTATAGTTTTTGCAAGTCGGTTAGGACATCTACTTTGTGCACGATGCAAGTCATTTTTCCAACAAACTGTTTACAGACAGATTTATTTCACTTATAATTAACTGTATCACAATTCCATTGGGTCAGAAGTTTACATACACTAAGTTGACTGTGCCTTTAAACAGCTTGGAAAATTCCAGATAATGATGTCATGGCTTTAGAAGATTATGATAGGCTAATTGACATCATTTGAGTCAATTGGAGGTGTACCTGTGGATGTATTTCAAGGCCTACCTTCAAACTCAGTGTCTCTTTGCTTGACATCATGGGAAATTCAAAAGAAATCAGCCTAGACATCAGAATAAAATGTATGGACCTCCAGATGTCTGGTTCATCCTTGGGAGAAATTTCCAAATGCCTGAAGGTACCACTTTCATCTGTACAAACAATAGTACGCAACTATAAACACCATGGGACCACGCAGCCATCATACCGCTCAGGAAGGAGACACGTTCTGTCCCCGTAGAGATGAATGTACTTTGGTGCGAAAAGTGCAAATCAATCCCAGAACAACAGCAAAGGACTTTGTGAAGAGGCTGGAGGAAACAGTTACAAAAGTATCTATATCCACAGTAAAACGAGTCCTATATCGACAACCTCAAAGGCTGCTATATGAGGAAGAAGCCACTGCTCCAAAATTGCCATTAAAAAGCCAGACTACGGTTTGGAACTGCACTTGGGGACAAAGATTGTACTTTTGTTTCATCAGTCCTCTGGTCTGATGAAACAAAAATACAACTGTTTGGCCATAATGACCATTGTTATGTTTGGAGGAAAAAGGGGGAGGCTTGCAGCTGAAGAACACCATCCCAACCAGGAAGCACAGGAGTGGCGGCATCAAAATCAAATCAAATCAAATGTATTTATATAGCCCTTCGTACATCAGCTGATATCTCAAAGTGCTGTACAGAAACCCAGCCTAAAACCCCAAACAGCAAGCAATGCAGGTGTAGAAGCACGGTGGCTAGGAAAAACTCCCTAGAAAGGCCAAAACCTAGGAAGAAACCTAGAGCGGAACCAGGCTATGTGGGGTGGCAAGTCCTCTTTTGGCTGTGCCGGGTGGAGATTATAACAGAACATGGCCAAGATGTTCAAATGTTCATAAATGACCAGCATGGTCGAATAATAATAAGGCAGAACAGTTGAAACTGGAGCAGCAGCACAGTCAGGTGGACTGGGGACAGCAAGGAGTCATCATGTCAGGTAGTCCTGGGGCACGGTCCTAGGGCTCAGGTCCTCCGAGAGAGAGAAAGAAAGAGAATTAGAGAGAGCATATGTGGGGTGGCCAGTCCTCTTCTGGCTGTGCCGGGTGGAGATTATAACAGAACATGGCCAAGATGTTCAAATGTTCATAAATGACCAGCATGGTCGAATAATAGTAAGGCAGAACAGTTGAAACTGGAGCAGCAGCATGGCCAGGTGGACTGGGGACAGCAAGGAGTCATCATGTCAGGTAGTCCTGGGGCATGGTCCTATCATGTTGTGGAGGTGTTTTGCTGCAGGAGAGACTGGTGTACTTTACAAAATAGATGGCATCATGGGGGAGGACAATTACGTGGATATATTGAAGCAACATCTCAAGACATCAGTCAGGAAGTTGAAGCTTGGTCGCAAATGGGTCTTCCAAATGGACAATGACCCCAAGCATACTTCCAAAGTTGAGGCAAAATGGCTTAAGGACAACAAAGTCAAGGTATTAGGGTGACCATCACAAAGATCTGACCTCAATCCCATAGAAAATGTGTGGGCAGAACTGAAAAAGCGTGTGCGAGCAAGGAGGCCTACAAACCTGACTGTTACACCAGCTCTGTCAGGAGGAATGGGCCAAAATTCACCCAACTTGTTGTGGGAAGCTTGTGGAAGGTTATCCGAAACGTGTGACACAAGTTAAACAATTTAAAGGCAATGCTACCAAATACTAATTGAGTGCATGTAAACTTCTGACCCACTGGGAATGTGATGAAAGAAACAAAAGCTGAAATAAACCATTCTCTACTATTATTCTGACATTTCACATCCTTAAAATAAAGTGGTGATCCTAATTGACCTAAGACAGGGCATTTTTACTGGGATTAAATGTCAGGAATTGTGAAAACTGAGTTAATGTTTTTGGCTAAGGTGTATGTAAAATTCCGACTTCTATCTATCAGAAGATCTCTCCAGTGCTAGCTGTGCCACCAGAGACTCTGGGTTCAGCCGGCCGCGACCGGGAGGTCCATGGGGCGACGCACAATTGGCCTAGCGTCTTCCGGGTTAGGGAGGGTTTGGCCGGTAGGGATATCCTTGTCTCATCTCGCACTAGCGACTCCTGTGGCGGGCCGGTCGCAGTGCACGCTGACCAGGTTGCTAGGTGTACGGTGTTTCCGCCGACACATTGGTGCGGCTGGCTTCCGGGTTGGATGCACGCTGTGTTAAGAAGCAGTGCGGCTTGGTTGGGTTGTGTTTCGGAGGACGCATGGCTCTCGACCTTCGTCTCTCCCGAGCCCGTACTGGAGTTGTAGCGATGAGACATGACATTAACTACTAACAATTGGATACCACGAAAAAGGGGTTAATTAAAAAAAAAGATCTCATTTACTCAGTACTTTTTAGAAGCACCTTTTGGCAGCGTTTACAGCCTCAAGTCTTCTTCGGTATGATGCTACAAGCTTGGCACACCTGTATCTGGGGAGTTTCTTCTGTGCAGATCCACTCAAGCTCTGTCAGGTTGGATGGGGAGTGTCGCTGCACAGCTATTTTCAGGTCTCTCCAGAGATGTTAGATTGGGTTCAAGTCTGGGCTCTGGCTGGGCCACTCAAGGACATTAAGATACTTGTCCCGAAGCCACAGCGTTGTCTTGGCTGTGTGCTTAGGGTCGTTGTCCTGTTGAAAGTTGAACCTTCTCCCCAGTTTGAGGTCCTGAGCACTCTAGAGCAGGTTTTCATCAGGGATCTCTCTGTACTTTGCTCTGTTCATCTTTCCCTCGATCCTGACTAGTCTCCCAGGCCCTGCTGCTGAATAACATCCCCACAGCATGATGCTGTCACCACCATGCATCACTGTAGGGATAGTATTGGCCTGATGATGAGCGCTGTCTGGTTTCCTCCAGAGGTGACACTTGGCATTAAGGCCAAAGAGTTCAATCTTGGTTTCATCAGACCAGAGGATCTTGTTTCTCATAGTCTGAGTCCTTTAGCCAAAAAGGCACCGAACTCCAAGTGGGCTGTCATGTACCTTTTTTACTGAGGAGTGACTTCTGTCTGGCCACTCTACCATAAAGGCCTGGTTAGTGGAGTTCTGCAGAGATGGGAGAACCTTCCAGAAGGACAACCATCTCCACAGAGGAACTCTGGAGCTCTGTCAGAGTGACCATCGGGTTCTTGGCCACCTCCCTGACCAAGGCCCTTCTCCCCCGATTGCTCAGTTTGGCCAGGCGGCCAGCTCTAGGTGATTACAAACTTCTTCCATTTTAAGAATGATGGAGGGCACTGTGTGCTTGGTGACCTTCAATGATGCACAAGTTGTTTAGTACCCTTTCCCCAGATCTGTGCCTCGACACAATCCTGTATCGGAGCTCTGTGGACAATTCTTTCAACCTCATGGCTTGGTTTTTGCTCTGACATGCACTGCCAACTGTGGGACCTGATATAGACAGGTGTGTGTCTTTCCAAATCATGTCCAATCAATTGAATTTACCACAGGTGGACTCCAATCAAGTTGTAGAAACATCTCAAGGATGATCAATGGAAACAGGATGCACCTGAGCTCAATTTCAGGTCTCATAACAAAGGGTCTGAATACTTATGTAAGTAAGGTGTTTTTATTTTTAGTACATTTGCAAAAAATTATGTTTTCACTTTTTCATGAGGTAGATTGAAGATTTTTAAAATGTGTATTCCTTCTAGAAAAAGTCTATAAAATAACAATGTGGGAAAAGTGAAGGAGACTGAATACTTTCCAAATGCACTGTACCTTCAGCCGTTCTGTAATTACTAAAATGGTCAAACTTTGTCGGCCCACTAGCCAATGGCTTAAGTTGCCTAATGTGATTTCAATGAACAATCATTTGGAGTTTTCAAGTACCGGTAGTCAGATTGAATGACTCTTCTCTTTTGTTTACTTTCCTAGAAGTCTGCATTCAGCCTAACACAGCTGGGAGGAAACAACAGAAGATGTGAGCCAGAAGCATAGCCTACTATGGCGGCCTTAGTGCTGGAGTCTGTTCAGAAGGGTGCAATCTGTCAACAGACATGATTCCCTCTTCTATATGACCGACAATCAGATCTCCTCTACGTAATGGATTTCTGAGTCTGAACATTGCATGTAGAAATGTAATGAATAGAGTAGACGCGATTCCCTCTTCTTTGACAGACAATCATGTCTGCTCTTTTCATTCCATTTCTATATGCAACGTTCAGACTGTCTCGGATAGAAATCCATTGTGTAGAAGAGGGACTGGTGTAAGCTCTTCATTCCATTTCTATCTGCAATGTTCAGCGTGTTTCACATCACTGACTGAACACCCCTGGTGAGACTTCCAGAGAGAGAGAAGAAATTGCACTGAACCCAACACAGGATACAGACATGCTGTCACATCGTGGACAAAAACTGCAACTGCATATCTTCAAGCACTCTACTTCTTCCTCTGTGTATCTCAACTCCCTTTAAACAAGTGAATGTGATTTGACGAGAATATCTTTCTATGTTAAATCTGCATTTTAGATTCTGGATATGGGCCCATTTTTTCATCTCTTACATAGTTTTAAGCACTGAATATAGAAAAAAATCCACAAAATTGTATTTTCAGGGTAGAGATGTCATTGGGTTAGTGTAATGTTATTGCCTCCAAGTTTCAGTGGTGTTGTGTTTTCAGTGCATTTAGCTGTACATTATTCTAAATTACTAACCTAAATGTCTCTCCAAAATACGTGCTGTTGTTGCCAAGAAAGAATGTATAGGCTAGATGCCACCCGGACTTCCGTCTTTCTGAGAAAGCTTTGCTTTTGTCTTAGTCGTTTGTCATCTTGTTGATTTTAGTGAATGGTATGAGAGAAATTTCAAACAGCCATGTGTTCGATGTCCGAGATGAAATATTTCAGCTCCCGATCTAACTGTTGACTGCATTCCTGGATTGGGAATCTCACTTGGATCTATCTTGACAGCAACAATATCAACGACCCAAATGGACTGTGGGAAAACTCCAGAATTTGAATATTATTTTAATGCTGACGTATTTCCCGCCCTCCTGTTACCTGAATATTAATGACTGTTCTATGGTAATTTGACTGTGGTGCGTAAAGCATGGTATGTGGTTATTATGGTCTGTCTCGGTGCATGGGCCACTGTACCTTTCCTCTCTGTAACTTTGGATGTAGTTTGAAACAGTGAATATTATATATATAGTCCTGAGATTTGAACTCTATTTTATGAGACATGTTAAAGCCTGTATTTTTATCCTTCTGAGACCCAGTAAAAAAAAATGATGGATGGATGGAAAAAGGGGTGTTTTGTGGGGGTGTACAAAGAAAATAATTTGAACAAATATTGTTTATTTGATGTGCACTGTAGTGGATGTAAGCGGGTGATAGTAAATATGGAACAGTACAGTAAGTGAAGAGCATAGTTTTGATGTCCACTACAGAGGACTTTAATGAACACGCTCTTATTGTTTCTTTTCTTTTTTTTTAACCAAGGAGAGAAAGTTGCATGTGATATCATTGAAACTCCCATAACGTCCTCTCAAAGGTAGAACCGCACATAAAGTAACTGACCTGTGATTCCAGATTTGTATGAAATGTGACCTATGATTAATTACAATATGAGTCAAATAGTTTACCGTAAATTAAAAAAAAAAAAATGTAATTAAGAATGTTTAAAATAAGCTTTTTTGTGTTCGAATGGTGTGGCCGTTTACCCGGTCATAAAAAAAAAATATGATGAACATAGATCGCTGATTGGCCAGCTCATCTTCCGCTGGTGTATGACAATCATACGCTGAGGAAATAACATGCATTTAAAAAAAAAAAAATGTTTTGTTTGAGATACAAATTTTTTTAAATGTGTTTTTTATTTTTTTTATTTGTACAATTTATGCTTTGGCTACATAGGAGTATAGGACAAGTCAGCTACATTATTTGGGTTTGAGTTAACAGAATATGAACTTTCAAATGTTTTTAACATGTATGGCCTCCGAGATAAGGACCAAAAATGAATGTCCAGTAAGAGTGGATAAAAATGAATTGCTAGGCATTAGGAGGATATCAAATATGCTTCTGATTCCATCGAGGTGATCCACTCTTGCCAAATGTCTTTTCTGTGTATTTTTATGTAGCACGCATATATATCTTCTTTTTCTTTTATGGCAATATGAAATCCTATAGGCGAGTGTCCTAAATGTAGTAGTTTGGGGTCTATAAGAGCCCTACAGTGGAGGTGTCATAATAACAATCAAACCTAGTGGTCAACAGAGAAATTTGTTTTTCCCGCCATACAATTTTTCCCAAAGGGGATTTTAGAAACGCTTCAAATAAGGGTCAGGTTTCGTGTAGGCTCACCCTGGTGTGATGTGTTGATAACCGTGTAAATATCTCCTGGACAAGGTGACTTTTGTCAATTATATTTGGCTCTATTTACTCTTGTATTTGAAAAATACTAATTAGCGACAAAGTAGACATGCAAAACTAAAAATCCTTTCAAGCTCCTGCACGTCATCTCTAGCTGACACCTTTGCTAACAGGTATTGAGTCAATTTAAGACTCACACAAGACAGTTCACATAATTGTCCACATAAAGAAATGTAGCCAATGTATTAATTACTAAATGTTAGCTAACATTAGATAGTTCATCCAGAGATTTTTTTACCTTTGCCTTGATTCGCGGCAGTCTTGTCCAGATCATCATGGCCTTGTAGTTCTTTTATGATAGCCACATTAGCAGCTAATTAGCATTTCATTTTTGGGGAGTAAATACAGGTGAATATTTTTTTATTAAAGTCACCTTGTCCTAGAGAGATTTACACAGTTGTCAAAACGTCACGCTAGGGTAAGCCTACACAAAACACAGCCCCTATTTTAAGTGTTTTTAAAATACCCTTTGGGGAAAAATGAATGGTGGAAAAACAATTGGAACCATTAACCTGTTTGACTGCTAGGTTTTCTGGGTAGTATGACTCATACCCTCTGAGGAATACGAGTTTGAGTCCCCCATTGTCGGCTGCTTTGTACCTTTGAATGAAGTTCTTCCTCTGAATTGCTTTCATTAATACTGAATAGTAAATCCTGCTTCTTTCCACAAAACCAAACTTCCAACCTGCCCTTGTCAGTCTGTCCTGGACAAGGTTCTCCATTGTTACCGTAAGTGAATGAATGAACACTTTAAACTGATATCATGTAAGTAATTCTTTGGATATATATCAGCTTTTTCTTAGTATAGCGATGCATTCCGCATTTAACACTATGTTTTAAATAAGGATTTACAACATGACTAGCAGCACTGCTACCCAATAAAGCATTGTCTCTTTCTGTGTGTGTGTGTTGGGACTCAAACATAATTATTGTCGAAAGTTCAGATCCAACACACATTTCCTACCATATTGTACTATCGAGATACGATGCCCAGTATTGGAATTATTACACAGCCAGATTCAATGTATTCTCTAATTACCCAAGAAATTAAGTCAACAGCTATTTGAATGCTCTGTTTTCATCTCACATGTTGGTCCAATAGAGCATTGATTTCTTTTGTAGCTATATTCATCTTTACACAGGCTTTAAATTCCATTCCAATGCTATTATATTTCCTATTTCTAAACGCTCTCATGTGGGATGAGAAGAGAGTTCTCTTCACCTTGAGCTATCGGGGATCTGTGTGAGTGCGTTTCTTTATTGATTGAGTGGGGAGGTTTCACTTATTTTCTTAGCTGGGTGTAATTACATCAGCAGAGTTGTTAAGGACTGTCTGAACAGATGGTTGTACTGGCCTTAGACACACACACACACCTGCTTCGACACCTAGACTCAACTCTTACAAATGCATACCGTAAGTTATATAGTGATCTGATTACATCACGGTGCTGCTGTTGTGATTTTGTCAGACAAAACAAAGGTTAAAAAGTCTGAAGAGAAACCAAGCACAGTAGTTAGACGTTTTGTTTTCCTTCCAATGCTTAGATACTTAAAGGGATCGTGAGAGATTTAAGCAATTAAGCCCTTTTTCTACTTTCTAACTCACGGAAGTCTACCAGAACAACTGGGACTAGGCCCGTTATTGTTACTTTCCACTCAGCTACATAAAACCCTGATCACAGTTATTTAGATGTGGCCCTGAGTGATATTGATCTCAATAGACTGAAATGAAGGAAATCTAATAGCGCCACGGCTAATTACGTTGTAATGAAGGCTGCAGGAAATAGCCTTTCGTTGTTAGCCAATTTCCCCCGGCGACCTTGATGTGAAAGAATTCGAAGCTCTTTGAGAAGACTGGTTCAATAGAACAAGCAAAGGTAAGTAATAAGCCCAGTTGATATTCAGGCTACCATGTTTTAGGACTTTGGCCTCCATATTAGGACAGCCTTGCATGCTTTCTAGACCGGGCACACGCGGTGCCATATTGTGCATGTTGATTTTGTCCATCCACACCAGATGCGATCAGAACATGCAGGTTGAAATATCAGAACGAACTCTCAACCAACTATATTCATTTGGGGACAGGTCGAAACACATAAAACATTCATGGACATTTAGCTAGCTAGCTTGCTGTTGCTAGCTTATTTGTTCTAGGATATAAACATTGGGTTGATATTTTACCTGAAATGCACGAGGCCTATTTTTTCTGGATCTTTGTAGAATTTTGACCCATTTTGAATCACATAAAATAGTGTGTTTCTCTACTCCGACAATCAATCCACAAGGTTTCTAGTAATCGCGCCTCTCCGGTCTTCTTCTGTGGACTTTATATGGGGGTTGGCAACCATCTTTAAGGTGCTTTACCACCCCCAACTGGACTGGAGTTAATCTTTCAGTCACCCACGTGGGTATATGCTCCTAAAAAACAATGAGGAGATAGGAGAGGCGGGACTTGCAGTGCACCACACTTTAAAAATAGAACAAAGTTATATTAGCGCCTGGCTATGCTGATGTTTGGTGTCGCGCGCTAGCTGTTTGGATGTAATTATTGAATAACATGTATGTGTACATTTATTTTGCAACCCTCGCCCGCCCATGCTTCGCGAGCGGTGTGGTCAGCATGTTAGTCTTAACGGGAGTTGAGGCTGTCCTAATATGTATACCTTATTGGCCCTATTTTGATGTCTAGTGCACTTTAGACCTGGGTCAAATGCTTAAGCTGGGCTTGATTTAGTTCGCCCATTATGGAAACATTGGAATATTCCAGCGCATCTCAAAATACTCAAGTATTTGACCCAACATACCATCAGAATATTAGGTAGTTATTCATGAAAAATACCTTCAAGTGTAGGCTGTGTTGGTTGCCATGGCGATGGATAAAATTGAGTACATGAGTGAGTGACAGGTTTGATTTCATGTAGCCTGTATACAGGTGTAAATAATATTGACATTGTTAGAGTAGTAGGGTTCTCATGTTTCTCATTTTGAAATAATGAACATTATTGATTTTAATGTCGACTCAACAAACAGCTTGAGAGCATAGCGAACAGAGTTTTATTCTCTTTAGATGCACTACTGTTCCACTGGATGTCATAAGGTGAATGCACCAATTTGTAAGTCGCTCTGGATAAGAGCGTCTGCTAAATGACTTAAATGTAAATGTAAATGTCTTTGGAAAATGATGAAAACACATAGTGTATTTACAGAGATTTACACTGCCCCCTAGTGACAATGAAACGTATATGTACCCACATCAACATGAGCTGCTCAGGCAGCACCACTAGTACCATAATAGACCACTTGATGACGGTATTGAGCTGTTAAAGCGATAAGTAGTCACTCCAGGGCACTGTCATTGGGGAGCAAGTGCATTTCACAGAGAGGAAATGTATATAAAACATTTTCTGTCACGAGGAAAGGGTAGAATCCCTATAAACAACTTAATAAACGTTTTGTATTCATGAAATCAGTAACTTTGTTTTACAAACTTGCTCTCTCACATATGCACGTTCAACTCTTCACCATGGCCTACACATAGCCCGCTACCCCCCCCCCCACCACACACTCACACACACAAACTTTGAAAATGTAATCAACGTTTTTTGGCCGCATATGCAGATTTGCAGATGTTATCGCAGGTGCAGCGAAATGCTTTGTGGTTTTAGCTCCAACAGTGCAGTAATAATACCTACAGTAGCATATACAAACACAATACGCACATAATCCAAAAAGTAAATAGAAAGGAATTCATAAATAACAGAACGAGTAATGTCAGACTCCGGAATCACACACACACTGGCAACGTCTGCTCGCTCGCTCGCACACTCATACACTGACACGTCACACTCCTTCCCTTGATCCCTAGGTTTAGTTTCATGTTTTTGTCTCGTCTGGCGTTTTTTTGTTTCAACGAATTTAGGTCCTTGTAAAGCGCTATATATCTCCCATGTATTATTGTTTAGTATTATTATTATTATTATGATGTGCACACACGCACGCACGCACGCACACACACACACTCAGTCATTATTGTGTCCGTTGGTTATCATTGAACTTAAAGGTCCGCTGAGTGTCAAGCCATTCCATCTTAACACTGAACAAACATATTTCTCCTGCTGTTATCATTGTCTACCATTTATTCTCACACCCTTCCTCTGTAGTGACATATGAGTGTCTTGATTTGTTTGGCGAGAGAGAGAGAGAGAGAGAGAGAGAGGGGGGAAGCTTGAGTGGCATGGACTGAATATGTATTTGCCCACTCTGTCTCTCTATAACACACTGGATAGTGAATATCTTGTATGCCCCACACTTTCCGGGGTGTGTGTATTTAATGACTTTACACCGAGTCCCTATGATTAGAGACCTGACCTGGGAAAAATAGTTATGAAGTTGGTACCGCCTTAGATGGTAATCTCTTAATAATAGTAGCTTCTTATCATGTCTGCGTTTGAAAGCCAAATCCAGACAGTATATTTAGACAGAGACACTGCTTCTCATTGTAGGGTGCTAGTCTGCTATAATCGTTATTATAAAAGGGAATTAGTGTTCCTTTCTAATATTTATTTTTGCTCCAGATACCCAGAGGGTCCTAGGACTATCATATATGATCCCTATCTCTCCAAAACAACACACACACACACACACACACTCCCCTCATATCTCCATGTCCTCTTCTTCCCGAAAAACTTCTAATTTAGCAGGGTTGGTGGGTTCAAGTCGAGAGACTCCATGTCCTCTTCTTCCCTAAAAACGTCTAATTTAGCAGGGTTGGTGGGTTCAAGTCGAGAGAAAACCGTCACTGATACCGCATCGACCGTCAGTGGCTGGCCGGGATTGACACATAATCAATGACTCTGCATCGGCAACAGGGACAGGACACATATTTAAGATTCCTCAAGCCGCAGGATCGGAGGGAGGCGAGGAGGAGAGGCTCACGGCTCGCTGCATGCGCTGTGCGTTTGAGTGATGGGCCGGTAGATTGGATCTCGCGACCGAGGGATCAGCGATAGCACGCCTCTGATTTATCTATTTACAGCAGCGCTCCAGGGAAGGCTAGCGCAATCCGCCCGGCCCGGGCCTGTTGTCAAAGCTCCCGGGAAGGAGAGGATTTTAAAACATTTTTAATAACGTATTCCCAATTTGTTTATGGTTCCTTATGGCCCTGCTGTCCTCTCTGTTTTGTATCTGAGAGTGAGGATGACGGGATGAGGGGTCTTAGGCCTGTGTTATATACTTAGCCTCATATCATGTAGACTGCATAGGCTGTCTCATGTGCTTTGCACCTGGGACTGGGAGAGGAGGATGAGGGTCGCAAAGCGTGTACCTCAAGTGCGGGGTTGAGAGCTTTGGACTAGTAACCGGAAGGTTGCAAGTTCAAATCCCCGACCTGACAAGGTACAAATCTGTCGTTCTGCCCAAGAACAGGCAGTTAACCCACTGTTCCTAGGCCGTCATTGAAAATAAGAATTTGTTCTTAACTGACTTGCCTAGTAAAATAATCTGTCGTTCTGCCCCTGAACAGGCAGTTGTCAAAATTGGTATCTGGTTTTAGATATACTTAAGTATCAAAAGTACATGTAATTGCTAAAATATACTTAAGTATCAAAAGTAAAAGCAAAAGTATAAATCACTTAAAATTCCTTATATTAAGCAAACCAGGCGGCACCATTTTCTTGTTTTTACTTAGATACTTTACACCACTGTGAAGGGAGACAGTGATGAAGTCTGGCTGAAGATGTTTCCTCCTTAATTTCTCTATTTTCTTCTCCTCCATTCCATCTCTCTCTCTCTCTTTTCTCCTTTATTGTTCCTCCCCTTTCCTCCTATATTGCCTCTTCTCTCTTCTCTTTTTAATTTTCTCTCCCTGTTTCCTACTTTCCTCATTTTTTATTCCTCACTTCCTTTTCTACTCCTCCATTGTTTCCTGTTCTCTCTTTTCCCCAATCTGTTCCTTCTCTTCTCTCCTTTAGTTGGAGCCACAATTTCAACTTGCTTCTTGCCTATTTGAACTGAAGAAAGAAAACACAACCTTCTTGCCCAAAAATAGTCACTGTGTCTCTGCATGTTTAGTTGCATAAACCACCTTGACAGTGGATACAGAACGCCAAAGCAGTGGAACTAATACGTCATAATGCCTCAAGTTGAAGACGATGAATTTTCATAAGTTAGCTTTATCTTCTCATCAGATCAGACTCAACCTTAGGATAATCGCCCCCTCGTCTGTTTCTCTGTCAAAGTCTTTCCCCCAAACTGCCTCTTACACACTCTTTGTCCCCCTTCGTACCTCTCTCTGGGCGCACGATTATATTCATGTAACGTGTGTTTAGAGGCACTAACATCAACGTCGTCGAGGCGTCGTGTTGACAGGGATTTCAAACAAACCCTTTGTTATGCTACGATCGTACTAGTGTTCACCTCATTTACATGTATTAGCCCACAGAGCTAAAGTGCAAATCCTCTTTAGAAGTGTAATGGACAAATGCCTGGGAGACATGTAAAATCATGGGTTCATTAAAGACCACTTAGGCTCTGTTTATGACGCCAAGCTAACACCTCCAACAGATGGATTTAAACATTACGTTTGTTCCTGTAGGTTTATAGGGTCTTTAGCTACACTAGCAGAATAGCCATTAAAGGTTTGTACACTGAGTAAAACAAACATTAGGAACATCTTCCTAATATCGAGTTGCACCCTCCCCTTTTGCCCTCAGAACAGCCTCAATTCATTGAAGCACGGGCTCTACAAGACGTTAAAAGCGTTCCACAGGGGTGCTGACCCAAGTTGACTCCAATGCTACCCACAGTTGTGTCAAGTTGGCTGGATGCCCTTTGGGTGGTGGACCATGGTTGATACACACAGGGAAAAACCCAGCAGCGTTGCAGTTCTTGACACAAACCAGTGAGCCTGGCACCTACTACCATACACCGTTCAAAGGCACTTAAATCATTTGTCTTGCCAATTCACCCTCTGAATGGCACATATCCATGCCTCAATTGCCTCAAGGCTTAAAAATCATTATTTAACATATCTCCTCCCCTTCAGTCACACTGATTGAAGTGGATTCAACAAGTGACATCAATAGGGGATCCTAGCTTTCACCTGGATTCACCTGGTCAGTCTAAGTCAGGTAAAGAGCAGGTATTCTTAATGTGTTGTACACTCAGTGTATTTGACATGAGGAAAATGCATTGGTCAAATAAACCTGACCTATCCATTCTTCAACCTAATATTGGATATGTTTTCTTGCCCATGCCTCTGTACAATACCATGAGACTACCACTCCTATCTACAAAAGTAGCTTACCAACAGAAGCCTGCCTGGGAAAGGGATTACCACTTCCACTTTGGACCTTGTGGTTCCATGGAGCCTCTGTAGGGTTTCCTCCAAAGACCCTGTTTCATAGGAGGTGTAATCCCAGGCTAGGAGTCCCTGACTTGGGGAGGTCTCTGAGGTCCCACTGCCCTACCAGTGAGAAGGCTGGGCTGGAGTGTATGAATGGTATGAATGAGCAGGCCAGAGTTCGGCCAATGGCTGGCCCCTTCTCTCTCTCTCTCTCTGCTCTCATAGCCCAGCGTTAATTGCTTTGAAGCTCGGTGCTCACCTCCGGGAGCTCGACAGGGATGTTTTACAGTGCTTTCAGGAGACAGGCATTAATAATTAAATTCCAGGCATTTCCTCTCTTAGTCTCTCGCCACTGCAGAGGGATGGTAGGAGGAGGGACGAGGGTAGAGAGCACCAGTTGGACAATCCTCCAGTATGTCATAACTCTTTGTTGGTATGGGAATAGGATGAAGTTGCTCCTCTAGGCAGCCTGGTCTCATAGACTAGACGTAACATAGTAAACTTAAATCCGGGACACTTAAATTAGGATGATATGTTAGGTTTGGTATGATGACCCCTCTAGGACCTAGACACGGATCTGAAGTCAGTTTTGAGTTTTCACTGAATGGTTCAGGTTAGGATTTAGTTGATAGAGACGGATTCTAGATGTATGTACCGAAGGGCATGTTCTACCCGGAGCCGTAGCAATTACCAGGCTTGACCAAATGGAGCATTGGGCTTTTTATAACGTTTTTGGAATGTGACTATAATAAATAACATTAGCTGTAATTCAATTGTTCATTTGTGTGTAATTAAGGCAATGCTGCAGGTGCAATTTGGGTAGAGTTTTCGTATTGTCAGTGTGTTCACTTTTGTAATTGTGTGATAACTCATTAGCTACACAACTGTTGCAACCCCTTTGTAGTAAATTGAGCTAAATCGTAGATCAGCTGTGAAATTCACATAATTGGCCAAGAGCAGTCCAATTCAACCTTTAGCGCCTTTAATATTTAAAAAACAATCATGTCTGCACTGCATATCAGAGGGATCAGTTGCTTAGCAGAATGCTAACGTGCTAACGGTTGCCAAGCAGTGAGTAATGAGTTCTAACCCTGTGTGGTGGTCATTATCACTCTACCATGATTGCGGTTGATCAAAACAGAGGGGTTAATTAACATACTAATTGTAACCGGCCCTATGCTGGTGCAGAAAAAAAAACTGACTTCCTTTCATTTCTCCATCACTCTGTTCTTTCTACAATGGCTTCCTTTCCGAACAGAGATGTTATTATTCCTGGGGTTCGGTGGCTCAGAGAGAAACACTGGCTACCCATGGTGCCACTTACGGTAAACAATACATAGTATTGTTGTCCCTTCAAAGACCTCAATATTGATGAAATAACCAATTTAATTTCTTTATCTCCATCAACTTTACAGCAGAACCTGCCTTATATGTTAACTGGCATTAGATCTGACCTCAAGTCAGTTACCAAACCTATTCCACATGAAAAAATACTACAGTTTACTATAGAATACTAGCTACAGTACTTGCTATAGAAGTCTATAGTAAAATGTAGTATACTGTATAATACTATACTACACACTGTATTATCCCTCAATCATGTGTAGTACTATAGAATGTTGTAGTATACACTAACGGTCAAAAGTTTTAGAACACCTACTCATTGAAGGGTTTTTCTATATTTTTACTATTTTCTACATTATAGAACAATAGTTAAGACATCAAAACTATGAAATAACACATATGGAATAATATAGTAACCAAGAAAGTGTTAAACAAATCAAAATATATTTTATTTTTGAGATTCTTCAAATAGCCACCCTTTGCCTTGATGACAACTCTTGGCAATTCTCTCAACCAGCTTCACCTGCAATGCTTTTCTATCAGTCTTGAAGGAGTTCCCACATCTGCTATGCACTTGCTGGCTGCTTTTCCTTCACTCTGCAGTCCGACTCCTCCGAAACCATCTCAATTGGGTTGAGGTCGTGGGATTGTGGAGGCCAGGTCATCTGATGCAGCGCTCCATCACTGTCCTTCTTGGTCAAATAGCCCTTACACAGCCTGGAGGTGTGTTGGGTCATTGTCCTGTTGAAAAACAAATGATAGTCCAAACTAAGCCCAAACCAGATGGAATGGCGTATTACTGCAGAATGCTGTTGTAGCCATGCTGGTTAAGTGTGCCTTGAATTCTCAATAAATCCCAGACGGTGTCACAAAGCGTAAGATGGCGCTGAAGAGGATAGCTGACGTTTTACATGCTCCTAACCAACTGTGCTATTTTGTTAGTTGTTTTGTGTTGTTTGTAACTTATTATTTGACTTATTTTGTACATAATGTTGCTGCTACCGTTTCTTATGATAGAAAATAACTTCTGGACATTAGAACAGCGACTACTCACCTCGAACTGGAAGAATCTTTTTCCTTTAACGAGTCCGACGAGAGGGATATACTGCTTTCCC
The DNA here is from genome assembly GCF_034236695.1 of Oncorhynchus nerka. Taxonomy (NCBI): domain Eukaryota; kingdom Metazoa; phylum Chordata; class Actinopteri; order Salmoniformes; family Salmonidae; genus Oncorhynchus; species Oncorhynchus nerka. The sequence continues at coordinate 34,609,667 of NC_088407.1, read as the reverse complement.
GGGAACAGGCCCAAATCCCCGTCATTTGCGTGAAGAAAAGACGGAGGAAAAGGGGGCACTGACTTCTGAGAATCTGTAGGCGAGCGAGTAAACTCCCACTGTCGTCCGTTCTACTGGCTAACGTGCAATCATTGGAAAATAACATTGATGACCTACGATTACGATTACCCTACAAACGGGACATTAAAAACTGTCATATTTTATGTTTCACCGAGTCGTGGCTGAACGATGACACAGATAATATAGAGCTGGCGGGATTTTCCATGCACCGGCAGAACTGAGAAGAAGATACGTCTGGTAATACGAGGGGTGTGTGTGTGTATCTATTTGTCAATAACAGCTGGTGCGCGATGTCTAATATTAAAGAAGTCTCAAGGTATTGCTCGCCTGAGGTAGAGTACCTTATGATAAGCTGTAGACCACACTATCTACCAATATTATCTACCACACTATATTATTCGTAGCCGTCTATTTACCACCACAGACCAATGCTGGCACTAAGACCGCACTCAACCATCTCAACACACTCAACAGTAAATACCATAGTCCGCAAAAACACTACATTATTACTATAGCATATAGACAGTTTTCTTTTACTTTTATTTATACTGAAGTTAACTGTAAATACTACAGTATACTACAGTGACTACTACAGAAAAGTCTGCAAAAACACTACAACGATTACTGTAGTATTTATACCATAGTATACTACAGTATTTATTTTTATGTAGGTACATTCTGCATCAAATAAATACTATTTGTTTTCTTTCCAATACTTTAGCTGCACTTGATTGAAATTTCATGGCACAATGGAACCAATGGTATAGTCCCAAAAATGCAAACCCAGACCATTGGGCATGATCCAACATCAGCTTGGCATTAGATCTGAACTGAAATCAGTCACTAAACCAATTTATTTTCCACTGCACTCAGCACCCAGGGCGATATGACTAATTGACGATGCCAATGTGGTGTGATGGAAATAGGGTGATGTTGAAGTTGGGGATGAGGGAGGAGGGAGGGAGGGATTGATTGATCTGGTCCTAAATGATAGAGGAATTGATCATGGCTGCAGGTAGTGGAGGAGTGATAGGGGACGGATAGAGGAGTGATAGGGGAAGGTAATGAGGAAGGAGGGAGGAGACACATTAGTGGTTAGAGTTACCGATGTGAAGGGGCTTCTCATGCTGATTAAACTGGCTTATGAGGGCAGGGACACATCAGTCTACAGCTGGCCCGAGGGGAAGGGAGGCCAAAATGTGTCCGAGGACGGACAATGGAGATCAGGGATAAGCGATGAAGCAGTAAAGCCTAGGTTGTGTCTTGGAATCCAGCCAAAAATAATATTTAGTGACATCTCTAATCTGCACATATCATCAACAAATACCTGATCATTATAGCTGGGTCCTGACTAAATGAAGAAAAAAAACACTGGATAAACTCAGGATCCTATTCGTAGACCAACTAGGGTCTGTCCTTCGTAATAGCCAATGGCACTTAAAGTCCAATCAAAGTTATAGGTACAACGGTTTTGACACTGATCTTATACTGTAACTGACCTAGACTTCACAATAGGCTTAATACAGTTTTGTGCTTCTAGAGCCACACACCATCTCTGATCCCAATACCCATTCACACCACCTAAATAAAGGATGAGGTGCTCAATTGTTACAGTCTTTAGAGTGGCCCTCTTTAAAGGACCCTTTTGTTCTCTTACGTTGTTAAGCTTGATGTGTTTGTGTAACCAAATCGACCTCTACCTCTGAGTGTGTGTGTCTGTGTTTATGGCCCATTTCATGTTTTACTGCTCAAATGAAGACCGATCACAGATGGATGAATGATTCACTTCACTGCATTTTTTGTTGTTGTTGTACCGGAGACAGTTTGAATTTACATCTTTCATTGTTTGGCTCAGTATCGCATACGCGCACGCACACCGTTAATGAGATTGATGTGTCAGGTCGGGGGGGCTACAAATCCAGGGAAAATCAATGTGATGTTTTTAGCATTTATATGGCTTTCGCTCTTGCATATCACTACATGTAGAGCTATGCAGGCAGACATACTAATAAAATAAATGTGACTCACCACCTGGATTCGGTCTTATGTAGCAAAATTCGAATTTTGGATAAAAGTAGACTCAGAGCTACAAAATGGAATATCATACAGGCGTTTTTTGAGGAGCAATGGGAAAGTTTTTCTACTTTGAAAGTTGATACACGTGTAAGCTCACTTTTGAGAAAAGTGCGTTTGAATGTTTTGGTACCTACTAGAGAGCTCTTCTTTGTCTACACCCATTCAGCATGGTTTACACTCTCTTAAGCCAGCCCCAACAGTCTCTTTAAGGACTCACATGTGAGGTCATGTGCTAAACAGTGAGTAGTGTAGTAAAGATTAAGAGTAAAAGTGGTAGTAGCCTACAATATGAACAATTCCAGGTAAACAGGAAGTGTCCAGATAAAATTATTTGATGAATATTAGATGACGCTTACCCAGACACACTTGTCTAAATTGATGGGTCATGTGAAAGAAATGCTTTTAACCCCCAGCCACATCCAGTGGTGGAAAAAGTATTACATTTTCATTCTTGAGTAAAAGTAAAAGTAATTTCAAATTCCTTATATTAAACCAGACGGCACAATTGTATTTTTTGTATACTATTTATTTATTGGCGGATAGCCAGGGGCACAATGTATTTAAGTATCAAAAGTATAAACCATTTCAAATTTCTTATATTAAGCAAACCAGACGGCACAATTATATAATTTTTTATTGGCGGAGAGCCAGGGGCACACTCCAACACTCAGACATTATTTACAAACAAAGCATTTGTGTTTAGTGAGTCTGCCAGATCAGAGGCAGTAGGGATGACCAGTGATGTCCAGGGAATTCATTGCCCTTGACAATCAACCGTTCTGTCGAGCACTGGTACACACTACCAAGTGCGCTATTCTTCAGACGTTGCCCTACCGGAGTTACACAGTAATAGCGTCCCTGCTGTTAGCTTCACAACATACATACTATGGAATGCCGTTTGGGTCTTTGCGTGTCAAAATAGATACAGTAGCACTGTCAAAGCTGTACAAAAAAAGTCTGCAAACAAGCAAACACCGGCCACGAACGATGTGTTTGCAATACTGCGTTGGTAATAAAGCATAATTTGTCCGACCGCAATTTCTGGGGTAGCTAGCTTTAGCTTGGTACCTAGCTAACACCAATACAACCGGCCTGAAAACAATGACCAGTAGAACCTGCAGTCATTTTCATTATTCTTAGCAATGATTTAGGAATCCTTGTGAGTAAGTATTTGCTAGGTTGCCACTTGTTGTTCGCCTATTGAAATTGAACTTCAGTTCATGAAAATAAATAGCTAGTCAGCAACTTAACCCTGTTGTGGCTATCTTCACATAGATGGGTCCGACCACCATTCATCAAATTAGAACTGTCTTTTAAATTAGGGTTATTTTAGATGATGACACTTCGCTATATAGTTAGCTAGCTAACAATATATCTACTGAAACAGATGTGTTATTTGACCCATCAAATAGTGTTATTTGACGTGTATCTTTTTTGACACGCAACGACCCAAACGGCGTTCCATAGAAGTCCTGGTTGAGAATGAAATGACTGAACAAGACAGCACGTAAGTGAAAGAAATAGGTTTTGATGATGTTTTACTGGTAATGGGGACATAAGTAAATGCCAACAAAATAACTTTTTGGTTAGTGTGGTGTGTGTAACCTTTATTTAACTAGGCAAGTCCGTTAAGAACAAATTCGTATTTACAATGACGGGCCGGATGATGCTGGGCCAATTGTGCGCCGCACTATGGGACTTCCAATCACGGCCGGATGTGATACAGCCTGGATTTGAACCAGGGACTGTAGTGACGCCTCTTGCATTGAGATGCAGTGCCTTAGACTGCTGCGTCCATGTGCGTGTTAACTATTTAACTGTACTAGAATGCTTAAAAGGCCGCTAAAATTGTAAATATCGATTATCAGTATTTTTTGGCAAGGAAAACATCGGAATTGGACAAAAATGTCATCAGTGCATCACTAATACAGACACCACAAAAAAACGACTTAAGTAGTACTTTAAAGTATATTTACACCACTGCCCAAATGCCTTCACACCAGTACATTAGCATACTTTATATACTGTTACACATGCACTTAATGTATTCCATACATAAGTTAAGGCCATGCAACCTGAGTGAGTTTTTTTTTTTTGCACATGAACAGATCCATGCACCATATTTATTTGGTGGACAATTGATACGGTCACATGATCTTGTTGTGGTATGTCACAAAATCATGTTACTACCACACATCAATATTCATTTTATACAGTATATCTTGCTAAGTGGATGGTCTCTACAGAAGGTGTAAATGGTACAGCCAAATGGTTACTTTCATAGTAGCAATATCAGAAATAGATAGTGTCAATATAAATAAAATACAGTACGTACAAGAATAATATTAATAACAATATCAGCGACAGACGAGGAAGTTATATGCATACAATCAGAGGTAAAGTGGCTGAGCAGCGGGATAAACAAAAAAATAGTAGCAGCAACGTATGGCGTGTGTGTTAGGAGAGAGTCATGTGGATAGAGGCACTACAGATAGTGCTGATGACTGGTCCGTCTGAACCGTGCATGAACAAGGGAATCTATATTCGGAGAGCCTGTTTCTATCCTGCCCTTGACTTTGGTGTAGGGGATGTGATGATCCAGAAGAAGATTGGGAGAATGTCATATGGTCAGATGAAACCAAAATATAACTTTTTGGTAAAAAATAAAAAGTGTCTGTCATAGTTGAAGTGTACCTATGATAAAAATTACAGGCCTCTCTCATCTTTTTAAGTGGGAGAACTAATAATTGGTGGCTGACTAAATAAGTTTTTTGCCCCAGTGTAAGAATAACCTCATACAATGAAAATTATGTTTTACCTGAAGTGCTGGTACTGCTTGCTCTGTGGCAGCGGCCTGAAGTACGGAGTCAGGTGTTGTTTCCAGCCATAGCTTTCCACCAGCACCGTACCATCCTCCTGTCCAATCAGCTGTGGGATGTTGACCCCTGTCACAGTGCTGTCCTTCACAACATCAGCGATCTCAGATGAAGTGTTCATTCTGGTCTTTCTGAAGCAGCTTGACGTGGCCTTTGATCAAGAAGTGAAGGTCCAGATTGTGGTGGAGTTTGTGCATGGTCCACCAGGCACGATACCAGAGCATAAACTTGTTCTTATTTTGGCCACTGCAGTTTTCACAATTCAGGTCCACACGTGTTTTCCCAACTCCGTAGTTGGTGAAGAAATGATGCATGTAGTTGATGACTGCGCTGCTGCCTTTACTTACTTGTGATAGCTCTCTTTTTGATGACAGTATGACTGGTGGATTAGAGTCAGGCATGTTCTACATCTACATCTAACATCAGCTGGCTAGCTAAAAAGCAAGCTTTAACTAGCAATACAAACCGATTGTCATAGCTAGCTAAAATTAACCAATAGGTTCAATGTTAGCTAACATTAGGCTATAACTAGCAATGTGAAATGGCATTCTGAGAAAACATCACTAACGTTACACACACCTTATACACATACAGAAGTTAATGTTAGCTAGCAAGCCAGCCACCTAACCTTAGCTAACATTAACTAGCTAAAAGCAAGCTTTAACTTGGGATCTTTTGTTAACTAGCTAAAAAAAAAATATATAATCCCAATCCATAGAGTAACGTTACTAGCAATACAATCCGATTGTCATAGCAAGCTAAAGTTAACCAAATAACGTTAGGTTTAATGTTAGTTAGCAGGCCAGCCATCGAACTCCAGCTGGCTAGCTAACAGCAAGCTTTAGCGTGCAATGAAAACAACTTTGACAAAATTAGAAACGTATATTATCTGAATCTGTAGCTAGATTGTTACCTGTATACATGGATGAAAGCTTCATGGCAGACTGCAACCCCTTTTATAAGACATCCTGTGTAGTTTCCGTTTAGTTTGCACAGCTTGTTTGGCTGTGTTATTTTCAGTGTGAGAGAGATTCAGCATTCGTCGTCCAGAAAGTAGTCCATCACAACTTTTTCTCACTGATCTTTGTCGATAGCGCCTGATAAATTCAGGGCAGCAATGTTATTGAGAGCAGTAGCAACATATTTGAAGTTCTTCAAGGCTAACGTTATATCTTAAAAAGCTAAATAAAAAATTAATGCTAAAATAAATTAAATAAAAACACCTGCAGTAGGAAGTATTATCTTCGCTTTATGAGGAGCTCATTTAATTGACACAAGATGCAACCTAGCAGACCAGTCCAAACTCGTCTCTTGGCATGTCCAGCCCACTCATTATCTCAGCCCATCATGGCTAGCAGGAAGGTTGCTGACTTTCTCTGTGGCTAAACCAACTAGGTTCGTAATTTAACAATTGTATTCGTATTTACAGATGACATACAAGTTTGATATTAAGGCACATGAAAGTTCAAATGTCCGAGAAGGCATTTTATGCCAAAAAACGCATTTTGATGAAATAAAAAACAAAGGACAAATTACGTTCAAAAGGCTCCCCTATGAAGTAGTGAAGCCTAGTTTCCTGAATCGGGTCAGAAATGTTGGAGCCCGAGGGTGTTTTACAGACAACCGTGGATTTAGAACGGGGAGAATGATGTGGGGAACTGTCACACCCTGACCATAGTTTTCTTTGTATGTTTCTATGTTTTGTTTGGTCAGGGTGTGATCTGAGTGGGCATTCTATGTTACATGTCTAGTTTGTCTATTTCTATGTTTGGCCTGATATGGTTCTCAATCAGAGGCAGGTGTTAGTCATTGTCTCTGATTGGGAACCATATTTAGGTAGCCTGTTTGGTGTTGGGTTTTGTGGGTGATTGTTCCTGTCTCTGTGTTTGCACCAGATAGGGCTGTTTTGGTTTTTCACGTTTCTTGTTTTGTTAGTCTGTTCATGTGTAGTTGCTTTATTAAAGAACCATGAATAGTAACCACGCTGCGTATTGGTCCGCCTCTCCATCAACTCAAGAAAACCGTTACAGAATCACCCACCACAACAGGACCAAGCGGCGTGGTGACAGGCAGCGGCAGCAGGAGCAGCGAAATAAAGACTTCTGGACTTGGGAAGAAATCCTCGACGGGAGAGGACCCTGGGCACAGCCAGGAGAATATCGCCGCCCCAAAGAAGAGCTGGAGGCGGCGAAGGCGGAGAGGCGCTGGTATGAGGAGGCAGCACGGCGGCGTGGATGGAAGCCCGAGAGTCAGCCCCAAAAATTTATTGGGGGGCTAGAAAGACCGGTCAGGCACCGTGTTATGCTGTGGAGCGCATGGTGTCCCCAGTGCGGGTGCATAGCCCAGTGCGGTACATACCAGCTCCGCGTATCGGCCGGGCTAGAGTGAGCATCGAGCCAAGTGCCATGAAGCCGGCTCTACGCATCTGGTCTCCAGTGCGTCTCCTTGGGCCGGCTTACATGGCACCAGCCTTTTCCACCTCGCCTCACTGGCAGGGCGACGGGAGCATTCAACCGGGTAAGGTTGGGCAGGCTCGGTGCTCAAGAGCCTGATTACATAATAAGGCCTGGTGGTATGGGGTCCTTACTCATATCATAGGAATATGGTACTGTGTTAACGAACCATTGACTCTAATGTTGAACACTGTAAATCCTAAATTGCGTAGGACTATTCAGTGACGGATCCTTCACATGAAATAGCTCACCCAATCGTCCGAATTTAGATCACAGCCACAGGTATAGTTTCAGGAGATGTAACTAATTCTCCTGTGTGGAAGTGGAAGATCTTAGAGTTAAAAAAAAAAGTTGAGGAAGAAAGGGAGAGAGAGAGCGAGAGAAAGACAGAGAGAGAGAGAGATGAAGAGAGGGAGAGATAAAAAGAGATAGCAAAGCAAAGACATAATCCGTCTTCTGTAACCAGTGGTGCTAATCTTTTTGATTTGGGCAAACGTTCCTCCCCAAGTCTGAATCAAAAGGTCTATTTGCATTTTTTTTTTATGCTGGAGCTTTGAATTTACACAGCTCTGTGGATTACCTCACCTCAAAACTCTTTGTCAGAAATGGGAAGATCGCTATCTCTCTTTCTCCTCTCCTCTCCTCCTCTTTTGTTTATTGTTTGTGCTCACAGAAGGAAAGAATCATTACAAATTAATACACAGGCTTTGTCTTTGGCAATGTTCTCTTCTTACACCAACTTTGTTTTGTAAGGATTAGCATATTCTGCTCAATTGGTTATGCAAATCTCCTGCTACAGCTTTCTTTACTGGTGCTGATAACAGACAGAGAGAAAGTGGGAGCTTGGCTCACAAAATGATGTCAGAGCCTGTTACCGCCATTAACCGCCCTAGGTAGTCAGACAGACGTTTATAAAGGGTCAAACTGACATAATTGAAATCCCTCCCTTTTTGGCGCTGGGACTTTACTATCTTGCCGTCACAAGACTTTTGCAGTTGGCACGGCGTGCGAGCAGCATAACAAATATAATTCAGCTGAGGATTCCCTTTAAAAACAGACATTAGAGGCAAGCCAAGGGACAGGAACTCCCCTGTGGAGAGAGAGGGAATGTCTGGAACTTGGAGAGAGACAGGTGGCGGCTGGGGAAAATGGCCGACCGAAAGCAATTAACATTCCCAAATAGTGGCTGAGAAGGAAGGCATCCGTAGAGGTTACACATGGACTGAATGAGCCTCATGCACTAGAGCCTCAACGATCATTCATGGGTATGCAGACACACATAAATAAATACAAATATTTGTGTCTTTATTTAACTAGGCAAGTCAGTTAAGAACAAATTCTTATTTTCAATGACTGCCAAGGAACAGTGGGTTAACTGCCTTGTTCAGGGGCAGAACGACAGATTTGTACCTTGTCAGCTCAGGAATTCGATCTGCAACATTTAGGTTAAAAGTCCAGAGCTCTAACCACCTGCCACCCAAATGTGGGCTAACCCTCAAAGTACATTAGCTTGAATGATGTAAAAAAAACTTATGTCATGATATTTGCTATGTGAGTATCTACTCAGTGGATGAAATAAAGTGACATTTAAAAAATAATACTGTATATTATTAAAACCTTTCCTAACCAGAAACTGTGGATTGATGGCAAAATTTGCGCAAAACTGAAAGCGCGGGCCACCGCTTTTAAACATGGCCGAATACGAACAGAGCAGCTATTCCCTCCTCAAGGCAATCAAAAAAGCAAAGCGTCAGTAGAGAGACAAAGCAGAGTCACAATTCAAAGCCTGTGGGCTCTCCTTCTCTGTGGCTAACGTGAGTAAAACATTTAAACATGTTAACCCTCGCAAGGCTGCCGGCCCAGACGGCATCCCTAGCCGCGTCCTCAGAGCATGCGCAGACCATGCTGGCTGGTGTGTTTACGGACACATTTAATCAATCCCTATCCCAGTCTGCTGTCCACACATGCTTCAAGATGGCCACCATTGTTCATGTTCCCAAGAAAGCTAAGGTAGCTGAACTAAATGACTATCACCCTGTAGCACTCTCTTCTATCATCATGAAGTTCTTAAAGAGACTAGTCAAGGATCATATCACCTCCACCCTACCTGATACCCTAGACCCACTTCAATTTGCTTACCGCCCTAATAGGTCCACTGACGATGCAATTGCCATCACACTGCACACTGCCCTGTCCCATCTGGACTAGAGGAATACCTATGTAAGAATGATGTTCATTGACTACAGCTCAGCATTTAACACCATTGTACCCTGGGTCTCGACCCCGCCCTGGGTCCTGGACTTTCTGATGGGTCGTCCATATCTCCACTCCGCTGATCCTCAACACTGGGGCCCCACAAGGGTGCGTTCTCAGCCCTCTCCTGTACTCCCTGTTCACCCATGACTGCGTGGCCATGCACGCTTCCAACACAATCATCAAGTTTGCAGATGACACTACAGTGGTAGGCTTGATTACCAACAACGACGAGACGGCCTACAGGGAGGAGGTGAGGGCCCTCGGAGTGGGGTGTCAGGAAAATAACCTCTCTCTCAACATCAACAAAACAAATGAGATGATCGTGGACTTCAGGTAGCAGCAGAGGGAGCACCCCCCCATACACATCGATGGGACAGTAGTGGATAAGGTTCCTCGGCGTACACATCACGGACAAACTGAAATGGTCCACCCACACAGACAGCATGGACAAGGCGCAACAGCGCCCCCTCAAATTCAGGAGGATGAAGGAATTTGGCTTGTCACCTAAAACACTCACAAACTATCACCACCTGGTACTGCAACTGCACTGCCCTCAACCGCAAGGCTCTCCAGAGTGTAGTGCGTATTGCACAACGCACCAACGGGAGCAAACTACCTGCCCTCCAGGACACCTACAGCACCCGATGTCACAGGAAGGCCAAAAAGATCATCAAGGACAACAACCACCCGAGCCACTGCCTGTTCACCCCGCTATCATCCAGAAGGCGAGGTCAGTACAGGTGCATCCACGCTGGGACGGAGAGACTGACAGCTTCTACCTCAAGGCCATCAGACTGTTAAACAGTCATCACTAACATAGAGAGGCTGCTGCCTACATACAGACTCAAATCACTGGCCACTTTAATAAATGGACTTAATAAAGGTATCACTACTCACCTTAAATAACGCAACTTTAATAATGTTTACATATCTTACATTACTCATCTCATATGTATATACTATATCCTATACCATCTATGGCATCTTGCCTATGCCGCACGGCCATCGCTCATCCATACATTTATATGTACAGTTGAAGTCGGAAGATTACATACACTTAGGTTGGAGTCATTCAAACTCCTTTTTCAACCACTCCTCAAATGTATTGTTAACAAACTATAGTTTTGGCAAGTCGGGTAGGACATCTACTTTGTGCATGACACAAGTAATTTTCCCAACAATTGTTTACAGACAGATTATTTCACATATAATTCACTGTATCACATTTCCAGTGAGTCAGATGTTTACATACACTAAGACTGTGCCTTTAAACAGCTTGATCAATTCCAAAGAATGATGTCATGGCTTTAAAAGCTTCTGATAGGCTAATTGACATCATTTGAGTCAATTGGAGGTGAACCTGTGGATGTATTTCAAGGCCTACCTTCAAACTCAGTGCCTCTTTGCTTGACATCATGGGAAAATCAAAAGAAATCAGCCAAGACCTCAGAATTATTTTTGTAGATCTCCACAAGTCTGGTTCGTCCTTGGGAGCAATTTCCAAACACCTGAAGGTACCATGTTCATCTGTACAAACAATAGTACGCAAGTATAAACACCATGGGACCACGCAGCGGTCATACCGCCCAGGAAGAAGACGTGTTCTGTCTCCTAGAGATGAACGTACTTTGTTATGCTAAAAGTGCAAATCAATGCCAGAACAACAGCAAAGTACCTTGTGATGATGCTGGAAGAAACAGGTACAAAAGTATCTATATCCACAGTAAAACAAGTACTATATCGACACAACCTGAAAGGCCGCTCAGCAAGGAAAGGCTACTGCTCCAAAACCGCCATAAAAAAATCCAGTCTACGGTTTGAAACTGCACATGGTACAAAGATCATACTTTTTGGTGAATTGTCCACTGGTCTGATGAGAAAAAATATAACTGTTTGGCCATAATGACCATCGTTTGGAGGAAAAAGGGGGAGGCTAGCAAGCCGAATACCACCATCCTAACCGTGAAGCACGGGTGTGGCAGCATCATGTTGTGGTAGTGCTTTGCTGCAGGGGGACTGGTGCACTTCACAAAATAGATGGCATCACGAGGGAAGGAAAAGGATGTGGATGTATTTAAGCAACATTTCAAGACATCAATCAGGAAGTTAAAGCTTGGTCGCAAATGGGTCTTCCAAATGGACAATGACCCCAAGCATACTTCCAAAGTTGTGGCAAAATGGCTTAAGGACAACAAAGTCAAGGTATTGGAGTGGCCATCACAAAGCCCTGACCTCAATCCTATAGAAAATTTGTGGGCAGAACTGAAAAAGTGTGTGCGAGCAAGGAGGCCTACAAACCTGACTCACTTACACCGGCTCTATCAGGAGGAATGGGCCAAAGTTCACCCAACTTATTGTGGGAAGCTTGTGGACGGCTACCCGAAACGTTTGACCCAAGTTAAACAATTTAAAGGCAATGCTACCAAATACTAATTGTGTGTGTCTAAACTTCTGACCCACTGGGAATGTGATGAAAGAAATAAAATCTGAAATATATCATTCTCTCTACTATTATTCTGACATTTCACATTCATAAAATAAAGTGGTGATCCTAACTGACCTAAAACAGGGAATTTTTACTAGGATTAAATGTCAGGAGTTGTGAAAAACTGAGTTTCAATGATTTTGGCTAAGGTGTATGTAAACTTCTGACTTCAACTGTACATATTCTTATTCATCCCTTTACATTTGTGTGCATAAGGTAGTTGCTGCGAATTTGTTAGATCACTTGATAGATATTACTGCATTGTTGGAACTAGAAGCACAAGATTTTCACACTCACATTAACATCTGCTAACCATGTGTGTCTGACCAATACAATTTGATTTGATTTATTATTGTTTACTTCAATAACAACTGACCCAAAGCATGGTTTCGGGGTCTGCTTAGTGGCCTACCTGAAACAATGCCAGAATGTTCAATATTTCAGCTCCTCCATAAAATCAAAGTCATCATGCTGCTGTTCTATCTAGAACAATGTACACTATCTCTATATTTGGTCAAATATTCTACATCTCTGTACCACTGTTCCTCTGAGGTTACTCAGTAGCCATGTGAGTTCTGCAAGCAGAGAAAGAGAGACAAACAAAGCAACAGAACAAGAACAAATGCATAATCCATCCAATCAAGTCATTCTCCCTGCTCTGCTCTGTCTTCTGAGTCACACTACGAAGGCACGCTTCATGTTCCTTAAAGGTCATCCTCAGGCTAGCAGAGACGGGTCCGGAAGGAAACAACAACAACATAAAAGATCCAGCCCTCCCTCGGGTCAGGATGCCTTCCTGTTTCATATAGTTGACCCCCCCCCACACACACACTCCCCCACCACCACCTTGGGTTAGTGACAATTGTAACATGGGATTGTAAAAAATAAAAGATAAGTGCCTGTTGGTGATGCAGTGGGGAGGAGGGAGGAGAACCTCCTCTGTTTTCTCCTCTCTCTCCCTTATCTCTCTCTCCCCTCTCCCCCCCCCTTTCACTGTCCTCTCCGTGTCCGCTCACAGCCCATACACCCCCAAGCAAAGCTAATTAAATCCTTATAAGTGAGTCGCCTCGCCTCGCCTGCCATCCCAGACTTTCAGAAAGGTCAGCCCACTCATAGGCATGAGGCAGACATTTTTCATTACTATTTTTCTTTGGAGAAATTTAGCAGATTGTTAATTATCCGATTACAAGTTTGCTTTTTAAAGGGCACCGCACATTGCCCCGAGTCGGATGGCTGGAGAGGAGGAGGATAAGGAGGAGAGGACTGAGTCGGATGGCTGGAGAGGAGGAGGTTAAGGAGGAGAGGACTGAGAAGGGGTAGTGAGTCAAGGGAGAGGGAAAGAGAGAGGGAGAGAGAGATAAAGAGGCCATCTGACAGAGACCTTGTGGCCACACCAGGGAAGAAGCCAAGAGACACCACGGTGAATCTTGCCTCTGGGACTAGTGTATTCAAAGGGGTCTTAGATATACAGCCCTCAACTTCTAGATGTACAGAGAAAAAGACTCAACTTCTACAAAACTTGCAACCCCTGCACACTCACATGTGCACACGCGAACATACGCCCACACTCGCTGTGCAAATGAAGCCTGTCATGACGGCCATAAACCATGGTGTATTTTCAGTGCAAGATAGGCTGCAGGAATAAACTGTGTTTTACACTTGCATTTGGAGCCATTCATTGGAGTCATTCATGTTAGCAGCCATAAAATACCGTTTAGGAAGCTACTACTGATTCATCTTTGCCAGAATATTAGGCTACCTGGAGATTTAATTGATAATATTAATATTTCAGATAGGCCTATTTTGGTTGCTACTGGCTATATGTCTAAAGATAAGCAGCTGTAACATTGCACTGCTTCAGTGCCTTTAATATTATGGGAGGAAGATGCAACATATTCTGGCGAATTTATTAAGATATTTGTGAGGAAGAACAGGGCTACTCGGCTGGCAATGAGCACACTGCAGGCAGGCTGCCCTCCAAAGTGATGGCGCAGTGTAGACAGAATATGCTTTCCATTTGATCCTGCAACCTCCACTACAAGTAGGCCTTGTGGTTTTGTTTGTGCTGGACTCCAGAGAAGTGACTTGATATACAGTGGGGCAAAAAAGTATTTAGTCAGCCACCAATTGTGCAAGTTCTCCCACTTAAAAAGATGAGAGAGGCCTGTAATTGTCATCATAGGTACACTTCAACTATGACAGACAAAATTAGAAAAATAAATCCAGAAAATCACAAATACTTTTTTGCCCCACTGTATCTCTAGTTGATATTGGCTACTAACATGAATGACTTTCAGCTTCAAATGCAGATGTGAAACACAGTTTATTTCTGTGACCTATCTTGTGTTTTGAAAATGCACCACCGTTTATGACTGTAATTAAGGTTTACATTTGCGCAGCGATTGTGTGCGCATGTTCTCATGTGCACACAAGCAAGTGCATTCCCGGGGGTCGCAAGGTTCCTCCCCTCTAACCTTATCCTCCAATGGGCTTTGAGAAGGAGGCGAGAAGAGCAAGATGGACTCAGTGGTAGGTGTAACATAGTAAATGTAAATCCGGAACACTCCAATTAGTATGATATGTATTCATTTGTGGATGTCCATCATTCATTTCGTATGATATGTTACGAATTACAAATCGTATGGTATGTTAGAAATTGCAATTCGTACAACGTGTAACGAATTTTCAAAACGTCAATGCTAACGTTAGCTAGGTGGCTAACTTTACCTAGGGGTAAGGATTAAGATTATGGTTAAGGTTAGGGTTAGGAGTTAGGTTAAAGGGTTAGGGTTTGGGGAAGGTTAGCTAGCATGCTACGTAAAAGTAGTAAGCAGTTGCAAATTATAAAGTTGTCCATTATGATATTTGATCAAGCAACCTTCAGGTTGCTAGATAAGTCTTGTTATATGCTTACCCCTCCACACCAACCAACCAACCACCCACCCACCCTAAATCAATTTTTTGCCTAAAAGGGGAATTTCACCCTGGCTCTGCCATGGCATATAGCCATTACTATATTAACAACATTACTTTTTTATTATAAACATCACAATTATCCAAACTGAAATTTAATTTCACTGGTAAAATCGGGAAGTTTCGACTTCCTGTGTTCGTAGTAAACCACAAAGTCTGGCATTCACAGCGAATGCTAAGGGAGATGGGGCGTACCCACAAACTTGGATGATGGCATTGTGTACTTCTAATGAACAACACACAGCAATCTCAGAAGTTATTTAGGCAAGATTTTATTTGACACATTTTTTCTTTCACTAACATTTGTCATGCCTGTGTGGTGTTCTGTGCCTGGCTGTGCTCATTTTCAAACAACGAGTTATCTTTCACCTACCAAAGATTTACACTGATGCTGACAGTGGCTAGCGGCTTTCAAGAATGATGAGCCTTAAGGTGACCAAAGTTTATCAGAGGGATTTCCAGGCTGAACTGCTGGGGAATCCAGTTCGACAAAAGCTGAGAAGTCAAATCAATTCAAATGTTATTGGTCACATACACATGGTTAGCAGATGTTAATGCGAGTGTAGCGAAATGCTTGTGCTTCATGTTCCAACAATGCAGTAATATCTAACAAGTAATCTAACAGATTCACAACAACAACCTTATGGGGTGGCAGGTAACTTAGTGGTTAGAGCATTGTACTTGTAACCGAAATGTTGCAAGATTGAATCCCCAACCACTGTAGTGTCGTCTGCAAAATTGATGATTGAGTTGGAAGCGTGCATGGCCACGCAGTCATGGGTGAACAGTGAGTACAGGAGAGGGCTGAGAATGCACCCTTGTGGGGCCCCAGTGTTGAAGATCAGCGGGGTGGAGATTTTGTTTCCTACCTTCTCCACCTGGGGGCGGCCCATCAGAAAGTCTCGTGTTTGAGCCGTTGAACTGTGACTTTGGCTCTATACTGACACTTTGCTTGTTTGATTACCTTGCGGAGGGAATAGCTGCACTTTGTATTCGGTCATGTTTCCAGTCGCCTTGCCATGATTAAAAGTGGTGGTTCACCCTTTCAGTTTTGCGCGAATTCTGCCGTCAAGCCACGGTTTCTGGTTAGGAAAGGTTTTAAAAGTCACAGTGGGTACGACATCTCCGATGCACTTGCTAATAAACTCACTCACCTAGTCTGCGTATACATCGATGTTGTTGTCTGAGGCTATCCGGAACATATCCCAGTCCACGTGATCGAAGCAATGCTGAAGAGTGGAATCCGATTGGTCAGCCCAGCGCTGGACAGACCTGACCACGGGCGTTTCCTGTTTTAATTTCTGTCTATAGGCTGGGAGCAACAAAATGAAGTCATGGTCAGATTTTCTGAAGGCAGGGTGGGGTAGGGCTTTGTATGCATCGCGGAAGTTATAGTAGCAATGATCCAGATTGCTAGCAGCCCGTGTCGTGCATTCGATATGCTGATATAATTTAGGAAGTCTCGTTCTCAGGTTAGCTTTGTTAAAAATCCCTGGCTACAATAAATGTAGCCCCAGGATGTATGTATTCCAGTTTACATAGAGTCCAGTGAAGTTCTTTCAGGGCCAACGAGGTATCTGCTTGTGGGGGATATTCATGGCTGTGACTATAATCATAGAGAATTCTCTTGGAAGATAATGCGGTCGGCATTTGAGTGTAAGGAATTCTAGGTCAGGTGAACAAAAATACTTAAGTTCCTGTATGTTGTTGTGATTACACCATGAGTCGTTAATCATAAGGCATACAACCCAGCCCTTTTTCTTACCAGAGAGATGTTTATTTCTGTAAGAAACTGGGTGGCTGTACCGACTCCGACAACATATCCCGAGTGAGCCATGTTTCCATGAAACAGAGAATGTTACAATCTCTGATGTGTCTCTGGAAGGCAACTCATGCCCCAATCTCTTGTTATCTAGAGATTGGACATTGGTGAGAAATATGCTCGGGAGCGGTGGATGGTGTGCTCGCCTTCTGAGTCTGACCAGTAGGCCTCTCCTGCGGCAACCGCGTTGTTTTGGGTCGGCCTTTTAGGATAAGATCCCACGTCCAGGGTGGAGGTCCGAACAAAGGATTCACTTCGGGAAAGACGTATTCCTGGTCGTAATGTTGTTAAATAAGTTGTCATCGCTTTTATATCCAATAGTTCTTCCCAGCTGTATGTAATAACACTTGACATTTCCTGGGCTAACAATGTAAGAAATAATACATAAAAAAACAAATAGCTGCATAGTTTCCGAAGGACCTGAAGCGAGGCGACCATCTCTGCCGGCGCCATCATTGAAACCATTTATTTTTTCCTTCAAAGCAAAACAGAAGATTCTTGATCAGAGGAAATGTAACGCTAGCTAGCTCGCTAGCTTAGCTGGACTAGCTAGCTAGGTAAGTTAGCTACTGTTAGCTGTTAGCATCCTCTCAATCAAATAGCTATCTTTTTTGGTATGCTTTACACATTGTCAATCAATTTTGTCTAAGCCATGGTACTCACTGCTAGACCTTCAGCAGAGTGAACATTATTATTTGTAAAAAATTATTTAACCTTTATTTAACTAGGCAAGTCAGTTAAGAGCAAATTCTTATTTAAAATGATGGCCTACCCTGGCCAAACCTTAACCGGATGATGCTGGACCAATTGTACGCAGCCCTATGGCGGCGCACAACCATGCATGTTTGTTTGTTTTATTTTTGACTGACGTTAGCAAACGTAAGCTACCTAATGTTAGTAAATAAGAGTAACTCAATCTGGTAGCCATCTATTCCACCCTTGTCTGGAATGTGTGTAAATCGTCTATGGTTAGTTGGTTCTCAGCTGGCTAGCAATCTTGCTGCCAATTTAGTGATGCTAGTTAGCTAATAGCAACCTGCCAATATTGAAATGTCCATGTTAGGTATGCTAAGCTAGCTAGTCTAATAGAGGTCAATACAATTAGTGGGGTGGTTAAATTGTGTATTGTTGTGTATTTTGTTGTAAGTGGTACAGAATGTCATTCCACCAACATGCGCTTCTAACCCCTAACTCTGCACAAGGTGAAGGTAAGTTGGCAAAAATATTTAGAAACTGACAGCTAAGATAGCTCAATTCACAGTAAGCATGGTATAAACACAAACTGGGTAGTGTTCGTATGGTTTGTATTATGGGGTTACATGTGGTCAGAGGTAGCCTGAGGACCACAGAGTATCTTCCGGACCATGTAATCAATTTAGTCCACTCCTCTTCTCTTTTTACCTATTATTTCTGTAAAACTCATTTGACCTGTAACTCCCAGTAATGGATACCAAAAATCTTTGGTTAATTCCCTTTATCTGGTGTAACAATCTGTAGCTAATAGAACTGGTGGTCATGATGAAATTGCCATTCGCAAAGAAACATATAGTAAGACAATACACTATGGTGAGTGTACTAAAGTTCAGGGAATACTTGTACAGCTGTACGAGTCATGATCAAACTGCCATTCAGCTCCTCTTGAGTCATCTGCTTGAAATCCAGAATGTCTAATCCATAGGGATGGATACAGTTCACGGGATACAGTCCTGCTATAATGACACATGCAGGCTAAGAAATTCTGTTATTGGATCTAGAATCCACTCCAGGAAGCATCCCAGGCACCACACGGTATTGTCTGTAAGACAAAACAAAGAATAAAAATGATACTCTATTGTAGAGCCCAAAACCTTTGCACAATGACCAAACCATACAAAGGTAGGTAGGCAGACAGTATCTACCTACAGGCATGTCTATCAGGCATGCTAGCTTGCTGGATATACAATACTTGTGTTATGCCTATAGTTTTATGAGATTGAAATACATCCACGGTCATAACGATAACCAATAACCCGTCAATTATGTTACATAGCTAGCTATTAACATTATTTACAGTTGCTGATGTTACACATGTTTGCTAATAAGTTACAAACGTGAGGCGTGGCACATACCAAAAAAAGTGTCTGTCCTCGGTTGCAACACTCCCTAACGAGTTCCAAACTGCCGCTGGAAGCAAAGTCAACACAATTACTGTTCGTCGGGAGCTTCATGGAATTGGTTTCCATGGCCGAGCACCAGCCTAAGATCCCCATGCGCAATGCCAAGTGTCGGCCGGAGTGGTGTAAAGCTCGCCGCCATTGGAATCTGGAGCAGTGGACACACGTTCTCTGGAGTGATGAATCACGCTTCACAATCTGGCAGTCTGACGGATGAATCTGGGTTTGGCGGATGCCAGGAGAACACTACCTGCCCGAATGCATAGTGCCAACTGTAAAGTTTGGTGGAGGGGGAATAATGTTCTGGGGCCATTTTTAATGGTTTGAGATAGGCCCCTTAGTTCCAGGGAATGGAAATCTTAACGCTACAGCATACAATGACATTCTATACAGTTCTGTGCTTCCAACTTGTGGCAACAGTTTGGGGAATTGCCTTTCCTGTTTCAGCATGAAAATGCCACTGTGCACAAAGCGAGGTCCATACAGAAATGGTTTGTCGAGATCGGCGTGGAAGAACAAGTTTCCACATACTTTTAGTCATGCAGTGTTATGTGTGGCTGAACCCACGCCCTCACTTCCAATATGGGTTCCTGCCAAGTGCTTACCGCCCCACCACGGTATAACTCTCTCAATTTCAACCTATACTTTAGCCCAGTGACATGGATGGTGCCTTTATCACTACACTCACCCCACGCCGCAGTCTATGCTGTCTAAGGGACATCGGGGATGATTTAACAGCAGTGAGATTCCTAGTGGACCAGTGCTAATGGTCATGTTATCTGTTCTTTCTTTATTCCAGTCATTTAGCACCCCTGGGTATGCTGGTTTTCATCCCAGCCAAACTATCAATCAATATTGTGTGTTATTGAGCCGATAATTGAGCAGTGAATCAGGTCTGACATCGCCTAAACATTGATGAAACATCTCTGTTATGCCCTCTGGTCAACTGTGGGAAGACCGGAGAAAACAAGCGGAAAGATGCAGGTGTAGTGAAATCATTTGGATTTAGTTTGTGTTGAAATGAACGAGTTAGTTCAGATTTTTTTTACTGTACATGGCGACTCATGTATTCCTTATTTGCTTGACATTCTATTCCAGTATTTCATTTCCATGTCGGTGTATAGTACATGTGTTCCAGGAATATCTCCCCATCACCCTACCTCAACCACTGCTCTCCACACTCTGCCTTGGGCCTTGACTAATCAGGCGATGACATCATATACACCCCCCCCCACCCCTTACATCCTGGGGTCACAAATGTTCAAGAGCCCATCTACAGAAGGAAACATTGCTAAAACAATAAGCAGGAAAAACAAATAAATAAGTAGATAGCTCCCTCCACTGACATGAGCCTAATTAGAGCTAATAAAGGCCTTGTCAAGGTCTATGCAGGAGAGTTGATCAAGTGTCTAGAGGTTCCCTGTCCACGCAATCTCACTCAATTGCTCACTGGGCCAATACTCACCAGTGCCCCTCTCTCTCACTGTGGAGAATGATGAAGAGAGAATATAGAGAAAAGGTCTGTGAGAATAGGAGCATGTGGTCGGGTGGTCAGACAAGGGCGTCCTGAGAGCGTGAAGTCAGAGCCGGAGCTATTGTTATTCAGCTCGGGCACGCGCACACACACACGTACTGTACACTCGCATATGCACGCACACACACGGACAACAGGCGGAGCACACAGTACAGATTGGAAGCCTATTCAGAAGACAGGCCGAGCCTTCTTTTGTAAGATACCCTCTGGATCGATGAGGAGGAGCAGCATGTTACATTGGGGGTTGATGAGAGTGAAATGAGTGAGAATGGACAGAATTAGTATGTTCTACTCCTCTAACCTTTTCTCCTTCTGTTCTCTTTTCTTCGGCGGTGGCCCCAATCAGCACGCCCCAGTAATCCCTGTTGCTGTGATCTGATTGTCCGCAGCCTGCGGTGGGCAGGCAATCAGTGCCATCGCATCACTTTGTGCAGATGCTTATGCTTCAGAGGGACCGAGGGATGACAGAGGGGGGAGGGAAATGGAGAGAGGGACTAGGGTATGGGAGAAAGAGACTATGAGTAAGGACAAGAGAGGGAGAGAGATTAAGGAGAGAGGGAGAGGGGAAAAGTAAGGGAAGGTAGATGAGAAGGGGAGAGCGAAGATGACATTAAGACAAGGCGAGCAGGGAACGGAGGAAAAGAGGAAAGGGAGACAGGATAGGAGAGCGAGAGAATGTGAGTAAGTGCAAGAAGGGACATTTTCAGAAAGAGTTGGGGACAGAATTCACAGCCGGCCCAGCTTGACATGATTATTTCTATATAGACATTGCTACTTCATTCTTATATAACACGATACGTGATCTGATCTAGAGAGACACACATCAGATGACTACAGCACCAAATCAACAAACTTCACAGTAAGAGAAACGAACACGTCAAAAGAACATTGACACATCCAAGTTGACTGGGGACGGCAAAACGACAAACAAGGGAGCATGTCAACATGTCCCCGTTTTGATTTCCCTCCATCCATTTCTTTCCTTCCCTCAATCACGCTCATTTCCTCTGCACTCTACTCTTATTAGCCCTCCTCTTAAGCGTTGCGGCTCTGCTAACGAGTTAATTGAAGCCATGTTAAGACTTTGTAGGTGACATTGAGAGTCAGATTGCCTTCAGTGTATGAGAATGAGCCTAGCTAGAGGGCTAGTAGGCTGGGGGAGGGAAATTTACTCTGGGAGAGTGAAGTTCATTGCTTATTATTCAATGCTCAGTGGGCCTGATTATTGTGGCCCCCTGACTATAAACATGCACGCATGCACACTCCATCCTGCGGTGTTATGGTTTAGGCCTGTGGCTGTAGTGCGCTCAAGGCTCCACAGTTGTCTGTGGGCAGGTTGACCGTGCAGACAGACAGACAGACAGGAAGCAGCTGTAGAGGGACCTGGGGCTGATGGCTCTCTGCTTCTCCTAGGAGCCCTGAGGACAGTAGACAGGCCCCATCAACACACACCCACGTACACAGATACACACACGTACACACACACACACACACACACACACACACACACACACACACACACACACACACAAACATATGGAGCTTACCAGCAGAGAGGAGAGTGTCCTTTCAGACAACGACAGACAGTTGTGTGTCAAAGTGAACATATAATGCATTCGGAAAGACCCGTTAACTTTTTTCCCACATTTTGTTACGTTACAGCCTTATTCTAAAACTGATTACATTGTTTTTTCCCCCTCATCAATCTACACACAATACCCCACGATGACAAAGGCAAAAACAGCTTTTTGACATTTTTGCAAAAAAATATAAAAACAGAAATATCACATTTACAGAACTATTCAAACCCTTTACTCAGTACTTTGTTGGAGCACCTTTGGCAGCGATTACAGCCTTGAGTCTCCTTGCGTATGACGCTACAAGCTTGGCACACCTATATTTGGAGAGTTTGTCCCATTCTTCTCTGCACATCCTCTCAAGCTCTGTCAGGCTGGATGGAGTGCATCACTGCACAGCTATTTTCAGGTCTCTCCAGAGACTCTACTATAAAGGCCTGACTGGTGGAGTGCTGAAGAGATGGTTGTCCTTCTGGAAGGTTTTCCCATCTTCACAGAGGATCTCTGGAGCTCTGTCAGAGTGACCATCTGGTTCTTGGTCACCTCGTTGACCAAGGCCCTTCTCTCCCCATTTCTCAGTTTGGCCGGGTGGACGGCTCTAGGAACTTCTTCCATTTAAGAATGATGGAGCCACTGTGTTCTTGGGGACCTTCAATGCTGCAGAAATGTTTTGGTACCTCGACACAATCCTGTCTTCCGACAATTCCTATAAACTCTTGGCTTGGTTTTTGCTCTGACATACACTGTCACCTGTGGGACCTTATAGACAGGTGTGTGCCTTTCCAAGTCATGTCCAATCTTATTGAATTTACCACAGGTGGACTCCAATCAAGTTGTAGAAACATCTCAAGGATGATCAATGGAAACAGGATGAATTTTGAGTCTCATAGCAAAGGGTCTGAATACGTTTGTAAATCTGATATTTCTGTATTTTGCAAAAATATCAAAAAACATGTTTTTGCTTTGTCATGGTGGGATTTTGTATGTAGATTAATGAGGACTTAAAGAAAGAAAAAAAGAGAATATGACTGTAACGTAACAAATTTTTGGAAAAAGTAAAGGGGTCTGAATACTTTCCGAAGGCACCGTCACTTAAAAGTGAAATATAGGAAGTGTGCTTAAATGTATATGCATACTTCATGTGTGTGCCAATGCATGTGGCTAATCTAACACGAGACTGCAGGGACCCCTTCCAGGTTGAGCTGGACATCCTGAGCCTGTTATGGCAGGTGATTGCGTCTAGCTCGTGTTCCGTCTAGACAGGTCAGTCAGACTGGCACACCACTACGACTGATTGTCCACTAGACAAGCACCTCCTATGACCTTTTCTCTTCCACCATCATCCACTAGAATAGATAAAACACTTATACACCTCCAAAAGCACTTACTGTCTCTATCACAATCCCCCGCAGTAAAGAAATAGAGCAGAAGCACACAGACTTATTCTTGTCACGCTTTGAGAATAGTGGATTTGATGGGACTTTACTGTTATAATCTCTCCATCTCTGACAGCAACATTTTTGTATTTTTTGGGGATTGATCAGAACTCATTTGAATGAATTTGTTCTAGTTTAGGAATTTGGGCTTGTTCTTTGGAGAAGCTACGTTAGATTGAGTATAGGAACATCAAAATTCTCTGCTTATTTCCAGTTTTCTGAAACCCTAATCCTCAATCAAGAACCAGACAAGAACCATAAACAATAACAATGGCTGATGATTAAATTTGATATCATTATTTTTTTCTTCAGACAAAAAATAACTTTTGTGTGTGATTAGATTTCAACAGACTCATGTATTGTCACATTATACTCATAAGTACCATCTTTGAAGAGCACTGACACAGGGAAATAATGTTAGTAAATTGTTCAATCCATTATAGGCACACCAGGGAGGCATAATCCCTCCAGCGAAATAGAGAATGACATGGAATGGTACAGCATTAGAAATAGAATATCTAGAAGTGACATTCCCTTTCAAATCAACATTCCCTATGGTTCTAGAACTTCTAATTCTATGTGAACAGTAACACTCCTATGCCTGTGTTATTGTAACACATGCAGAATGACTAATGGCCTATGACCAGGGATGGGCAGAAATGTCAAAATACTATTACAAAGTACAGAGACAAAAAAACATGAAGATCAATGTATCAAAATAAACTCAAGTATTTAATTAAAATACATGTATTGTATTTTGAAATAGAAAAATACATTTGTAAGTAGCCGGCCCGAACAGCAATATCTAGAATATGAGCAACAAGTCACTATGAATAGGAGTGTCTGCTAAATTACCAAAATGTAAATGTATATGTGAAAATGAACATTCCAAAATTAACTGCAATGCATACTGGGTATTATTATTATTATCCTTGATTTGGGGCGGAGCAAATTAGGATAATACTCAGCATGCTTTGCAATTGTTCATTTTTACATTGACTTTTTTGTCATTTTGCAGATGCATGTCCAGAGCAATTAGTGCCTTAATCTTAAGATACCTAGGTGAGACAACAACATATCACATTCACATCAGGTACATTTTCCCTCAACAAAGTATTTACCATTTTTACATATACATTATATTCAGTTAATTTAGCAGATGCTCTTATCACACCATAGTGCTATCAGACTTGTGATACCAATGCAGGGTGATTAACGGGTGACAAAAAATGTGAACCTCTATTAAAAAAAATGATAAAGAAAAGCGTTTAGTACTTTGAAAATGCTAAATACACTTTTGTTTTGATACATTGAAGTGTCGTTCAGCCCAATGTAAATTAAATGTTCAAAATACTCTGAAGTTATTAACATGTAGGAGAAATACTGCCCATCTCTGCCTAAGACACATGGAAAAGAGGTGGGTGAGAGATAGAGAGGAAAGGGACAGCGAGTGGTTATGGTGGAGAAGAGTGAAGAGGGGGAGAGAGAGAGGGAGAGAGCGAGAAAGAGGTGAGCAACAGTGAGTGGTTATGGAGGAATGAGAGGTGGAGAAAGAGAGGCAGACAGACAGACAGAGAGAGAGAGGGAGGGGGCAGGGGAGCGAGTGAGAGAGTGGGGCCGTTCCAACCTAATTGATAGTCCAGGTGTCATCTTTCCAGTCAATGTTGATTAGCTCCTGAACATATAACCTGGGGAGAAAATTAAATATTGATTTATTTTTCTCTTCTTTTTTCGCCACCCCCCTCTCTTTTATTTTTACTCTGATGGAATTTTCAATTGTGAAGGTAACCTGACTAAATGACTACCGCCCTGTAGCACTCACGTCAGTAGCCATGAAGTGCTTTGAAAGGCTGGTCATGGCTCACATCAATACCATCATCCTGGAAACTCTAGACCCACTCCAATTCACATACCGCCCCAACAGATCCACAGATGACGCAATCTCAATCGCACTCCACACTACCCTTTCCCACCTGGACAGAAGGAACACCTATGTGAGAATGCTGTTCATTGACTACAGCTCAGCGTTCAACACCATAATGCCCACAAAATTCATCACTAAGCTAAGGACCCTGGGACTAAACACCTCCCTCTGCAACCGGATCCTGGACTTCCTGACGGGCCGACCCCAGGTGGCAAGGGTAGGCAACAAAACATTTGCCATGCTGATCCTCAACACAGGGGCCCTTCAGGGGTGCGTGCTTAGTCCCCTCCTACAGGAAAAGGACGGATTGTAGTGGAGCGGGTCGAGAGTTTCAAGTTCCTTGATGTCCACATCATCAACAAACTATCATGGTTCAAACACACAAATAAAGTCGTGAAGAGGGCACGACAACGCCTTTTCCCCCTCAGGGGACTGAAAAGATATCGCATGGGTCCTCAGATCCTCAAAAGGTTGTACAGCTGCTCCATGGAGAGCATCCTGACCTGTTGCATCACCGCTTGTTATGGCAACTGCTCGACATCCGACCGTAAGGCGCTACAGAGTGTAGTGCGTACAGACCAGTAAATCAATGGGGCCAAGCTTTCTGCCGTCACGGACCTATATACTATGCGGTGCCAGAAGAAGGTCCAAAAAATTGTCAAAGACTCCAGTCACCCAAGTAATAGACTGTTCTCTTTGCTACTGCACGGCATGAGGCACCCGGAACACCAAGTCCAAGTCCACAAGGCTCCTTAACAGCTTCTATCTCCAAACCATAAGACTGCCGAACAATTAATAAATGGCCACCCGGACTATTTGCATTGACACCCTCCCTTAGTTTTTACACTGCTGCTACTCGCTGTTTATTATCTATGCATAGTCACTTTACCCCTACCTACATGTACAAGTTACGTCGACTAACCTGTACCCCCGCACATAGCCTCGTTATTGTTGTATCGTTATGTAATTTAACAAAAAAGTTTATTTAGTAAATATTTTCTTAACTCTATTTTTTTAAACTGCATTCTTGGCTAAGGGCTTGTAAGTAAGCATTTCACTGTAAGCTCTACCTGTTGTATTCGGCGATTTTAAATGGGTTCTAACTGGAACAAAAAGGGATTCTTCAGTCAAAGAACCCTTTTTAGTTCTAGATAGCATCTTTCTTTCTAAGAGTGTACAATATGTCCAGAACTGTTTAGTTCTAGATAGCATATTTCTTTCTAAGACTGTACAATATGTCCAGAACTGTGCTGCATAAGTCCTCACCAACTCCTCCCCCGTGAGCACATCACTCCAGTGCTGTTCAACCTCCAGTGGCTCCCTATATTCTTACGCATTGACTTTAAAATCCTGCTTCACACAAACGAAGCTATCCACAACTCTGGACCCAAGTACCTGTCTGACCTCATTCTACCCTCCTGCCCCACACGCACACTTCTCTCCTCCAGTTCTGTCTCCCTTCAGCAGCCCCACAGCAGACTAAAAACTATGGGTGACAGGGCTTTTAGTTGTGCGGCTCCTCGGCTGTGGAACGCACTTCCAGTCACTGTCAGGGATGCAGAGTCACTGGCCTTGTTAAACGGCACAGCTAAAGACTGAACCTATGTTCATTCTGTTCTTATGTCCACCGGACCTGACGACACCGGTATATACAGTATCTTTGATCATTGTCTGCTTACAATGTTCTGTGTTTTGGGTAGTTCTTTTATGATTTTTTATTTTGTATTTCTCTGTGACTTGGGTGTGAGAAAAAGGGCTTTGCAAATTAAATAAATTAACATTATTATTATTGTTATTATTATTTAGAAAGGTCCTAAAAAAAAATGCATCTCCGTGACCTCACAGGGTATGATTAAAAGCAAGAAAAACAGGGGTTTTTCAAAACCTGCAACGAGTTTTTTGCCAGATGGAGGGTCTTTTTTCGCTCCCACGTCACCGCGATTTTCATTGAAAATCACTGTTCTTACAAACATAGAAATGCGCCATTTTCACATATGTGGACACTGGTATTGTGCTGGAGATATTGAAAATGAGGTTGAAAGTGGTGGAATTGCCCTTTAAGGCTGTAAGTGCTTGTGACAAGTGCACCAGAGAGCGATGGAGGAAGGCAGAAGAGAAAGAGAGAGCAAGAAGAAGTGAGAGAGAGGGAGTGAGAGAGAGAGAGTGAGAGAGCAGACAAGCAATTGAGAGAGAACGCGAGAAAAAGCACTCATCCTTCCCTCTCCGCAGGTGATCATAAATTGATCATAAATGGTCTCTGCCCCTGGGGACCTCTGGGTAAATGGTCTCTCCCCTTTCTCTCCCCCGTCTCTCTCTATCCTCCCCCTCTTCTCCCAAGGGTCCCTCTGCTGCGTGTGGCTTGTGACGGCCTCAGCATTGTGTGGCTGTGAGCGGTTGTGACAGGCCAGGATAGCGACCATCGCCTTTTGTCTAACTGAATCAGTTCCTCTACCTCTGGATGGCTGGAGCTGGGACTGGGTGTCATCTGGCCCACCTACTGGGCTCCCTAAGGGCTTGCTACTGCTGCTGCTTGATGTGGCGGTGGCCATATTGGCTCAAAGGTGCTCCGCTATGGAAGCTTGGTATTTGACACTGACTGAGACTGGCATTATGTATTCACCTTGTAATGCCCTGAAACAAGGGTGCATCCAATTTGTTGTGATTATTTTCCTAATTTTGGCTCATTCACAAACAAGCAAAACATTGTTAAATATGAATTAAATGTGTCAAAACTAATAAATAATGATTCTGTGTTGAGGAAAATTATAGAAAATATTAAAATGTTTGTTTCCGTGTAGTATAAGCACTCGGAAGTGGACGTTCATTAGCTTTAGCATTCTCATAAACGTTAACGTGGAGGGTAAGCTCATTTTGTGGCATAACATATTCAAATCAAATCAAATGTTATTGGTCACATACACATGGTTAGCAGATGTTATTGCGAGTGTAGCGAAATGCTTGTGCTTCTAGTTCTGACAGAGCAGCAATATCTAACAAGTAATATCTAACAATTCCACAATAAATACCTAATGCACACAAATCTAAGTAAAGGAACGGAAATAAGAATATAAAATATATGGATGACTAATGACAGAGCAGCATAGGCTAAGATGCAATAGATAGTATAGAATACAGTATATACATATGAGATGAGTAATGCAAGGTATGTAAACATCATTAAAGTGGCATTATTAGTTATAATGACTAGTGTTCCATTTATTAAAGTGGCCAATTATTTCAAGTCTGTATGTAGGCAGCAGCCTCTCTGTGCTGGTGATGGCAAATACCCTAATGTTGTCTACACTACCGTTCAAAAGTTTGGGGTCACTTAGAAATGTCCTTGTTCTGAAGGAAAAGCACATTTTACGTCCATTAAAATAACATCAAATTGATCGGAAATACAGTGTAGACATTGTTAATGTTGTAAATGACTATTGTAGCTGGAAACGGCTGATTCTTTAAAATGGAATGTCTACATAGCCGCACAGAGGACCATTATCAGCAAACACGTGTTTTCCATGTTTTTGATGCCATTCCATTTGCTCCATTTTTTTTATATATTTTTTTTTATTTTACCTTTATTTAACTAGGCAAGTCAGTTAAGAACAAATACCAAATATCAACTGCCTGTTGAGGGGCAGAACGACAGATTTGTACCTTGTCAGCTCGGGGGTTTGAACTTGCAACCTTCGGGTAACTAGTCCAACGCTCTAACCACTAGGCTACCCTGCCGACCATTCCAGTCATTACTATGAGCTGCCCCCCCCCCCTTCAATGATTTGGTGCTATACTAATGTATACTTATAGCCTCAGGTTATGACACCAGCTTCACAGGTTAGTAGTGTCAGAATGATGATAATAGCGTCACCATACAGGAGGAACAGTTTGACACAGAACTGCACTTTCATGTTTGAAAAACACTGTCACTAGCCTCAAGGCAAGCACAGGGGCGCTTTACGCCTCACTAGCATTACATAGTGTAAATGACTAATGTGTGGAACCCGTAAATATTCCTGTCATCCTTGATTAGCCGGGGTAAAAAAGTAAAAGTGGTGGAGGCAGAAGGTTTTTTCAATTATTTAACATAGCTGGGGGGAGCTAAGCTGTCTTTGGAGCCATGAGGTTGTTACTGTGAGCATGTTTCAGGAGTGGCTCTAACTCTCTTTAGAGACCACATGCTGCACAGAATGTCTGTATGCGGTGTGTTTGACTGACATCTGACATTGAAACGGCTACTTGTTGAATCGGTTTGCCCCGTTGGGAAATAAATTACCACTCTGAGCCAATCACTGGGGAGCCAAAAAGGAAGGACAACAAGAAGAAAGAAATAGGGTGCTTTTCCCGGTGACCTCCACCCCCATGCAGCTTGCTAAGTGAGCCATCATGCTTCATATGCAATATATGGGATGGTAGCTAGCTAAGTGCACAGAAAACGAAATGCTTCCTTCAAGTTAGCTGTCTGGCCACTGTTGCTAGTAACATTGTAATGAAATAACAATGGATTCGTTTCCACGGAGCAACTGCCTGTTAGCTGCCGAGAGGCAGTGCGGTGTCTTTAGCTAGCTAGCTGTATTGTGCTAGCTAGCAAATTAAATGCTAACCGGTTAGCTAAAGTTAGCTAGCTAATAATGTGGCTATGGCACAGATACAGTGCATTCAGAAAGTATTCATACCAAATTTTGTTGTTACAGCCTGAATAAAATTTTTAAATACATTTTTTCCCCCTGACCCATCTACACACAATACCCCATAATGACAAAGTGAAAACATGTTTTTTTAAATGTTTGCAAGTGTATTGAAAATGAATTACAGAAATAAATCACACCCCTGAGTCAATACTTTGTAGAGGCACCTTTGGCATTGTGTGTATGTGCTGTGGGATGTGTGTGTTAGTGGGATAAGATGCCCTACAGTCTTTCTGGGTCTCTAAGAGTTTTTCACACCTGGGTTGTGCAACATTTGCCCATTATTCTTTCAAAATTCTTCAAGCTCTGTCAAATTGGTTGTTGATCATTGCTTGACAACCATTTTCAGGTCTTGCCATAGCTTTTCAAGTAGATTTAAGTCAAAATTGTAACTTGGCCAACATTCACTGTCTTCTTGAGAAGAAACTCCTGAATTTTAGGTTACTGTCCAGTCGAAATGTGAATTAATCTCCCAGTGTCTGGTGGAAAGCAGACTGAACCAGAGTTTCCTCTAGGATTATTTTTATTTTTAATATAACCTTTATTTAACTAGGCAAGTCAGTTAAAGAACAAATTATTATTTACAATGGCGGCCTACCCCGGAAGACGCTGGGCCAATTGTGCGCTGCTCTATGGGACTCCCAATCATGGCCGGATTTGATGCAGCCTGGATTCAAACCAGGTACTGTGGTGATGCCTCTTGCACTGAGATGCAGTGTCTTAGACCCCACTGCCGAGAATAATGGGAGAAAGTCCCCAAATACAGGTGTGCCAAGCTTGTAGCGCCATACCCAAGAAGACTCAAGGCTGTAATTGCTGCCAAAGGTGCTTCAACAAAGTACTGAGCAAAGGGTCTGAATACTTATGTAAATGTGATATTTAAGTTTTTATTTTTTAAATATATTTGCAAAAAAAAAAAAAAAGGAAAAACAGGTTGTCATTATGGGGTATTGTTTGTAGATTGATGAGGGGGAAAAAGGATTTAATCAATTTTAAAAGAAGGCTGTAACGTAACAAACTTTGGAGACAGTCAAGGGGTCTGAATACTTTCCGAATCCACTGTACAAATGGTGATAACACAGGTTATGTCTAGGCACTCTTGCTCGGGCACAGAGCGATGTCCATGTGATGAGCATGCGGGCAAACCTTTAACTGCTGTGAGAAAAACTAGACAACTGGATAACCTAAAAATGGCACGCCCATCAACCAATGGAGCAGCTATCATGCATACAGAACATGCACCGTTGAACACATGGGAGGAACAAGGGCTATGCCATCTGCACTACAATACGATGCTGCGCTTTGTTTCCCCCTATCACAGCCATTAAACTGTGTAACAGTTTTAAAGTCACCATTGGCCTCATGGTGAAATCCTGGCGCTGTTTCCTTCCTCTCCGGCAACTGAGTTAGGAAGGACACCTGTATATTTGTAGTGACTGGGTGTATAAGGCGTTCCCTAACGGAAATATGCAAATACATGCTAGAACGCGCCAATAGGATCTCGCTAGCTCGTACTTGGCTCTGTTCTGCCCACTTTGAAGATGATGGCTTATCCTCATCTAAAGACTCAAACATACCCCAGTGTGTGTGTTAAGTGTTTATTTGTTAAAGTGCCCTGTTTTTCAGTAATATTTCATATCCTGCCATAGTTAACATGTTTTTGTCCACCATGTCACCTGCAAGCAGTTTAAGTGTGTTAAAGGAATGTGTGTTTAGAATCAGGATTGGCTAAAGTATATGTGTATTGTAAGCCCCTCCCACCAATTTGAGTTGACTGAATTCAGGTGTATATGTGTTTGGGGGGCGGGGGGCAGTTGGGGGTGGAAAGCAAGGGCGGAGAAGAGAATTTTGGCTAGATTTGATGCTCTTAACTTTTTATCCTTGTTTTATCCTTTTACTTCATACCCGGATTTTAACCATTGTTGTGTTTATTCAAATAAATTCTCAATTTTGGAGTAAAACTGTGTGCACGATGTAACGGCCAACTTCATCACACCACTATGCTTAGTTTTTTCCCATTGAAAACTACACAGATGACCTAACTTGGATTAGTTATAAATATCTTCGGCCATGGGCTGCCACTGGCAGTCTGGGATTATGAAGAGTAAGTGTAATTATTTCTTTATCCTAGCTTGTTATCCAGTTGTGGCCATCTGGATAGTATCAACAAGGGCTTTCGAACAACAGTAGTTAGCTAGGTAGCTAACATTGGCTAGCTATCTATTTACCATTAGCGACACACAGAGGGACATGCTAAACAATACTTAAGAAAGCAATCTCTCAACACACACACACACACACACACACACACACACACACACACACACACACACACACACACACACACACACACACACACACACACACACACACACACTCAACCCCCACACACACCTCCAGCCTTACCCCTCCATCCCCACACCTCACTCACTCAGCAATAGCCTGCTTCACTTCCTGATAGTCAGCAGCAGCAGGTAACAGTGAAATTAATAGATTAAAAAAAAGAGAAATGGTGCAATTTAGAAGAAGCCCAAAACCCTGCAACCAATACATTTTCACCCGCAACATCATTTTCAAAGTAGCCCAATTTGACCAGAAAATCGTGTACATGGCAACCCTGGCCTGGACTGTGAGGGACGCCGCTGACGATCTGATCTGCACCCATCACATCTTCTAACACAACAACTTTTATTTTTAAATAAAATAAAGATTTCGCAAAGATTGGCCGACGTTTGCATCTTCCCAGAAAACATGTGATTGGAGCTCCGGATTTGCTATGCTGAATAAAATAAAAAAAACAGAAATAGCAGAGATGTGCTTGGGAAACAGCAACTTGGATTAAATATGAAGATGTTTGGCTTTCTGTGCTTTGTATAGCCTACTACTGAATATGGTGCAAATGGTTGCTCAGATATGCAACCTCCATGTGAATAAGCACTGTGTTTTTCTGTACCTGATTATGTCAAATAATTTGGGCACTGGACATTTCATGAATATGATGTTGGCCATTTTTGATCATACATACAAAGTTAAAACATTAAAATATCTATGATCATGTAAGGATATCTATTGAAATTATATTTTGTTTTTTGGATAGGATGCATTTCTGGAAATCTGTGGATTCGTTCATGCCCGAGTATAAAGGCATGTGTCAGCAAATTGACACATAACCTTTCCAAGGTGTTAGAATGTTCTGCAAATATTATATTTTCAGGTGCGTGTCTTGAAAGAAACTCACCCCAAATATCTCCCTGGACTCATACGGTAGTAAGAAGATTTCAGAGGTCTAGATTGGATGCATGTAAAAACTGGCTAATTACAGAGATTATTCTAGCTCTGTAAATTAAATTAAGGACATGCTTATCTGGAGCATCAAGACATCAAAACTATGAAATATCACAAATGGAATCATGTACAGTAGTAACCAAAAAAGGGTTAAACAAATCAAAATATATTTTATATTTGAGATTCTTCAAAGTAGCCATGCTTTGCCTTGATGACAGCTTTGCACACTCTTGGCATTCTCTCAACCAGCTTCCCCTGGAATGCTTTTCCAACCGTCTTGAAGGAGTTCCCACATATGCTCCGCACTTGTTGGCTGCTTTTCCGTCACTCTGCGGTCCAACTCATCCCAAACCATCTCAACTGGGTTGAGGTCGGGTGATTGGAGAGGCCAGGTCATCTGGGGCTCCCGAGTGGTGCAACAGTCTAAGGCACTGAGATGCAGTGCCTTAGACCGCTGCGCCACACTCCTCTGCAACAGAGGTAACTTTGGGTCTTCATTTCCTGTGGCGGTCCTCATGAGAGCCAGTTTCATCATAGCGCTTGATGGTTTTTGCGACTGCACTTGAAGAAACTTTCAAAGTTCTTGACATTTACCGGATTTACTGACCTTCATGTCTTAAAGTAATGATGGACTGTCATTTCTCTTTGCTTATTTGAGCTGTTCTTGCCATAATATGGACTTGGTCTTTTACCAAATAGGTGTCACGATTGTCTAAGGTGGAAACAGCGGACCAAAGCGCAGCGTGGTGAGCGCACATACTTCTTTATTATAAGATGTCGCCAACAAAACAATAAACATCCAACCGAAACCGTGACGCCAACGTAGTGCTCACAGGCAACTATACATGGACAACTACCCACAAATACAGGTGGGAAAAAAGGCTTCCTAAGTATGGTTCTCAATCAGAGACAAGGATAGACAGCTGCCTCTGATTGAGAACCACACCCGGCCAAACACACAGAAATACAAATCATAGAAAAAGGGACATAGAATGCCCACCCAAATCACACCCTGACCATACCAAAATAGAGACATATAAAGCTCTCTACGGTCAGGGTGTGACAATAGGGCTATCTTCTGTATACCACCCCTACCTTTTCACAACACAACTGATTGGCTCAAAATAGTCAAATAAAGAAAAACCCTTGAATGAGTAGGTGTGTCCAAACTTTTGAGTGGTACTGTATATAATACTTTTTTTGAGATATCTGAAAATATATAGATAAATATATCTCCTGATTGCCCAGCACTCATCTTTCAGAAGCAATTGGAACTGAGTTGATAGCCCAGAGCATTCCAAAGTTAGAGCTCAAAGTCTGATGGCACCAGGGCCCATATTGCCCATGACTTCCGTATTGTTGGCCATCTAAGGTCATACAGGTACGTCAGATTAGGTCGATCGCCAACTTCTCAGCTTCTGCGTATCACAGAAACACAACACTGAATGAGTAACATAATTGTTTACATTTCAAGTTGCTCTGGATGAATCAAAATAACTGTCAACGTGAAAAACATGATTTATTTTTTACTTCGAATATTTACTGATTTTGTGGAATTAAAACCAAAAACTTGTGTTACAAAGCTTGACAGACAGTGTCTCTTTGGAATCATTACCAACTTGGGGTGAAAAATGACCCCCCGTTTGTGCTTTTACGGTAAAAATATGTTGCTGCTTTTAGGGTTAACAAGGCTGATGGCCAGTTGTCTGTGTTATCTGAAAACAAAAGACATTCTGTTCAGAGGTGCTAAGTACTCTCACCTACAAATGTTCGACAATCCTACTGGCGTGTCCGAACCCTAAGCGACGTGAGTTATTGGATCTGCCTTGGCAACCATTAAGCAGCTAGCGGATTGCATTTCCCCCAAACCAATCTCCTGTTTTCTCCAGCCAAACGCTTTTTTCCCACTTTGGTGAGCAATCGTTGTGGAAAAACTGAGTGACCTTTGGGATTATAATCCATTAGGGCTATAGACAAAAAACTTCACCGCTCTGTGATTCTTCTAACTGCTGCTGAGATAAGAAAAAACCTACAGCCTTCATGTGCAGTGAGTGGAAATGGACTGTAATGTGTGTGTGTGTGTGTGTGTGTGTGTGTGTGTGTGTGTGTGTGTGTGTATTTCTTGGTGTGTGTGTGTATTTCTTGGTGTGAAAATGTGAACTTTCACGCACCATAAATGGCTATTATGTGGAAACTTGTAAAAGCTGTAAGATTGAGGAAAAATAAACAATAGCAAAACAGATGGGATATCTCTTGCTCCATTGATTAATATAGAGGAAAAGCACCAAATTCCACTGTGAATTCCATAAAACAATAATAGGTCTTACATGGATGAATTTAAAAGCTGGAATCCAGACGCACTGTCCACGCAAAACAAATGGATTTGACATTTTCACTCCATTTTATTGAAAGGAAAGCAGGGACGTCAGTAGCAGAGGTAGCAAAGAGTCAAGTACGGTCACGGTTTTAATGAGCCTATGCAATGAGTTGCCACCTGTTTTATCAAGATAATTAGCTGATTGGCCGACCGTGAACGACCCCTGCTTGGTGAGCGTGCTCACTCTCTTTCTCACTTTCATTCCTTTTCCCTCTTCCGTTCTTTTCATCAGACACATATTTCTGCTACCCACCATGTTTTAGCCAGGAATACATGTGTAGTGAAGTGGTGGATGTTGTTATATCCAATACTCAACACAGTCTGGATAGATTATAAATAATAATAATAATTAGGTCGCCGCTGATATTTGCCCTATTTGGAAATGTGTGTGGATGAGTTTGGGGAGGTGATACGTGCAATTTACCATGTGCTAAAATTACAGTTCTGCTTAGTGATGGTGATAGCAAATCTTCCAATTCTAAGTCCAATTGTCTCAGAGGAGAACTTGAAGGAGACTAACACTGGCTGTTGTATTTTTGAACATGGCTGGTTGCTATGGTTTCTACAGCTAATGACATTTTAGAAGGAAGTAAATGGTTGAAAATGGAGCAGAATTCTTGTCTACTAATATTCAAAACATTGAAGTTATAGATAAAAAGAGGCCCTCATTTTGCTTGCCACTTGTTCTTTTAGTTCCACTCCACAACGAGGTGTTGAATTGATTTGCATTGTGTGCCATCAATGTGAGAGGGATGATAAGAGTGACCACCCCCTCCAAACGACCAGATATAAAGAGCAGAATAGCTCTTATAGGAAACCTGACCTTTCTGTAGAAGCTGACCCGCAATCTCCCTGCTCTCAGACCCAGTCAGATAATGGGCCACACAAGAACGTGGCACTACGCGCAAGCATGCACAGACACACGCACAGGAACACACTATCCGATACCGCAGTACGCACATGATTAGTTCAGTGCTCCTGAAACTCACCCTGAGGCATGGGCTCTACATGCAATCGTTCAACAGCCTGTATACTCAACCACACACATGCCTGGCTGGCCCTCCATTGAATTGCCCTGGATAGCTACAGCACTGAGTAGGGCTTGGACAGATTGGATCCCTATGTGTGTTTCAGGCTAGCAAAAGTACATTACAGTAAAGGCAAGAATAGGAATAAGATGGTACCTGCTTATAGCATATATATGAGATAGGGAGGAAAATGGAGAATAAATCAATTCAATAGATTTAAAAGAGAAGATTGTGTGAGTTTGTGAAAGAGTGGGGGGAGAAGATAGACGATAGGGACGGAGGGAAACACTGTAATTCAGACAGTGAGTGGCGGCAGAGATTGGGTAGTAGAGGGGTGTGTGTTTGAAACTGAGCGGGGTAGAGCGACAGATTTAGCAGGGTAATTGAGTAGTTAATTCATCAGACTGCTCCATGGTTGGCTGTATCTCTACTTAATCTGCACATAATAATACACCACAGACTCACTCACACCCCTGGTCTCCACCTCATAAACCCTCACACACTTTCACCTCCCCAGGTCTCCACTAACACACACTCAACTATACAGTTCGCCCTCCACCCAGCACAGTAGTATTTTACCAGGTAAATTGACTGACAACACGTTCTCATTTGCAGCATCAACCTGGGGAATAGTTACAGGGGAGAGGAGGGGGATGAATGAGCCAATTGTAAACTGGGGATTATTAGGTGACCGTGATGGTTTGAGGGCCAGATTGGGAATTTAGCCAGGACACCAGGGTTAACACCCCTACTCTTACAATAAGTGCCATGGGATCTTTAATGACCCCAGAGAGTCAGGACACCCATTTAACATCCCTTCCGAAAGACGGCACCCCAGGGCACTGGGATATTTTTTTAGACCAGAGGAAAGAGTGCCTCCTACTGGCCCTCCAACACCACTTCCAGCAGCATCTGGTCTCCCATCCAGGAACTGACCAGAACCAACCCTACTTAGCTTCAGAAGCAAGCCATCAGTGGTATGCAGGGTGGTATGCTGCTGGCAATTAACACCGCCATGTTAAGTTTTGCCCAACCTAGGTCGAGGCACAGACACGGTCTCAATGGGGATAGCTGAGCTGACTACACTGACTGAGCTTGTGGCAGACTCCACTAAGCTGGCAGGCTGGCTAACAGCCTGCTGCCTGGCC
The DNA here is from genome assembly GCF_034236695.1 of Oncorhynchus nerka. Classification (NCBI taxonomy): domain Eukaryota; kingdom Metazoa; phylum Chordata; class Actinopteri; order Salmoniformes; family Salmonidae; genus Oncorhynchus; species Oncorhynchus nerka. The sequence continues at coordinate 34,571,519 of NC_088407.1, read as the reverse complement.
TGCACCCTATTTCATTGTGGAGCTAGAGGAGTTAGAGCCCTGTCTATGTTGGTAGATAAGATGAGAGCACCCCTCCAGCTAGGATGGAGTCCGTCACTCCTCAGCAGGCCAGGAAGAGAGGTCAAGCCCAGAGCTGTCCTATACCTGTGAAATGTCAAAGGGTGTAGGCGGATCGCTGCCATAAAAGAGTTCCAGACTGTAAACTTGTTATTGAAAGTTCACTTGAAATGCTTTGGTATTGTATTTGTTTGAAATGTTAAGATGTTATTTCTACAGTGAAAGCTGAGTTGCTGAGAATCCCTTGTTTGAAAAGTAACAGTATGTTGGATTATTGTTTCAGAGTCTATGTTGATTCAGTTGGTGTAGTATGCAATATAAATAGTTACTTACCTTGAGTTCAAACTACAGAGCATGTATTCAAAAGAAACCCTTAGAATATGTCAACATTTTTATTTTGTTTTAAAAGAAGGGGGATGTAATATTCGTATGTGTAAACATACTGAATTGTAATTGGATGCATTTTACCGCCATATCATACGGTGCTATGATTGGTTAAGACCATCCAAATGGTTAGGTCATGGTCAGTTTGATCCTGGTAAGCGATACGTGAACATGCCAGTTATAGCTAGCTAATAAAGAGCTACTTTAAAAAATATCCTGTAGTACTGCATTTCATTATTTTGTACAAAGTGTGCAAAACAAGACAGTAGCAAAGTAAGGTTGGCAACAAAACGCACAGCAACACGTAAACAAGTCTATAAGTTGTGACCGGACATGACGGTCATCCCACAATCATTGGCCACTTTAATAAATGGATCACTAGAGTCACTTTAATAATGTCACTTTGACAATGTTTACATATCTTACATTACTCATCTCATATGTATACAGTGCTTTGCAAAAGTATTAATCCCCCTTGGTGTTTTTTCTATTTTGTTGCATTACAACCTGTAAATTAAATAGATTCTTATTTGGATGTCATGTAACAGACATACACAAAATAGTCCAAATTGATGAAGTGAAATGAAAAAAATTACTTGTTTAATAAAAAAAAAAAGTTAAATAAAACAGTGGTGCGTGCATATGTATTCACCCCCTTTGCTATGAAGCCCCTTGTCACGCCCTGGCTATAGAGAGGCTTTTATTCTCCATTTAGGTTAGGCCATGTTGTGACTAGGGTGTGCATTCTAGTTTCTTTATTTCTATGTTTTCTATTTCTTTGTGTTTGGCCGGGTGGGGTTCTCAATCAGAGGCAACTGTCTATCATTGTCTCTGATTGAGAATCATACTTAGGCAGCTTTTTCCCACCTGTGTTTTGTGGGTAGTTGTTTTCTGTTTTGTGTCTGCATCAGACAGAACTGTTTTGTTTTGTTCCATTTTGTTATTTTGTCTCAGTGTTCAGTTTAAATAAATTATCATGAACACGTGCCACGCTGCGCTTTGGTCCTCTTCTTCAGACGAACATTACAGAACTACCCATCACCAAAGGACCAAGCAGCGTGGTAAGGAGGACTGGACATGGGAGGACATCCTGGACGGCAAAGGATCCTTCACGTGGGAGGAGATCCTGGCCGGAAAATATCGCCTGCCATGGGAGCAGGTCGAAGCAGCAAGGAAGGCGGAGGCAGCGAGGAAAAGGGACAATGATTACAAGGGGACAAGGCTGGCACTAAAGATCGGGAGGCCACTCCAAACATTTTTTTGGGGGGGCACGCAGGAAGATTGGCTGAGCCAGGTTGGATACCTGAGCCAAATCCCCGTGCTTACGGGAGGGAGCGTCGTACTTGTCAGGCACCAGGGCGAAAATAACCATCCAGCCAGGACGAGTTGTGCAGGCTCCTAACTCGAGACCTCCAGTGCGCCACCACGGCCCAGTGTATCCGGTGTCTCTGCCAAGGACATCTATTTCGGTTAGGCCAGGTTGTGACTAGGCTGGGCATTCTAGTTTCTTTATTTCTATGTTTTCTATTTCTTTGTGTTTGGCTGGGTGTGGTTTTCAATCAGAGGCAGCTGTCTATCATTGTCTCTGATTGAGAATCATACTTAGGCAGCTTTTTCCCACCTGTGTTTTGTGGGTAGTTGTTTTCTGTTTTGTGTCTGCACCAGACAGAACTGTTTTGTTTTGTTCCATTTTGTCTCAGTGTTCAGTTTAAATAAATTATCATGAAGACGTACCACGCTGCGCTTTGGTCCACTCCTTCTTCATGCAACGACGAGCGTTACACCCCTAAATAAGATCTGGTGCAACGAATTATCCTGCGACCCAAAACAACGACGCCATAAAAGAGGCAAACAAAGCGGTCTTCTGGTCAGGCTCCGGAGACGGGCACATCGCGCGCCACTCCCTAGCATACTACTCGCCAATGTCCAGTCTCTTGACAACAAGGTTTATGAAATCCGAGCAAGGGTAGCATTCCAGAGGGACATCGGGGACTGTAACGTTCTTTGCTTCACGGAAACATGGCTCACTCGAGAGACTCTATCAGAGTCGGTGCAGCCAGCTGGTTTCTCCTCGCATCGCGCCGACAGAAACAAACATCTTTCTGGTAAGAAGAGGGGCGGGGGCGTATGCTTTATGGTTAACGAGACGTGGTGTGGTCACAACAACATACAGGAACTCAAGTTCTTCTGTTCACCTGATTTAGAATTCCTCACAATCAAATGTCGACTGCATTATCTACCAAGGGAATTCTCTTTGATTATAATCACAGCCGTATATATTCCCCCCCAAGCAGACACATCAATGGCTCTGAAAGAACTTTATTTGACTCTTTGCAAACTGGAATCCATATATCCTGAGGCTGCATTCATTGTATCTGGGGATTTTAACAAGGCTAATCTAAAAACAAGACTCCCTAAATTGTATCAGCATATCGATTGCGCAACCTGGGCTGGTAAAACCTTGGATCATTGCTATTCTAACTTCCGCGATGCATATAAGGCCCTGCCCCGCCCTCCTTTCGGAAAAGCTGACCACGACTCCATTTTGTTGCTCCCTGCCTACCGACAGAAGCTAAAACAAGAAGCTCCCGCGCTGAGGTCTGTTCAACGCTGGTCCGACCAATCTGATTCCACGCTCCAAGACTGCTTCCATCACGTGGACTGGGATATGTTTCGTATTGCGTCAGACAACAACATTGACGAATACGCTGATTCGGTGAGCGAGTTCATTAGAACGTGCGTTGAAGATGTTGTTCCCATAGCAACGATTAAAACATTCCCAAACCAGAAACCGTGGATTGATGGCAGCATTCGCGTGAAACTGAAAGCGCGAACCACTGCATTTAATCAGGGCAAGGTTACCGGAAACATGACCGAATACAAACAGTGTAGCTATTCCCTCCGCAAGGCAATCAAACGAGCTAAGCGTCAGTATAGAGACAAAGTAGAATCGCAATTCAACGGCTCAGACACAAGAGGTATGTGGCAGGGTCTACAGTCAATCATGGATTACAAAAAGAAAACCAGCCCAGTCATGGACCAGGATGCCTTGCTCCCAGGCAGACTAAATAACTTTTTTGCCCGCTTTGAGGACAATACAGTGCCACTGACACGGCCCGCAACCAAAACATGCAGACTCTCCTTCACTGCAGCCGAGGTGAGTAAAACATGTAAGCGTGTTAACCCTCGCAAGGCTGCAGGCCCAGATGGCATCCCGAGCCGCGCCCTCAGAGCATGCGCAGACCAGCTGGCTGGTGTGTTTACGGACATATTCAATCGATCCCTATCCCAGTCTGCTGTTCCCACATGCTTCAAGAGGGCCACCATTGTTCTTGTTCCCAAGAAAGCTAAGGTAACTGAGCTAAACGACTACCGCCCCCGTAGCACTCACTTCCGTCATCACGAAGTGCTTTGAGAGACTAGTCAAGGACCATATCACCTCCACCCTACCTGACACCCTAGACCCACTCCAATTTGCTTACCGCCCAAATAGGTCCACAGACGATGCAATCTCAACCACACTGCACACTGCCCTAACCCATCTGGACGAGAGGAATACCTATGTGAGAATGCTGTTCATCGACTACAGCTCAGCATTTAACACCATAGTACCCTCCAAACTCGTCATCAAGCTCGAGACCCTGGGTCTCGACCCCGCCTCGGCCCTCGGAGTGTGGTGTCAGGAAAATAACCTCACACTCAACGTCAACAAAACTAAGGAGATGATTGTGGACTTCAGGAAACAGCAGAGGGAACACCCCCCTATCCACATCGATGGAACAGTAGTGGAGAGGGTAGCAAGTTTTAAGTTCCTCGGCGTACACATCACAGACAAACTGAATTGGTCCACCCACACAGACAGCATCGTGAAGAAGGCGCAGCAGCGCCTCTTCAACCTCAGGAGGCTGAAGAAATTTTGCATGTCACCAAAAGCACTCACACACTTCTACAGATGCACAATCGAGAGCATCCTGTCGGGCTGTATCACCGCCTGGTACAGCAACTGCTCCGCCCACAACCGTTAGGCTCTCCAGAGGGTAGTGAGGTCTGCACAACGCATCACCGGGGGCAAACTACCTGCCCTCCAGGACACCTACACCACCCGATGTCACAGGAAGGCCATAAAGATCATCATGGACAACAACCACCCGAGCCACTCCCTGTTCACCCCGCTATCATCCAGAAGGCGAGGTCAGTACAGGTGCATCAAAGCTGGGACCGAGAGACTGAAAAACAGCTTCTATCTCAAGGCCATCAGACTGTTAAACAGCCACCACTAACATTGAGTGGCTGCTGCCAACACACTGACTCAACTCCAGCCACTTTAATAATGGGAATTGATGGGAATTGATGTAAAATATATCACTAGCCACTTTAAACAATGCTACTTAATATAATGTTTACATACCCTACATTATTTATCTCATATGTATACGTATATACTGTACTCTATATCATCTACTGCATCTTTATGTAATACATGTATCACTAGCCACTTTAAACTATGCCACTTTGTTTACATACTCATCTCATATGTATATACTGTACTCGATACCATCTACTGCATCTTGCCTATGCCGCTCTGTACCATCACTCATTAATGTATATTTATGTACATATTCTTTATCCCTTTACACTTGTGTGTATAAGTTAGTAGTTTTGGAATTGTTAGATTACTCGTTGGTTATTACTGCATTGTCGGAACTAGAAGAACAAGCATTTCGCTACACTCGCAATAACATCTGCTAACCATGTGTATGGTTAGGGACAAAGTTGTGGAGAGGTACCGATCAGGGTTGGGTTCTAAAAAAAAAATCTGAAACTGTGAACATCCCATGGAGCACCATTAAATCCATGATTAAAAAAGGAGAGAATATGGCAGCACAATAAACCAGCCAATAGAGGGCAGCCCACCAAAACTCACAGACCAGGCAAGGAGGGCATTAATCAGAGAGGCAACAAAGAGACCAAAGATTGCCCTGAAGGAGCTACAACTCTCCACAGAGGAGATTGGAGTATCTGTCCATACGACCACTTTAAGCCATACACTCCACAGTGCTGGGTTTTACGGAAGAGTGGACAGAAAAAAGCCATTGCTTAAAGAAAAAAATAAGTAAACACGTTTGGTGTTCGCCAAAAGGCATGTGGGAGACTCCCCAAACCTATGGAAGAAGGTATTCTGGTCAAATGAGACAAAAATGTATATTTCTGGCCATCAAGGAAAACACTATGTCTGGCGCAAACCCAACACCTCTCATCACCCCGTGAACAGCATCCCCACAGTGAAGCATGCTGTGGGGATGTTTTTCATCGGCAGGGACTGGGAAACTGGTCAGAATTGAAGGAATGATGGATGGTGCTAAATACAAGGAAATTCTTGAGGAAATCTGTTTCAGTCTTCCAGAGATTTGAGACTGGTACAGAGGTTCACCTTCCAGCAGGACAATGGTCCTAAGGATACTGTTAAAGCAACACTTGAGTGGTTTAACATTTAAATTACTTGGAATGGCCTAGTCAAAGCCAAGACCTCAATCCAATTGAGAATCTGTGGTATGACATAAAGATTGCTGTACACCAGCGGAACCCATCCAACTTGAAGGAGCTGGAGCAGTTCTGCCTTGAAGAATGGGCAACAATCCCAGTGGCTAGATGTGTCAAGCTTATAGAGACATACCCCAAGAGAGACTTGCAGCTGTAATTGCTGCAAAAGGTGGCTCTACAAAGTATTGACTTTGCGGGGGCTAGTTATGCACGCTCAAGTTTTTTTTGTTTTTTTTTGTCTTATTTCTTGGTTGTTTCACATCTTCAAAGTGGTAGGTGATGTTGTGTAAATCAAATGATACAAACCTCCCCCAAAAATATTTTTTAATTCCAGGTTGTAAGGCAACAAAATTGGAGAAATCTCAAGGGGAGTGAATACTTTCGCAAGCCACTGTATACTGTATTTTATACCATCTGTTGCATCTTGCCTATGCCGCTCGGTCATTGGTCATCACTCATCCATACATGTATATGTACTTATTCTATCCCTTTAGATTTGTGTGTATTAGGTAGTTCCTGTGGAGTTGTTAGATTACTTGTTAGATACTACTGCACTGTCAGAACTAGAAGCACAAGCTCTTCGCTACACTCACATTAACATCTACAAACCATGTGTTTGTGACCAATAAAAGTGTATTTTAGTTGGGGAAAAATTTATAACATTTGTAGAAGATGTATGAAAAATAAAACACAAATATATCTTGATTAGATAAGCATTCAATCCATCTGAGTCAAAACATGTTAGAATGACATTTGGCAGTGATTACAGCTGTGAGACTTTCTGGGTAAGTCAAAGATTTAAGTCAAATCTGTAACTTGGCCACTCAGGAACATTCACTGTCTTCTTAGTAAGCAACTTCATTGTAGATTTGGCCTTGTGTTTAGGTTATATTCCCTCTGACAGTTGATTCATCTCCCAGTGTCTAGTGGAAAGTAGGTTTTCTAGGATTTTGCCTGTGCTTTCATAGCTCCATTCTGTTTATTTTTTATCCTGGAAAACTCTCCAGTCCTTAACGATTATAAGCATATCCATAACATGATGCAGCCACCACTATGCTTGAAAATATGGAGAGTGGTACTCAGTAATGTGTTCTATTGGATTTGCCCAAAACATAACACTTTGCATTCAGTACAAAATGTTCATTGCTTTGCCACATTTTTTTGCAGTATTACTTTAGTGCTTTTTTGTAAACAGGATGCATGCTTTGGAACACTTTTTTGTCCTTTACAAGCTTCCTTCTTTTCACTCTGTCAATTAGGTTAGTATTGTGGAGTAACTACAATGTTGTTGGTCCATCCTCGGTTTTCTCCTCTCACAGCCATTGTAACTGTTTTAACCAAGGACCCTAGGACTAAACACCTGCCTCTGCAACTGGATCCTGTAGTTACTGACGGACCACCCCCAGGTGGTTAAGGTAGGGAAAAATACATCCGCCATGCTGATCCTCAATACGGGGACCCCTCAGGGGTGTGTGCTCAGTCCCCTCCTGTACTCCCTGTTCACTCATGACTGCATGGCCAGGCACAACTCCAACACCATCATCAAGTTTGCCGATTACACAACAGCGGTAGGCCTGTTCATCAACGATGAGACAGCCTATAGGGAGGAGGTCAGAGACCTGGCTGTGTGGTGCCAGGACAACAACTTCTTCCTCAACGTGATCAAGACAAAGAAGATGATTGTGGACTACAGGAAAAGGAGGACCGAGCACGCGCCCACTCTCATCGACGGGGCTGTAGTGGAGCAGGTTGAGAGTTTCAAGTTCCTTGGTGTCCACATCACCAACAAACTATCATGGCCCAAACACACTAAGACAGCCGTGAAGAGGGCACGACAAAGCCTATTCCCCCAGAGGAGACTGAAAAGATTTGGCATGGGTCCCCAAATCCTAAAAAGGTTCTACAGCTGCACCATCAATAGCATTCTGACTGGTTGCATCACTGCCTGGTAAGGAAACTGCTCGGCCTCCGACCGCAAGGCACTATAGAGGGTAGTGCTTACGGCCCAGTACATAACTGGGGCCAAGCTTCCTGCCATCCAGGACCTCTATACCAGGCGGTGTCAGAGGAAGGCCCTAAAAATGGTCAAAGACTCCAGCCACCCCACACAGCCAGCGGTACTGGAGCACCAAGTCAAGGTCCAAAAGGCTTATTAACAGCTTCTACCCCCAATTTGTAAGACTACTGAACAGCTAATCAAAGGGCTACCCAGACCCCTCTTTTATGCTGCTGAATTGCTATTGACTCAAGACATTTCATTTTTTCATTTTTAAGTCATTTCTAAAGCATGATTCCACTTTGACATTACAGGGTATTGTGTGTAGGCCAGTGACAAACAAATCTTGATTTCATCCATTTTAAATTGAGGCTGTAACACAACAAAATGTGGAAAAAGTCAATGGGTGTGAATACATTCTGAAGGCACTTTACCTATTGTATTAACACCCTTCCTTCCTGACTATTCACAATATAGCACCTCCTCAACTTAAAAGGGCAACACACACTCCATAATCTACAGAAGGCCCCACACTCCATAATTAAAAGGGCAACTCACTCCATAATCTGATGCCTGCAGTTATGGCAAAATACTCAATTTGCCTAGGAGGTTGCGTTGCCATTCCATTAGGGAGAAAAATCCCTGACTGGGTATAGCAGCCTTGCAACTGTTTTTCAAGTGGGCTTTCCATCTCCCACACAGATGAGGCTATTCCTGCTTCTAACCCCCCTCATCATCTAACCTGTGATGAGTGTTTGATGTCTAGCGACTCAGTGGGTGGAAATGCTTTCTTAACCTAGAGTTCACTGTCTGTGGTGAATCTCCGCTCAGTCCGACATCTCTTTGATCAAGGCACTAAATTGCTCCAACTAAATAGTTGACCCTCATAAATCCTTCCTTTTTCCAGGTGATCTGTGTGGACAGTGTTTTGGCCTGGTCTGGCTAAGGGGCAGGGTGGTGACGCTAATAAATAATATGGTAAATAGTGATGGTTTATTCCCCAAACACTCCCATCTGTCAGGGCAAAATGGAGGAAGATAAATACTGGCGAAGAGACAGAGGGAAAAAGGTTAGAGGTAGATAGGGAGAGAGACATACTCTTTCTGTCATTGATTTCTGACACACGCACACACACACACACACACACACACACACACACACACACACACACACACACACACACACACACACACACACACACACACACACACACACACACACACACACACACACACACACACACACACACACCCCACCCCCCAGCGAGATGTGAGACAACTGAGTTTCCATGTTGACCTGTGTGTTTCTCACCTGTCAGTCTTCTGAGACAGAAGGTACATACAGGGGCCAGGGGATGTGTCACACTGACAGATCTGTGGCCCCTAGCACTGTGGCCCCTGGCAGAGTCACTGGTGGTGTTGCTGTTGTTTTTGTCGCATAACGACAATGTGACAGGAGGAAACGATAGTACAGAGAGGGAAATTCATATGGACGTACTGAAATGCCCTCCTATGAAAAAAGAGACCCTTTGATTGGTGGTGTTGTTTAAAACTGATCATTTTTTTGTTGTCTCTTTTCTCTCTTGTAACTTTAAAGGCCCAAAGCAGCTGTTCTTATATAAATATGAAATTACTTTATCCTTACTTCTGGGTAACAATAAAGTACCTTATTATAATATTGTAATTTCCATTAAAATGTCCAAAAAATAGCAGTGAAAAAACACAGGGCCTTTTAAATGCAACAAATTGCTGTCAAACAAGATCATTTCTCGTAAACTCATGAATCTTGAAAAAAGTCCCCCTCCCCTGCCCTTCTGCCACTGCGAGCGCCGCAGTGCATGGCTGAGCTCGTCGCATGCTGTCCACTGGCACCGAGTGGTGAGTTTGAAACGAATACCGCCAGTAGTAGGTTACATGGATTTGTAGCATGTGTTGTCTCACAGTTAGGGACAGAGATGGGGGGGGCAACTGCAGTTTGACTGTCGTCAGTAGCAGAAAACATTCAAATCAAGTAAAGGCTAGTTAGCTTGATTTGACAGCGTAGCCTCTTAGCTAGTTAGCTGATTCTGGATCTAGCCTACAGTAGAGATGATCAGATGATATAACCCACCCCAATTGTCATTCTAGCAAAGATACTTACCTAATTCCCTTTCATATTTGGTTCTGGCATGCTTAGCCTATAATGTGTGATGACTGAGTGTGTTTTTGTAGAGAAATTAAGCCTATGTTAAAACAAATAATGGAGAATTTGTCTACAGGAGCAGTAGAAATGTATACATGGAATTAAAGGGAGGCTGAACTTCCCGATTTAGCCTCGGTTTCAAGTTTACTCTTTAGGAAATGCGACTGAGAATGAAATTTGGGTCTTGGGGGCGTGCCTTGATGTGGGTGTGTCTTATGTATTTGTGTATGTGTGTGGGTTCGAACGTGTGAAGCGTTTGTACTTTCACTGTGCCACAACAGTACACAGTTACAGTCATTCACCCTTCTAGATAACTTGAAATAGTTTAACCAGGTCTTGTATTTGAAAGTAGTCTAGACTAGCTCAGTTATTTTCAGCCAACCGGTGTACTACTGTGGCAAAGTCGGTTTGAATATGGATAGCCTCTCTCTGGGACCATCACTAAATTACACAATGTAAATGTAAACATGTAAAAATGTTCATTTAGTTGTCTCATTAAATGCTTTGCATAATTGTATATGAATTTTTACAATTATAGTTGATTTGATGTTTTTAAGTCATTGAAATTTGGAGCTATCAACATTTACATTTTTTTTGTCCACTATACAGTACATTGTCTAACTTACTGATGGCTCCTAACTAGCCTCATAGGGTTATCAAATGTCAAACCGAATTCACCATAGCCATTATGATCAGGTCACATGCAGATGTGCTCCGAACTGATGAATACTTGGTTGCTGCCAGCTGTGAGCATGTGGGCAGGGTTGTAATGTCCAACCCAAGGAAAATTGTTCAGGTAACCTTCATTCAGTGACCTACATACAGTACCAGTCAAAAGATTGGACACACCTACTCATTCCAGGGTTTTTCTTTATTTTTCCTATTTTCTACATTGTAGAATAATAGTGAAGACGTAAAAAAATATGAAAAAACACATATGTACTGTAGTAACCAAAAAAAGTGGTAAACAAATCAAAATATATTTTATATTTGAGATTCTTCATAGTAGCCACTCTTTGCCTTGATGACAGCTTTGCACACTCTTGGCATTCCCTCAACCAGCTTCACGAGGTAGTCACCTGAAATGCATTTCAATTAACAGGTGTGCCTTGTTAAAAGTACATTTGTGGAATTTGTTTTTGAGCCAATCGGTTGTATTGTGACAAGGTAGGGTTGCCATACAGAAGATAGCCCTATTTGGTAAAAGGCCAAGTCCATATTATGGCAAGAACGGCTCAAATAAGCGAAGAAAAATTACATTACTTTAATAAGACATGAAGGTCAGTCAACCTGGAACACTTCAAGAACTTTGAACGTTTCATCGTGCAGTTTCATCGTGCAGTTTCATCGTGCAGTTTCATCGTGCAAAAACAGAGTTTTTTTCTGCTGCAGAGGATAAGTTCATTAGAGTTACCGGCCTCGGAAATAGCTAAATAAATGCTTCACAGAGTTCAAGTAACAGACACATTTCAACATCAACAGATGATCTCCATATGTGTGGTTCCCATCGTGTAGCATGGAGGAGGAGGTGTGATGGTGTGGGGGTGCTTTGCTGGTGACACTGTGATTTATTTAGAAATCAGGGCACACTTAACCAGCATGGTTACCGCAGCATTCTTAAGCAATATACCTTCCCATCTGGTTAGTGCTTAATGGGACTATAATAATTTTTTCAACAGGACCCAACACACCTCCAGGCTGTTTAAGGGCTATTTGACCAAGAAGGAGAGTGATGGAGTGCTGCATCAGATGACCTGGCTTCCACAATCACCCGACCTCAACCCAATTGAGATGGTTTGGGATGAGTTGGACCTCAGAGTGAAGGACAAGCGGCCAAAAATTGCTCAGGATATGTGGGAACTCCTTCAAGAGTGTTGGAAAAGCATTCCTCATGAAGCTGGTTGAGAGAATGCCAAAAGTGTGAAAAGCTGTCATCAAGGCAAAGGGTGGCTACTTTGAAGAATCTAAAATCAAAAATATATTTTTTGGTTATTACATGATTCAATATGTGTTATTTAATAGTTTTGATGTCTTCACTATTATTCTACAATGTAGAAAATAGTACAAATGAAGAAAAACCCTTGAATGAGTAGGTGTGTCCAAACGTTTGACTGGTACTGTACCATTTGTACCATAATTATGGTATCATGTACCATAATTATGGTACCATACTGTACCATAATTATTTTTCAAATCTGAGTTTTCGATGAGATTGACTTTCTGACCAAAATCATCCTATTTACAATTTGTAGCACATTTTGACACTAGAATAAATGTTTCTGACTGATATCGATGCCACAGGCCATTTTCTAACAGATAAGTGGTTTGTTGCCTTCAGTTGCTCTTTCAGGTCGATTTTTCTCTCTCACACCAAAGGCCTGTGCACAGCCCTGATGATCTATGTGTGTTTGTGTTCCTGTCTAGCTGTTAGTGAGCCCTTCCCTGAGGTAGTGCTGTTTAAAATAATTGCTGTTTAAAGAGAGCCTCAGAGGAGGTATTAAACACAGAAATGCACAATTTACCATCACACACATGTCGCATGGATGTTTACATGGATAGCGTTCCAATTCAAGTTAGCATTCACACAACGTCACACAGGCATCTTTCTATCTGCTTGTCTGGTGTTGCTTACATCTGGCGCAGTATCATTCACAGGTCATTTAGCTTGCATATGGGAGAACAACCTTACACTGCCCCAATCACCAGTCTCACGGTACGAATAACAGTTGACATTTGTTCACTTCGTGCTTTTGAAATGCCCAGTTTGTTAGTCAGTTCTTATGTTTACATGTAACAAAAACAGAATACAGAGCCTCCATACATTCAGTAGTCCTACTCTGTCCACTCAGAGTGAACTAACAGAACATATGTCCTCATGATGTCATATTTACACTTCTAAGTTTGCACACTGCTGTGCTGTGAGAACGTAGAGGTGCCTCTTCTCTCTCTGGAATGAAAACAAAGCACAGACGGGGAGAGAGACATGTTTTCGGAGCTCTCAATGTCACAAGGGTTAATGTTACACTAAATAAATGCCTGAGACAAGTCATCGCGGATGGCGAGAAAACGCTTGCCATCCCTCCTCTCATTAGGGGGGGTGGACTCCGCAAGGCGATTCATTGCAATCTGTCCTTCAGCACGCACACGCCAGGCCACAACGATAACGGAGGAAAATGTAGAATGTCAAAAGAATATGAACTGGAAAAATTAAACAGTGAGGTTGAAATAGAACCACAATCATATAGAGACACACGCATACACATGTACACACACACACACACACACACACACACACACACACACACACACACACACACACACACACACACACACACACACACACACACACACACACACACACACACACACACACACACACACACACACACACACACACACTTTCCCTCTCTCCCCACACACCACAGATTGACAGGAAATTAGAAGCATTAAACAACGCTGACCAACATTCAGCCATTTGGAAAATCCGATTTGGTTGCAATACACAATTAGTATAGAAATTGACTTTTTCAAAGTGAGCTTTTGATAACAGATGTTGTCCTGGCATGCAGTGTACCTCTGTACACTTCCCTGTGCAACAGCTTGTTTCATTTGTTGCCACAGCCATATATTAGTAGGGCCCTGAAGCTCCCCGATCTGCTACTGCGCACTACACATCCACTGTTCTGGGATACCAGGCTATGGAGCTGTAGGTGTGTGTGTGTATTATGGTGTCTTGGGAGGGCTCGTCCTATTACACTGTGACTTCATCAAAGCCTCGCTCCCAGGCAACCCTGTCGCCTGGCAACACTCACATAATTCACAGAGGAGACATCAACAAGGAGAGGAAGAAGAGAAGAAGAAGAGGAAGAAAGGATACTCCTCTGCCAGAAGTCTTCCACTTTCTGTCCATCTCCCTCCATCCTTATTCTCTCCCCCACTTTTAAATTAATTGGTTAGAAAAATTTGAGTAGAAACAGTTGTGTGTGAAACGTTGGTGGCATTATTTTGAGAAACGACTGCCTATTATACCAGGCTAACAGGGAAACTGCAGCCGATCCAAAAACAGGTTGATAAGTTCTTCATCGTTGTTTTGTTGCTGGCGCTCACACGCAGATTTAATATTACCACTCTGCCAATTGGCAGGCTGAGGCGTCTACCAAAAACCAGCTAGTGGACCTCATGTGGTCGCCTGTCGGAGTGCCGTTCAGAGCGGGTGCGCCGTGATCGAATGCGGAATGTGGCTCCATTTCAGAGTCGTTACACCGTGAGCAGAAATTACCCACTGGTGCCTGGTTACCGTAGTTACAGCGAGGTAATCAACAGCCCATTAGCACTCCATACTGAGCCCTGACACACAACCCTCCCTCCCTTTTTTCATTTTCTCCATTTCTTTCTATCCACTTCGCGTACACACACGCACACACACCCACACGCACCCACACACACACGCACACACGCACGCACACGCACGCACACGCACGCACGTACCCCCCCCCCCCCACAAACACAAAGTACTTACTATAGAATTTTGGGGTAAACTGTAGTATACTGTAGAATACACACTGTAGTAACCCCCAATCATGTATAGTACTTACTATAGAATTTTTGTAGGATACTACAGACCGCAAAAACACTACAGTAAATACTACAGTAATGTCCGCAAAAACACTACAATCCGGAAAAAAAGTACAGTAATTACTAGAGTATATAGTACCATATTTAATTTGCATGTACCCTGCCCATTCCCCTCCCCATATCCCAATTTGTGCCACCCATAAGTGAGAAACCTACATGCCAAGTATAGACCATATATTGTACAGATTATAGAAAAGAGGGGAATCTCTGAACAATATGGCAGACCTCAGTCCTACCTACAGGTTATGGAAAATATGCTCTCTGTTCAGACCTCTCTTTCCTCCCACTGCACTAATCCTTTCCTCTTGCAATCTTTGATCCTCTTTGATTTCTCCCTCTCCCTCTGCAGCCTAAATGACTTGTTGCCATTTACAACCACATGGTAGGTGTACTCTCAGCTTCTTCTTAATGATGCTCCATTCTCTCTGTCCTTACCCTCTCTACCTCCGCCCACTGTAAAAACCCCCCAATTGCTATTGTGTTAGATCTAAAGCTAATGAGGCGTCGTGATCCCATTTTACAGGATCTTTGGTAGAGGACACTAAGAGCTACATGTAACTGCCAAACTAAAGGAAACACGAGGGATACAAAGTATATTAAAAGCAGGTGCTTCCACACAGGTGTGGTTCTTGAATTAATGAAGCAATTAACATCCCGTCATGCTTAGGGCCATGTATAAATATGGCCACTTGCCCATTATTTTGGCTACCATGGCTAGGATAAGAGACATCAGTGACTTTGAAAGAGGGGTCTCAAAGGAGCATAGGGTGTGTGTGTGTGTGTGTGTGTGTGTGTGTGTGTGTGTGCGGGCGTGCGTGCGTCACCAGATCTCAACGCAATTGAATGCTTATGGGAGATTCTGGAACGGCGCCTGAGATAGTGTTTTCCACCACCATCAACAGAACACCAACTGATGGTATTTCTCATCAATGAATGGGGTTGTATCTCTCCAATAGAGTTCCAGACACTTGTAGAGTCTATGTCAATGTGCATTAAAGCGGTTCTGGTGGCTCATGGTGGCCCAACACCCTATTAAGTCATTTTATGTTGGTGTTTCCTTTATTTTGGCAGTTACCTGTACTTCCCTCTGTGGAGATACTGTACAGTGCATGGTGGTTAGTGTGTGGTGAAACTAGCTTTTGAATGAGCCTGCCTGAATGGCCAGAAGATGGGTGGGCTTTGTACTTTTGGGACTGTTCCATTGGTTCCATTGTGCCAAGCAAGCTCAATGAAGTAGCAGCTAATGTATTTGTTCATTTTTTTTATTTGTGTTTAGCTAGTCAGTGCCCTTGTTCATCTGATGCAAAGAAGCCATTTCATACAATGACCAGACAGACTAAGCTATTCTAACAAAAGACAGTCCTCCATTGCCGCCGTTCCGTTTCCCTCCATTTTGTGTCACTCTCTCCCTCATTCCTTCCTTCTTATTTGTCTCAGTGGCCACTGACTAGGGAGGAAAATAATTACCTATTGCTCTCTAAAACCTCCTCTCCCTCGCACAGACGTCACATAAACATTGGCGTTGTGTCAAAACGCCTGCGTTCCAATTTCACAGTAGTTTCGATCTGGTGGACGTCAGTGGCAGCCAAAAGACAATTACGTTGTTAGGCAGAATGCATGTTGAGCTGGGGCTTGAGGATATAAACTACGCACGCACGCACGCACACACACACACACACACACACACACACACACACACACACACACACACACACACACACACACACACACACACACACACAAAGGGTGATTGGGTTTGTCTGAGGGATGAAGTCATTCCCATTATGGCTAGGGTAGTGTTATCAACCGACATGTTCCATCCCTTTCTATTCTTTCCCTCTAATACCTCTGCTCTGTGTGCATTTGGACAGATATGCCCAGTGGAATGCATTGCAGTCTCTCTTTGTAAGCGTGCTATGGCTACTGTCAAGAAGTCTGATGCTTTATGACACATATGGGTAGTGTGTTCACCCCCTAACCGCGAATCGAAAAGAGTCGCTGGTTCATGCCCCACCTTGAACGTTCCTCTCCAGTCGCAGCACTATTGTGGAAGGTTGATAACATCCGAGCTGCATCCAACATGCATCACCCAATGTTAATATCCCCAAAACTAAATCATTTAGTCAGTCTATCTTCTCCTTTAAATCCTCATCTGACAAAGTCAAAGACTTGATTTACCCTAAGACATTACCAGGAAATGTGCATTCAAGATTCCAAATCTTTCCAGTATTTGGGGGTTTCCTCCAGGTGCTACGGACAGTTGTAAAAACAATTGGCAGTGTTATCTGAGTGCAGGTAGCTGTGGGTAACTGGGGGTAGGTCGGTTCACCGCACTGCTACTTCTCTCAGAGTCAGAAATGTCCCACGGTGGGTATCCATGCGTGCCGTGCCCTCTACCGATAGCTTGATGGGAGCCGGTAGTGGCAGGGCTGACATCCGGGAGGTTGTTATGTGGTGGAATTTCCTTGAGGAAGGGGGAGCAAGGAAAGCGGGATGAGTCCGCACTCAAAAAGAGGTTGCATAAGAGCTTACTTCATTCGTCATCTTTCTTTAGTATTTTCACAGCACCAAGGATAGTTTACACAGACATTTCAGCTTTGCAGCCTTCTTCAGCGTGTATGGGATTGGGGGAGCAGAGAGCGGGGGAGAGGATAGAGGGGGAAGAGAGAGGGGGGAAGGAGAGAGGAGTACAGATGGGAAAGAGAGATAGAGAATGAAAGAGAGAGAGAGAGAGAGAGAGAGAAAGAGGGAGAGGGAGAGAGAGAGAGAGAGAGAGTAGAGAGGTTGGTTGATTTGGGCGGTGGGTGATTGGCGGGTCCTGACATGGAGGAATGAGCTGGGGGGTTTGGGGGTTTGCCGCTCCATCTTCTCCCTGTCAGTCAATCTACATTACTGACCAGACCACTGGGGCCCTGCTAACGAGAACCCCCCCCCAGGCTAAAACAGAGCAGTACCTAGTTGTTTTGCTCGACTCTTAGGCAGGCCTGCAATCTGACAACCACATACTGTAAGACTATGAACGTGACCGACACTGCCAAATATCAATGCCACCAACCAGCAATTAAGTCCCAGCGTGTCCAAGCGTGATATGAGGGGCTGGTATTTAAGGAGCTTGTCAGAAAAGAGCTGTTCTATTTAACAATTGAATGAGCAGCCCACTTCCAAAATCATCACCTCCCTGTGGGGACAATATCTGTCTTATTCGGCATACAAGAAAACACATTATCATCAACATCAGACCAGGGTGCTCTGACAAAAGAATGTTTGTGTCTCATCTCAGTAGCTACCAGGTCGACAAGGCGGTCATGTCTAAGTCTTGGTATGAACGACCTCCACGAAGAACATGTGTAATGGACTACATTACATTTAACTCAGGGTGTAAAATACAGAACGGGTCGGGGTTTACACGGACCCAGAGCGCTAGGTTGTGTTTTCTGCAATGCCGACTCTAGCCTTTTGGGGACCCCTACATGAGTATTTCCTGCAAGTCTACTCATTTTGCCAAGAGTTATGCCATGTTAACTAACCTGTCCTGGATGTAGAATGAAATGTGCAATCATGGGTGACAGAAGTCTACACAACAACACAGGGTTCTCCCACAACTGCATCAGAGGCAGTCACCAGTTTTCATGTCATGCTGTGTACATCTGAGCTCCACTCCGGGTTACACACACACACACACACACACACACACACACACACACACACACACACACACACACACACACACACACACACACACACACACACACACACACACACACACACACACACACACACGTATTGTCTTTAACCACCTATCTCCACGGTCAGTTGTCTTGTCTTAGCCATTTAGCCACTTAGCCACAAAGGTGTGTTGTATCAAACCATAACACAGCACACCGACTAACTCAGCTTTTCCCCCTCCACCTCTACCTCAAATCCCTGTTCTATTCACCTGCTAGCTGCCCCTGAGGTAACCTTATTTTCAGGATTTTTTTTAGGAGAGACCGGCTGTGATAATATATGGTTGCTAACCAGTAGCCGCCAACCACAGCAGTGTACTGTATACACCCAGCCCAGCACCACTCACTCAGGCAGAAGAAGAACACGTTCAGTCCTGTGCCTCGCCTTTCTCCACCAATTAGGATCAACGGGGAAGCTGGGGAGAGGGAGGGAGGTTGGGGGAGAGAGAGAGAGGCCATTGAGGAGCTTTCAGAGAGAGGGGTAATGGATTTCCTGTGCTATTCCTTGTCTTTTCTGAAATACACACACGCACGCACACACACACCAACCCTCCAGCTGCGCTTCTGAGTAACATTCCCTACTCGTCATCCCATCACAGCAACAACGTGTGTCGTGGGGTGTGTGTGTGAAACGCTCGCTACCTTATCAAGGCATGTAAACATGAGTGTCTCCACATGCACACAAACACTTCAAAGTGTCTCCTCTGTGTGTTGCCTTCCTGTTCTAATTCTCCATTCTCCATCTTTGAACGATCCCTTTGAACATCCTTCCCCTTTCTGCATCTCTTCTCCGCGTCTTCCCTCTCATTGTTTTGGGGCGCATTCATTTCTCACGTTGTTTACAACAGCCTTTTGACGCTTTCCTGCGCACGCTAGTACTACAGGTTGGGTCGCGGTTGTTTGTTGTGTGTTTATTACGTTATGTTACATATACTGCCTTTGCCTCCGCGAATTACTTAGCAAACAGAGCGTGGTCTTTCACATCAATATTTTAGAACCCACTTCATTTGGATAGTCCTACGAGTCCTATGATGCTCAAACTATTTTAAGTTTCTTTATGATGTTTCCTTAAACATGACATCAACAGACACCCAGCAACTTACTTTCTCTGCTGAGCAATTCTCTAGCTAGCATAACTTCTGGTGCCTTCTGTATTCTGGGGAGTCACGTCTGGGGCACTCACATCCAGCACGCTTCCTCCTTAGTGAGCCTCCGAGCATCTCTCTGTCCCCTGCTTGTCTAGAGCAGTGGATAAGAGCTCCATGCTCCCACAGACATGCAGATCAGACATGCTGTCAGGTAGAGTGGAGTTCTTTAGAATAGGAGACATAGACAGACAGAGAGAGACAGGGGCAATCGAAGAGCTTTCAGAGAGAGATGGGTAATGGATTTCCTGTGTTCTTCCTTGTCCTTTCTGAAATACATCCTTTCTTCGCTTCCTGAGCAGTCTGTTTTGAAAGCCGTGGACTTAGAAGTCATACATTAAAAGGTACAATATGCAGAAATTTCTAAGCCATTTCCTGGTTGCTAAAATTGTAATGGTTCGGCCAATTTAAGTTTGTGACAAAACAATAAATGTTAGTGTGGACCATTTAAACCGTTGTGAAATATCTTTTCAATAACCAAACATATTGTATTTTCAGCTGTTTGAAGCTGGTGTACAAAACCAAAAGTAAAAACAGCAAAAACGAAAGCATAAAAATATCGCACATAGAACAGATCTACCGCTTCTTAGACTTGCTTTCAATGAGAATGACAGATCTATAACTTACATTTCTACTTGAATTTGGTGCGGTCACCCAAAAAGTTACATATTGCAGCTTTAAGTTATTCTTTCTAGTTTAGAGTTTAGACTTCATCGCTGTTAATATGACTACTTTTGTTAAATTTTTAAAAATGTATTTATATATTTTTTATAAGGGGGGATTTTGATTAATTCTGACATGTATGTTTCTGGGAGAGACTGGAATTGCCTTTTTGACATTTGAACAAACCGTAATTGAATAATCTATGCTGAGATCCTTTTCCACAAGAGCTCGAAATCGCAGTCGCCCGCAGTGACATATGATAATGACTTTCCTCTTCACCATGCCCTTAAACTGACTGTATACATCTCTGTCACGACATGATAAAGCCTCAATGGCATTTTATGGTGATCGATTTTTTTATCCAATGATTTTTTTACTGAAAAATGACTGCATCCTTCCGCCTCCCCCCTCTTCAAGGTAAATTATATCTTATTATCGGCAATAAAGTCCGTGAGATTTTTTTTGCAACATTCCGATGGAGGGGGCAAGGCAGTGTATACATTTTCCGTTGACACTAAAGACAGCAATTTTGAACTCTTTAATCATTAACATTTAAATGCTCGGATTGATTGTCTGAAAGGCAAATTTAACACACAAGTGATTCATCCTGTCTCCAGTTGTTGTCCATTAAGTAGCCGTCACTGATTGATCGCCAATGTTGTCTGGACATCTCACAGACACCTTTCCAATTACAGCTTTTAGAATGACTGTCATCCACCATCAACAGTGTGATGGCTTCATCCAGTGGCGGATGAGGGAGGATGATCATTTTTTATGAGCATGGCCTTATTTCTACAATAAACAAATATATAAAACGCAAAATGTAAAGTGTTGGTCCCATGTTTCATTAGCTGAAATAAAAGATACCAGAAATGTTCCATACGCACAAAAAGCTTATTTCTCTCAAATGTTGTGGCCAATTTTTTTACATCCCTGTTAGTGAGCGAAATCCATCTACCTGACCGGTGTGGCATATCAAAAAGCTGATTAAACAGCATGATCATTACACAGGTGCACCTTGTGCTGAGGACAATAAAAAGCCACTCTAAAATGTGCAGTTTTGTCACACAGCACAATGCCACAGATGTCTCAAGTTTTGAGGTGGACAATCCTGCTGACTGCAGGAATTTGAATGCACAGAGATACCGTGATGAGATCCTGAGGCCTGTTGTTGTACCATTCATCTGCCACCATCACCTCATGTTTCAGCATGATAATGCACGGACCCATGTAGCAAGGATCTGTACACAAGTCCTGGAAGTTGACATTTTCCCAGTTCTTCCTTGACCTGCATACTCACCAGACATGTCACCCATTGAGCATGTTTGGGATGCTCTGGATCAAGGTGTACGACAGCGTGTTCCAGTTCCCGCCAATATCCAGCAACTTCGCACAGCCATTGCAGAGGGGTGGGACAATACTCCACAGGCAGATGCATATCTGTATTCCCAGTCATGTGAAATCCATAGATTTGGGCTCAATGAATTTATTTCAATTGAATTGTAACTCAGTAAACTCTTTGAAATTGTTGCATGTTGCATTTATATTTTTATTCAGTATATTACAGCATATTGGATGACTGTCATTCATATTCCATTCACCCATCTCAATCGATAGGTGTAGGCTACTACATGATACTCAATTTTCCCTATACAAATCATGAGGTTGCTACAACCTAGCCGACGAAGGAAAGTTTACATGTTACAGTGCATTCGGAAAGTATTCAGTCCCCTTGTATTTTTCCACATTTTGCAACGTTTTACAGCCTTATTCTAAAATGGATCATTATACATTTTTTTATCATCAATCTACACACAATATCCCAAAATGATAAAAATAAACTGATGTATTCAGACCCTTTACTCAGTACTTGGTTGAAGCACCTTTGGCAGCGATTACAGCCTTGAGTCTTCTTGTGTATAATAATGCTACGAGCTTGGCACACCTGTATCTGGGGAGTTTCTTCAATTTTCCTTTGCAGATCCTCTCAAGCTCTGTCAGGTTAGATGGGGACCGTAGTTGCACAACTATTTTCAGGTCTTTCCAGATATGTTTGATCAGGGCCACTCAAGGACATTCCGAGACTTTTTCCGTAGCCACACCTGCATTGTCTTGGCTTAGAGTTGTTGTCCTGTTGGAAGGTGAACCTTTGCCCCAGTTTGAGGTCCTGAGCACTCTGGAGCACGGTTTCATCAAGGATCTCTGTACTTTGCTCTGTTCATCTTTCCCTTGATCCTGAATAGTGCCCCAGTCCTTGCCGCTGAAAAACATCACCACAGCATGACATCACCGTAGGGATGGTGCCAGGCTTCCTCCAGACGTGATGCTTGGCATTCAGGCCAAAGAGTTCAATCTTGGTTTCATCAGACCAGAAAATCTTGTTTCTCATGGTCTGAGAGTCCTTTAGGTGATTTTGGCAAAATCCAAGCAGGCTGTCATGTGCATTTTACTGAGGAGTGGCTTCCGTCTGGCCACTCTACCATAAAGACCTGATTGGTGGAGTGCTGCAGAGATGGTTGTCCTTCTGGAAGGTTCTCCCAACTCCACAGAGGAACTCTGAAAGTCTGTCAGAGTGACCATCAGGTTTTCGGTCACCTCCCTGACCAAGGCCCTTCTCCCCCAATTGCTCAGTTTGGCCAGGTGGCCAGCTCTAGGAAGAGTCTAGGTAGTTCCAAACTTCTTCCATTTAAGAATGATGGAGGCCACTGTGATCTTGGGGACCTTCAATGCTGCAGATATATTTTGGTACCTATCCCCAGATCTGTACCCCGACACAATCCTGTCTCGGAGCTCTACAGACAATTCCTTTGACCTCATGGGTTGGTTTTCGCTCTGACATGCACTGTCAACTGTGGGAGCTAATATAGACAGGTGTGTGTGTCCAATCAATTGAATTTACCACAGGTGGACTCCAATCTAATTGTAGCAACATCCCAAGGATGATCAATGGTAACAGGATACACCTCATCTCAATTTCAAGTCTCATAGCAAAGGGTCTGAATACTTATGTAAATAAGGTATGTGTTTAAAAAAACATTTTTAATACATTTGAAAACACTTCTGAAAACCTATTTTCGCTTTGTCATTATGGAGTATTGTGTGTAGATTGATGATAAAAATGTATACATTTTAGAATAAGGCTGTAATGAAACAAAATGTGGAAAAAGGGAAGGGGTCTGAATACTTTCCAAATGCGCTGTAGGTGCACAGTTTGAAAGGAGAAATTTGAGTAATCAAGGTGACAGACAGTGACAAATTCAATACCTTCTTGCACACTCTTGCTAGCATCTAGCTGATCTAGTGTGTAATCATTAGTCCAACATTTGCATACAAGAGTTTCTATTGGACAAATTCAGGTATGTTTATTCCCGTTTTGTTCCATTTGCTTCCGTTTCAGAAAAAAAAATTCAACAGTATCATAGGAATGAATACACCCCTGATCACACGCAAACACAGTTCACTTCCATAGGAGCCACATACAGTACAAACAGGAGGAACATTTAGCTCATTGTATAGTTCTTTCTCACATCTATGTACTCTCCTCCTCTCACATTTTCACATTTTCACATCAGCTAAATGTTACCAGGCGAAAAAAAACCCGTTCCAATCCAAACCTTTATATCATAACCACTAACCGCTACACACAGCCTACATTGTTGTCACAATATTAGCTAACGACATTTGTAACGTCATAGTCAATATAGTTACTAGAACTACTCGCGACAATGCAGTACAATCAGCAAGCAGTTTAGCTGTTAAACTGGCGGGCCCTGGTGGCAATACATTTATACAACCAAACGCTTACCTTGACTTGGAAAAGTTCCAGCATTGGAAAGCCATAACCAGCTAGCTAACATAGCATCCCTCTCTTCTACTTGCCCAAGCCGGGTGTTGAGGAGGTTAAACTAGCTAGCTGCATTCGCTAGCTAAGTGAAAGACAAATAAATATGAACTCAGCAAAAAAAGAAAGGTCCCTTTTTCAGGACCCAATCTATCCCCATATTGTTTTTATTTACTTTTCTGCTTTTTTTTGCACACCAGTATTTATACTTGCGCATCATCATCTGCTCATCTATCACTCCAGTGTTAATTTGCTAAATTGTGATTACTTTGCTACTATGGCCTATTTATTGCCTACCTTCTCACGCCATTTGCACACACTGTATATAGACCTTCTTTTTTTCTATTGTGTTATTGACTGTACGCTTGTTTATTCCATGTGTGACTCTTTGTTGTTGTTTGTGTCACACTCCTTTGCTTTATCTTGGCCAGGGCGCAGTTGTAAAAAAACATATATTTATAAAGCCCTTCTTACATCAGCTGATATCTCAAAGTGCTGTACAGAAACCCAGCCTAAAACCCCAAGCAGCAAGCAATGCAGGTGTAGAAGCATGGTGGCTAGGAAAAACTCCCTAGAAAGGCCAGAACCTAGGAAGAAACCTAGAGAGGCACCAGGCTATGAGGGGTGGCCAGTCCTATTCTGGTTGTGCCGGGTGGAGATTATAACAGAACATGGCCAAGATGTTCAAATGTTCATAGATGACTAGCAGGGTCAAATAATAATAATCACAGTGGATGTCGAGGGTGCAACAGGTCAAGCACCTCAGGAGTAAATGTCAGTTGGCTTTTCATAGCCGATCATTCAGAATATCTCTACCGCTCCTGCTGTCTCTAGAGAGTTGAAAACAGCAGGCCTGGGACAGGTAGCACATCCGGTGAACAGGTCAGGGTTCCATAGCCGCAGGCAGAACAGTTGAAACTGGAGCAGCAGCACGGCCAGGTGGACTGGGGACAGCAAGGAGTCATCAGGCCAGGTAGTCCTGAGGCATGGTCCTAGGGCTCAGGTCCTCCAAGAGAGAGAACTAAAGAAAGAGAAAGAAAGAAAGAGGGAAAGAGAGAAGGAATTAGAGAGAGCATACTTAAATTCACACAGGACACCGGATAAGACAGGAGAAACACTCCAGATATAACAGACTGACCCTAGCCCCCCTGACACATAAACTACTGCAGCATAAATACTGGAGGCTGAGACAGGAGGGATCGGGAGACATTGTGGCCCCATCCGACGTTACTGCCGGACAGGGCCAAACAGGCAGGATATAACCCCACCGACTTTGCCAAAGCACTGCCCTCACACCACTAGAGGGATATCTTCAACCACCAACTTACCATCCTGAGAGAAGGCCGAGTATAGCCCACAAAGATCTCCGCCACGGCACAACCCAAGGGGGGGCGCAAACCCAGACAGGAAGATCATGTCAGTGACTCAACCCACTCAAGTCACGCACCCCTCCTAGGGACGGCATGGAAGAGCACCAGTAAGCCAGTGACTCAGCCTCTGTAATAGGGTTAGAGTCAGAGAATCCCAGTGGAGAGAGGGGAACCGGCCAGGCAGAGACAGCAAGGGCGGTTCGTTGCTCCAGTGCCTTTCCGTTCACCTTCAAACTCCTGGGCCAGACTAGACACAATCATATGACCTACTGAATAGATGAGTCTTCAATAAAGACTTAAAAGTTGAGACCGAGTCTGCGTCTCTCACATGGGTAGGCAGACCATTCCATTAAAATGGAGCTCTATAGGAGAAAGCTCTGCCTCCAGCTGTTTGCTTAGAAATTTTAGGGACAGTTAGGAGGCCTGCGTCTTGTGACCGTAGCGTACTTGTAGGTATGTACGGCAGGACCAAATCAGAGATATAGATAGGAGCAAGTCCTTGTAATGCTTTGTAGGTTAGCAGTAAACCTTGAAATCAGCACTTGCCTTAACAGGAAGCCAGTGTAGAGAGGCTAGCACTGGAGTAATATGATCACATTTTTTGGATCTAGTCAAGATTCTAGCAGCCGTGTTTAGCACTAACTGAAGTTTATTTAGTGCTTCATCCGGGTAGCCGGAAAGTAGAGCATTGCAGTAGTCTAACCTAGAAGTGGCAAAAGCATGGATTAATTTTTCTGCATCGTTTTAGGACAGGAAGTTTCTGATTTTTGCAATGTTACGTAGATGGAAAAAAGCTGTCCTTGAAACAGTTTTAACAGTTCGTCAAAAGAGGGATCAGGGTCCAGAGTAACGCTGAGGTCCTTCACAGTTTTATTTGAGATGACTGTACAACCATCAAGATTAATTGTCAGATTCAACAGAAGATCTCTTTGTTTCTTGGGACCTAGAACAAGCATCTCTGTTTTGTCCGAGTTTAAAAGTAGAACATTTGCAGCCATCCACTTCCTTATGTCTGAAACACAGGCTTCCAGCGACAGCAATTTTAGGGCTTCACCATGTTTTCTCCAAATGTACAGCTGTGTGTCATCCACATAGCAGTGAAAGTTAAAATTACGTTTCTGAATGACATCACCAAGAGGTAAAATATATAGTGAAAACAATAGTGGTCCTAAAACGGAACCTTGAGGAACACCAAAATTTACAGTTGATTTGTCATAGGACAAACCATCCACAGAGACAAACTGATATCTTTCCGACAGATAAGAACTAAACCAGGCCAGAACTTGTCTGTGTAGACCAATTTGGGTTTCCAATCTCTCCAAAAGAATGTGGTGATCGATGGTATCAAAAGCAGCACTAAGGTCTAGGAGCACGAGGACATGCAGAGCCTCGATCTGACGCCATTAAAAGGTAATTTACCACCTTCACAAGTGCAGTCTCAGTGCTATGATGGGGTCTAAAACCAGACTGAAGCGTTTTGTATACATTATTTGTCTTCAGGATGGCAATGAGTTGCTGCACAACAGCTTTCTCTAAATTTTTTGAAAGGAATGGGAGATTCGATATAGGCAGATAGTTTTTAAAATATTTTCTGGGTCAAGGTTTGGCTTTTTCAAGAGAGGCTTTATTACTGCCACTTTTAGTGAGTTTGGTACACATCCGGTGGATAGAGAGCCGTTTATTATGTTCAACATATGAGGGCCAAGCACAGGAAGCAGCTCTTTCAGTAGTTTAGTTGGAATAGGGTCCAGAATGCAGCTTGATGGTTTAGAGGCTATGATTATTTTCATCATTATGTCAAGAGATATAATACTAAAACACTTGAGTGTCTCCCTTGATCCTAGGTCCTGTCAGTTCTGTGCAGACTCAGGACAAATTAGCTTTGAAGGAACACACATATTTAAAGAGGAGTCCGTAATTTGCTTTCTAATGATCATGATCTTTTCATCAAAGAAGTTCATGAATTTATCAGCATCAAAAATACATTTTGGATTGTTCTTATTTTCCTAAATTAAGTTGGAAAAATAGCATGATCGAGCAGCAGTAAGGGCTCTTCGATACTGCACGGTACTGTCTTTCCAAGCTAGTCGGATGACTTCCAGTTTGGTGTTGCGCCATTTCCGTTCCAATATTCTGGAAGCTTGCTTCAGAGCTCGGGTATTTTCAGAATACCAGGGAGCTAGTTTCTTATGACAAATGTTTTTTGTTTTTAGGGGTGCGACTGCATCTAGGGTATTGCGCAAGGTTAAATTGTGTTCCTCAGTTAGGTGGTTAACTGATTTTTGTACTCTGACGTCCTTTGGTAGGCGGAGGGAGTCTGGAAGGGCATCTAGGAATCTTTGGGTTGTCCGAGAATTTATAGCACGACTTTTGATGATCCTTGGTTGAGGTCTGAGCAGATTATTTGTTGCGATTGGAAACGTAAAAAACTTGTTCTCTACTAGTTTACCTGGTAAAATAAAGGTGAAATAAAAAATAAAATAAAAAGATCTTCATTGTAAAGGGTTTAAACACTGTTTCCCATGCTTGTTCAATGAACCATAAACAATTAATGAACATGCACCTGTGGAACTGTCGTTAAGATACTAACAGCTTACAGAAGGTAGGCAATTAAGGTCACAGTTATGAAAATTTAGGACAGTAAAGAGGCCTTTCTACTGACTCTGGAAAACACCAAAAGAAAGATGCCCAGGGTCCCTGCTCATCTGCGTGAACATGCCTTAGGCATGCTGCAAGGAGGCATGAGAACTGCAGATGTGACCAGAGCAATAAATTGCAATGTCTGTTCTGTGAGACGCCTAAGATAGAGCTACAGGGAGACAGGACAGACAGCTGATCGTCCTCGCAGTGGCAGACCACATGTGACAACACCTGCACAGGATCGGTACATCTGAACAACATCCGAACAAGTACAGGATGGCTTCAACAACAGCCCGAGTTACACCAGGAATGGAAAATCCCTCCATCAGTGATCAGACTGTCCGCAATAGGCAGAGAGAGGCTGGACTGCATGTAGGCCTGTTGTAAGGCAGGTCCTCACCAGACATCACCGTCAACAATGTCGCCTATTGGCACAAACCCACCGTTGCTGGACCAGACAGGACTGGCAAAAAGGTGTGACAAAACCGAGTCACGGTTTTGTCACACCAGGGGTGATGGTCGGATTCGCGTTTATCGTCAAAGGATTGAGGGTTACACTGAGTCCTGTACTCTGGAGCGGGATCGATTTGGAGGTGGAGGGTCCGTCATGGTCTGGGGCTGGTGTGTCACGCATCATCGGACTAAGCTTGATGTCAATGCAGGCAATCTCAACACTGTGCGTTACAGGGAAGACATCCTCCTCCCTCATGTTGTATCCTTCCTGCAGGCTCATCCTGACATGACCCTCCAGCATAACAATGACACCAGCCATGTTTCTCGTTCTGTGCGTAATTCCCTGCAAGACAGGAATGCCAGTGTTCTGCCATGGCAAGCGAAGTGCCCGGATCTCAAGCTCACTGAGCACATATGGGACCTGTTGGATCGAGGGCTAGGGCTCGGGCCATTCCCCCCCAGAAATGTCAGGGAACTTGCAGGTGCCATGGTGGGAGAGTGGGGTAACATCTCACAGCAAGAATTGACAAATCTGGTGCAGTCCATGAGGAGGAGATGCACTGCAGTACTTAATGCAGTGGGTGGCCACACCAGATACTGACTGTTACTTTTGATTTTGACCCCCCCTTTGTTCAGGGACACATTATTACATTTCTGTTAGTCACATGTCTGTGGAACTTGTTCAGTTTATGTCGCAGTTGTTGAATCTTGTTATGTTCATACAAATATAGACACATGTTAAGTTTGCTGAAAATAAACGCATTTGAGTGTGAGGATGTGTCTTTTTTTGCTAAGTTTAGCTCTCTCCCTCTCTCTTTCTTGCTTCTATTTCCTTTTTATAGAAAATAATTTGTTAAAAACTGTTCAACTATTTTCTTTCTCTCTCTTTGAGTCAACTACTCACAACAATTTTATGCACTGCAGTGGTAGCTATCTGTAGCTTATGCTTTCAGTGCTAGATTCATTATCTGATCCTTTGATTGAGTGGACAATGTCATTTCATGCTATTAAACCCCTACAACTCATCCAGAACGCCGCAGCCCGTCTGGTGTTCAACCTTCCCAAGTTCTCTCACGTCACCCCGCTCCTCCGCTCTCTCCACTGGCTTCCAGTTGAAGCTCGCATCCGCTACAAGACCATGGTGCTTGCCTACGGAGCTGTGAGGGGAACGGCACCTCAGTACCTCCAGGCTCTGATCAGGCCCTACACCCAAACAAGGGCACTGCGTTCATCCACCTCTGGCCTGCTCGCCTCCCTACCACTGAGGAAGTACAGTTCCCGCGCAGCCCAGTCAAAACTGTTCGCTGCTCTGGCCCCCCAATGGTGGAACAAACTCCCTCACGACGCCAGGACAGCGGAGTCAATCACCACCTTCCGGAGACACCTGAAACCCCACCTCTTTCAGGAATACCTAGGATAGGATAAAGTAATCCTTCTCACCCATCCCCCCCCCTTAAAAGATTTAGATGCACTATTGTAAAGTGGCTGTTCCACTGGATGTCTTAAGGTGAACGCACCAATTTGTAAGTCGCTCTGGATAAGAGCGTCTGCTAAATGACTTAAATGTAAATGTAAATGTAAATGAGATCTTTGACAGGTTGGAGGACGTCCTCCGGAAGTTGTCATAATTACTGTGTAAGCCTATGGAAGGGGGTGACAACTACGAGCCTCTGAGGTTTTGTATTGAACTCAATGTACCCAGAGGAGGACGGAAACTTGCTGTCCTCTGGCTACACCATGGTGCTCCCTAAAGAGTGCTGTTGAGGCTAATGTAGACTGTCATTGCAAAACAATGTGTTTTAATTAAGTATTTGGTGACATGAATATATTTAATATAGTTTTATCTAAAAAGGATAACTTTTTTAATGTTTCACAATTTTAATTTGTATGAAATTCACTGAGGAGGATGGTCCTCCCCTTCCTCCTCTGAGGAGCCTCCACTGCCTTCATCTACTGTGCATGGACAAAAGGGGTGGGGACAAAATGCACTACCCAAGCAAACAATTTCCATCCATGACAATTTTGTCTATAGAAGGTGTATCAGTATTTTTGAAGCCACATTTGCCTAATAATAGATAATGGCTGAAAGTGGAGGCTGCTGAGGGCAGGACGGCTCATAACAATGGCTGGAACAGAGCGAATGGAAAGGCATCAAACACATGGAAGCCATGTATTTGATAGCATTCCACTTATTCCGCTCCATCCATTACCACGAGCCCGTCCTCCCCAATTACGGTGCCACCAACCTCCTGTGATGGCTGTGTACAAAACGGCACCGTATTCCATACATATTGCATTATACAGGGCCCATAGTCTGGTAAAAAGCAGAGCACTATGGGCATAATACTTTTCAGAGTCCGCCAATATCATGTCATATGGCCCTTCAAAGCAATCAATTGACTGATCTTAAGACCGTGTCTTCTATATGTCCGGGACCATTTAGAAATTGGATCATGTGCAGTATTATGTATGCTATATGTAACATAATTTTCTATAGCCTGCTTGCCGTATTAATGGACATGAAAAGGTACCTCAGCAGATCGGTCGTAACGATCTGAGTTAGTGCAATATCCATCATTGTCTGTGGGGTCAAACCACTCCTGCTATCGACTGATCTACTAACAGGGAAACGTGAGTTAGTGCCACTCCTGGACATAACCTGAAGTAGCGTTCTATTTAAAAGCAAGCTGATATAGTCCGGTGTAAACCTTCCTTTCAAAACCACAACATAACCACTTGAATATAGCAAATACGTATCTTCCTGTTTTATGCCGTTAGCTAAACGTTAACGTTCCTTTCAACCCTACAAGATAACCACGTGAATATGGCAAAGGAGTATCCTCCTGTGTTACGCCGGTAGCTTTGTCCATCTGACACTCCCGTAGCTTCCTACACGAAGGAGCTTTTCGTCTATGACGTTCGCTAATTGTGTTTTCTGGGTTCTTCCATAGCTGATGCATTTCACCTC
Organism: Oncorhynchus nerka; assembly: GCF_034236695.1. Lineage (NCBI taxonomy): Eukaryota > Metazoa > Chordata > Actinopteri > Salmoniformes > Salmonidae > Oncorhynchus > Oncorhynchus nerka. The sequence continues at coordinate 34,539,920 of NC_088407.1, read as the reverse complement.
GCCTGTCCCCACGTCACTAGCCCGAGTCGGGGCTGCCGATGACGAACTGTACCTCTCTGCACATTTGCGACGTCCAGCAACGTCCAGTTCATGTACTGTATGGGCCCCTACTCCGATGGACTGGGCTGCTCTGCTCAAACATGCAGGAAAGAGCGCTGCACCATGGGACTTTGAGCTATAGCACCATGGTGGGTGTGTGTGTGTGTGTGTGTGTGTGTGTGTGTGTGTGTGTGTGTGTGTGTGTGTGTGTGTGTGTGTGTGTGTGTGTGTGTGTGTGTGTGTGTGTGTGTGTGTGTGTGTGTGTGTGTGTGTGTGTGTGATGGGTGTGTCTATAGTGTGACACATTCAACTGCTTTTGCCTTGTTGTATGTCTGATGGCTGTGTGGGCGTTCTGGCGATGTGGCCACTGGAACATGAAGAGACAGTCAAGTTGATTAATGCATCCGTTCGGGCATCTCAACAGCTACGGAGATGGAGAAGGGAGGAAAGGGGAGGATGGAGTATAAGGTCTGATTTAAACCCCTTTGTGTTGCATGTTGCACGGATGGAATAATCGCTTGTGTCATCATGTGACTACGAGGACGTGAATGTAATATTTTTTGCAAGTAATGTTTGTGGAGAACATATATGAGTGCTGTGAGAGTGTATGAGAATGCACACAGGCATGCGCGCACACACACACACACACACACACACACACACACACACACACACACACACACACACACACACACACACACACACACACACACACCCAATACATGATTCCCCACCAGAAATATGTATTTCTTAGTCCTCTTTCCTTCCCAGGTGGAGGGATATTATCAGGATAGTCTGATAATAAAAAATTATTCTGAGAATCTAAAGCATTGAATGTCTTTAGTAAATATCCCCATTAGAGTTGTCTCGGGGCTGGAGCCAAATGCTCAGTCTTATTGATGCCTCTGCACCTACACAATCACACACAGTATTGTCTGTATTGCACAGAATAACTCTTTCGTCATTGATTTCTACTTTTCATTAGGTAGTGTACCAGACTTGGGCTATTTGACAATACACTCTTTGTGGCATTGGGTTCCTTTATCAAGTGGGAATGGCAACAGGAGGAGTAAAAACACAGCCATCCACTTTCAGATACTGCTAAGTACGGCGATACGATCACAACTAGAGCCTGTCTGGCTTCGAGGGTCATCCAGACACTTTTCTGTCGCTTCCATTGATTTCAGTTGATTCACCTGTTCGAAGTTTACTTTGCTTATTTGGTTTCGATAAATGTCCAACAATTCAGATATTTATGTTATTAAGGAATAATAGTGTGTTATAGAGGACTAATCTATACATTATCTGCTTGGTCAGACCATGGGAATGCATGGATGCTCTTATGTCACGATCGTCGTAAGCACACTTGGACCAACGTGCAGCGTGATCTGGTTTCCACATCTTATTTATTGAAGTAAGTGAAGCGCACAACAAAACAATAAAGAAGAGCCGAACTGTGACGTTCTGGAGTGCTCACAGGCAACAACACAAAAACAAGATCCCACCAAAACACAGTGGGGAAATGGCTGCCTAAATATGATCCCCAATCAGAGACAGCGATAAACAGCTGCCACTGATTGGGAACCATTCCAGGCCAACATAGAAACAAACAACCTAGATAGGAACCCCCCCCCCCCCTAGTCACACCCCGACCTAACCAAAATAGAGAATAAAAAGGCTCTCTATGGTCAGGGCGGGACACCTTTAATTACCTTTCTTCTAGCCCTTCGCTGTAAAAATGTATTCCCGCCTGGATCAGATGGGAGCATTATTAAAAATGAATTCATGGGAATTGAGTAGTGGCATGTATGAAAGGAAGGTGTCATACTTTTCACTCAGCGTGAGTGTAGGTGTGCAACTGACATGTGGCTCTTTCTCCTTCCTGAGCTTTCTCTGATCTTTCTCTCCCTCTCCTCCTTCTCTCTTTCCTTTCCCCTCATCTCTTGCTCTCTCTCTCTCTCTCTCTCTCTCTCTCTCTCTCTCTCTCTCTCTCTCTCTCCCTCTCTCTCCTTTTCCTGTATATCTCTCTCTCCCTGTATCTATCTCTCTCTCGCTCTTTCTCTCTCTCCCTGTAACTATCTCTCTCTCTCTCTCTCTCTCCTCTTCGTGGATCTCTCTATCCCTGTATCTCTCTCTTCCTGTATCTCTCTCTCTCCTCTTCCTGCATCTGTATCTCTCTCTCCTCTTCCTGTATCTCTCCTCTTCCTCTTCCTGCATCTGTATCACTCTCTCTCCTCTTCCTGTATCTCTCCTCTTCCACTTCCTGCATTTGTATCTCTCTCTCTCCTCTTCCTCTTCCTGTATCTGTATCTCTCTCCTCTTCCTGTATCTCTCCTCTTTCTCTTCCTGTAACTGTATCTCTCTCTTTCTCTCTCCTCTTCCTGTATCTCTCCTCTTCCTCTTCCTGTATCTGTATCTCTCTCTCCTCTTCCTGTATCTCTCCTCTTCCTCTTCCTCTATCTGTATCTCTCTCTCCTCTTCCTGTAACTGTATCTCTCTCTTTCTCTCTCCTCTTCCTGTATCTCTCCTTTTCCTCTTCCTGCATCTGTATCTCTCTCTCTCCTCTTCCTGTATCTCTCATCTTCCTCTTCCTGTATCTGTATCTCTCTCTCTCCTCTTCCTCTTCCTTTATCTGTATCTATCTATCTTATCTTCCTCTTCCTGTATCTGTATCTCTCTCTCTTCCTGTATCTGTATCTCTCTCTCCTCTTCCTGTATCTCTCCTCTTACTCTTCCGGTATCTGTATCTCTCTCTTCCTCTTCCTGTATCTGTATCTCTCTCTCTCTCCTCTTCCTGTATCTCACCTCTTACTCTTCCTGTATCTGTATCTCTCTCTCTCCTCTTCCTGTATCTCTCCTCTTCCTCTTCCTGTATCTGTATCTCTCTCTCTATTCTTCCTCTTCCTGTATATGTATCTCTCTCTCCTATTCCTGCATCTGTATCTCTCTCTCTCCTCTTCCTGTATCTGCATATCTCTCTCTCCTCTTCCTGTATATGTATCTCTCTCTCTCCTCTTCCTGTATCTGTATCTCTCCTCTTCCTCTTCCTGTATCTGTATCTCTCTCCTCTTCCTCTTACTGTATCTGTATCTCTCATCTTCCTCTTCCTGTATCTCTCTCTCTCCTCTTCCTGTATCCGTCTCTCTCTCTCCTCTTACTGTATCTGTATCTCTCTCTCTCCTCTTCCCTTATCTGTATCTCTCATCTTCCTCTTCCTGTATCTCTCTCCTCTTCCTGTATCTGTATCTCTCTCTCCTCTTCCTATATCTCTCCTCTTCCTCTTCCTGTATCTGTATCTCTCTCTCCTCTTCCTGTATCTCTCCTCTTTCTCTTCCTGTAACTGTATCTCTCTCTCTCCTCTTCCCTTATCTGTATCTCTCATCTTCCTCTTCCTGTATCTCTCTCCTCTTCCTGTATCTCTCCTCTTCCTCTTCCTGTATCTGTATCTCTCTCTCCTCTTCCTGTATCTCTCCTCTTTCTCTTCCTGTAACTGTATCTCTCTTTCTCTCTCCTCTTCCTGTACCTCTCCTCTTCCTCTTCCTGTATCTGTATCTCTCTCTCCTCTTCCTGTATCTCTCCTCTTCCTCTTCCTGCATCTGTATGTCTCTCTCTCCTCTTCCTGTATCTCTCCTCTTCCTCTTCCTGTATCTGTATCTCTCTCTCTCCTCTTCCCGTATCTCTCCTCTTCCTCTTCCTGTATCTCTCTCTCCTCTTCCTGTATCTCCCCTCTTCCTGTTCCCGTATCTGTATCTCTCTCTCTCTCTCTCTCTCTCTCTCTCTCTCTCTCTCTCTTCTTCCTGTATCTCTCCTCTTCCTCTTCCTGTATCTGTATCTCTCTCTCTCTCCTCTTCCTGTATCTCTCATCTTCCCCTTCCTGTATCTGTATCTCTCTCTCTCTCCTCTTCCTGTATCTCTCCTCTTCCTCTTCCTGTATCTGTATCTCTCTTTCACTCTCTCTTTCGCTCTCTCTCTTTCGCTCTCTCTCTCTCTCTCTCTCTCTCTCTCTCTCTCTCTCTCTCTCTCTCTCTCTCTCGTCTTCCAGGAGCAGGCTCTCACACACATGATGTACACGGGCCATTATTCCATGTAATGGTCTTTACCACATACTCACACATCAACAGACCCCTACCGGAGACTGCACTGACAGCCTGCTTGTTTATCTTAATGTGTGTGTGTGTGTGTGTGTGTGTGTGTGTGATTGTGGTGATGCTTGTGATGTGCTTCTGTGTATTAAAGTGTAACTATTCCCATTTCTCCATCTTCCTTCCTTCCCTCCTCTCCTATCCGCTCTGTCCATCTTCCTCTCCATCACCGCTCTCTCCCTCTGTCTGAAACGAAATGGCCACCTCCTAAATGGGCCACTCGATGCGTCTAGATGATGCTTATTATCAAGGTCTACTCCTCAGCGTATACATCACCCCGCTGCCTCTCCTTCTCCAGCCTCATCCCCCTATCCTCCACTCTCCTCCCAAGGTGTGTCATCCATCACTACTCCCTCTCTCTTGTTTTGTCTCTTCTCTTCTGCCATATCTTTCCCTGCATGATTTGCCCCTCCGGAACGATTCCATGGCATGTGAAATACAGCACTGGGCAACATATGTCTCCCACAATCAATTCTCGCCACAGGGTTATCTTTCCAGCCCGACCATTCTCTCTCCCACTTAATCTTCTGTCAGAGTGCTTTAGGAATTGAGGAGGAATGGGTAAGTTCTGACCTATGAATGGGACTGTATTGGTGAACACGAATGCCTCCCGAGTCCCTAGTTAATCAACCATCAAAATGCACATGATGTTAAGATTTCAGGTTTATTTCTTTATGTTGTGATGTGTCATGACTGTCCTGTGAGGATCCAAATAGGTCAGATCAGGTTTGCAATGAATAACGTCAACCAGACCCCTTTCACCCGCAGAGGAGGGTGGAGAGAACTGGTGGGGATTAACAACTCACGTCCTGTTGTAAATCAAGTTGATTGTCACGTTCTGTATGTTCAGGGCGTGAGTTGGGGTGGGCAGTCTATGTTTTGTGTTTCTATGTTCTATGTTCAGTTCTTTTCTTATTAAAATCGTCATGAACACTTACCACGCCGCATCTTGGTCCGATCCTTACTCCTCTTCAGACGAAGAGGAGGAAATCTGCCGTTACAGAAACACCCACCAACCAAGGACCAAGCGGCGTGGTAACAGGCAGCAGCAGCAGCAGGAGAGGCAGCGATGTCAGGACTCCTGGACATGGGAGGACGTTTTGAATGGCAAAGGTTGCTATACATGGGAGGAGATCCTGGCTGGAAGGGATCGCCTCCCATGGAAACAGGTGGAGGCATCTAGGAGAGCAGAGGCAGCCGGAGAGAGGAGCCAGCGATATGAGGGAACACGGCTGGCAAGGAAGCCCGAGAGGCAGCCCCCCAAAAATATTGGGGGGTGGCACACAGGGAGTGTGGCGAAGCCAGGTAGAAGACCTGCGTCAACTTCCTGTGCTTACCGGAGAGCGAGAGGGACCGGGCAGGCACCGTGTTATGCTGTGGAGCACACGGTGTCCCCGGTGCGGGTGCATAGCCCGGTGCGGTACATTCCAGCTCCTCGTATCAGCCGGGCTAGAGTGGGCATCGAGCCAGGTGCCATGAAGCCGGCTCTACGCATCTGGTCTCCAGTGCGTCTCCTTGGGCCGGAGCCGCCCTTCACTCCGGCGCTGCCGGAGTCTCCCGCCTCTCCGGCGCTGCCGGAGTCTATCATCCATTCGGGAACCGTGGTGTGGGTCCCCAGACGCCCACCCGGACCCTCCCCTATAGGTTCAGGTTTTGCAGCCGAAGTCCACACCTTTGGGGGGGGGGGGGGGGGGTACTGTCACGTTCTGACCTTTTTTTCCTTTGTTTTGTCTTTATTTAGTATGGTCAGGGCATGAGTTGGGGTGGGCAGTCTATGTTTTGTGTTTCTATGTTTTTCAATTTCTGTGTTTGGCCTAGTATGGTTCTCAATCAGAGGCAGGTGTTGTTAGTTGTCTCTGATTGAGAATCATACTTTGGTAGCCTGGGTTTCACTGTTGGTTTGTGGGTGTTTGTTTCCGTGTCTGTATTTTTCACCACACGGTACTGTTTCGGTTTTGTTATTTCACGTATTAGTTTATTGTTTTTGTATTACATAGTGTTCAGTGCTTTTGTTATTAAAATCGTCATGAACACTTACCACGCCGCATCGTGGTCCGATCCTTACTCCTCTTCAGACGAAGAGGAGGAAATCTGCCGTTACATTGATAAGATTCAGGTCTCCCTCTCCAAATTCACCAATTGAATGTGCCATTGTTTCAAGAGACTTTTTCCGCCGAAACTCTAACATGTACAAAAGCGAATTCTGGAACAATATTTCTAACATAGAACGTTGGAAAAGGCAATCTATAGAACACTAATGTCATTTTGTTTGTTATTTTGTTATGTCATTAGAAATGTTACAAAGGAAATACTGTAACTTGGAAAGTATACCCACTACATGTGTGAAGTGTCCATCCTATGCGTTATGCATGAAATATAAACAATTATGAAAGGGTTTCTGTTAAGAGAGGGATGTGATTTTAGGAGCCATAAGAGATAATTGTTTTACATAAACTTTGCACAGTGACAAGTTACGCCCCTGAGTGAGGTCAGAGAGTTTGTCAGCCAACCTTTTCGAAACAAACTGTATAGAATTATGGGTTAAGAATGAACATATCAGACCAGAAAAGTATTGAGCTGCAGCTGCACGCTTGAAGTGGTCTGAACTTTGAATCTCAGCACAAGGTAGAGACGATAAACTCACTTCCCGGACAATCACTGGTATGGCTGATTAGCTGTCCTAAGTATCTAGAAAAGTGAATTTGTGTGGACCATTCTACTACTTTGCTCAAACCATCATATTGCGCTACTCTCATCACCCTACTGGGAACCATCGACACGGCTGGCTAGCCTATTTTCAAAGAGGCATCTTCAGGAGCAAATGGAAGGAAAATCAAATCTGTAGTTCTTGTCAGGACTACACGACAAGTCACCGGATACCGGACAACTTCAGAGAAGAACAACAGTAGAATACGTTTTGCAACCCTTTTGGGACAATCAGAGTCTTACAAGCCGTGAAAAGGCCCAACCCCTTTTCCAAGACCCTGTCCACCGAGAGAGATCTGGCATTTCACGTAAATACATTCATGATTTCTTACTCAAAGAGGGCAGCGGTTCGTGTGCAAAGTATAAGTGAGAGTAGTTTCTAAACGTACCAAGGTTAAGTGTCTCTGTCCCTCTCTGCTTCCCCCTCTCCATCTCTTTCGTAACAAGCAGCCATATTGTTGTCATTCCGCTAGGGACCTGTTTTTAATGTATTAAGTGTGTATGTTTATTCTGTGTTATCATTTAATTAGCTAGTAAATAAATAATTAAACCAACTTGTGTAGTACTGAATCATAAGTAAGGCTCGGGTTTTTGCAGATGCAAGGAGGTTACCACTGTTCAGAATGATGATATAATACGAGGATATGATTAATAGGTTGACTGTTTATAGATGTAATATGTCAAGACCTTTTTAGAGTTTAATTCGGGAGATGGTAACTCTTTAAAGAACCACTCTTGTGGTGCCCCAGATCCTAAGGAGTTAATTGTTACATGATTAATTGAATTGGGTAATAATTAAACATAGTTAGGTACTTAGATAAATAACAGTCTTTGGAGTAATTTGAAAGTCAATTCACGACAGATGACTATTGTATATGTCTTTGTAGCGGACAGTGTGTCATCCTTTGTCCTCTAGTGGTGTATTAATTTGAGAATTTCAGCACCATAGGAGTGGACAACTCCCTTTCTCCCTCCCTCTCACTGTCCCTCTCACCCCCCTCTCTCTCGCTCTCTTTCTCCCTCGCTCTTCCTGATCTGATAAAGACTTGGCTTCTCCTGCCAAAAGGAAACAAATGGTCACTAAGAGAGAGGCACAGAAACACATTAAGAAAGCAGGAGGGGATGAGAGAAAAAGAGCAAGAGAGAGAGAGCGGTAGAGTGGAGAGAGAGAGAACGCGACAGGAGAGATGCTACGGTCTGACACAGGTTGCTGTTGTTTTTTTCATCTGACAACATTTCTTTGGCCCTTATCGGTGTGCTGATGTGAGGTCGTTAATTTTCCGGTTCCCCCTCCCGTCTCCCCCTGCTGAAGCCTGCCGTCTCAGTCGATTGCATGTGGCCATGAGGAAAGGCAGCAGAGAGGCAGGATGGTGGGAAGAAAAGGCAGGGAGGCAGAAAGAGAAATAGAGAGAGACATGAGCACACACACACACACGTATACACTCCACACACACACATACAATACATTCTCATAAAATATCCTGTCTCTATTGCCTCTCTCTCTCTCTCTCTCTCTCTCTCTCTCTCTCTCTCTCTTGCCTCTCTCTCTCTCTATTGCCTCTCTCTCTCTCTCTACTGCCTCTCTCTCTCTCTCTATTGCCTCTCTCTCTCTATTGCCTCTCTCTCTCTCTCTCTCTACTGCCTCTCTCTCTCTATCTCTCTCTATTGCCTCTTTTTCTATCTCTATTGCCTCGCTTTCTCTCTCTATTGCCTCTCTCTCTCTCTCTCTCTCTCTCTCTCTCTCTCTATTGCCTCTCTATTGCCTCTCTATTGCCTCTCTCTCTCTCTCTCTCTCTTGCCTCTCTCTCTATTGCCACTCACTCACTCACTCACTCACTCACTCACTCTCTCTCTCTCTCTCTCTCTCTCTCTCTCTCTCTCTCTCACACACACACACACACACACACACACACACACACACACACACACACACACACACACACACACACACACACACACACACACACACACACACACACACACACACACACACACACACACACACACACACACACCCTACCTTCCACACAACGAAATCAATTTATTTTTCTCACACATACACACTATCTACCTCCTATCTGTAGAGGAGTGTGTACAATGGAGAGCTTAAATAAAGAGCAGGATGGAGTGTCTTCATTATGTTCCAGTCCGACTGTGAAAACCGGAGGGAGAAGAGGAAGGGAATCGGAAGGATCTTAAATCACCATAATCCTCTCCAAATGCGTTTTCTCTACTCCTTTTAAAGCTAGGCCTCCTCCATTTGTCCGTGTCGCTCTATCTATGTGGGGGAGAAAGGTGCCCTTCAGTGTGAAATACATCCACGGCTTCTCCTAGACAGGCATTCTTACTGAACACCTAAAAGGTATTTGATTAGGAATAGTAGCCCAGACTAAGGCCCCATTGGGGGTATCACACCTGGATCAGAGATTATACCATTTTCTATCATCTCTCTACTGTACCATGCATACATTTATGAGTGGCACCGAAACCTTTCCAGCTCGTACCCTACTATAGATATTACATTATTCCTGCCTTTAAATGTTCCATTCAATTAGTGGCGGCCAGAGGACTGCTTAGAGCAGCATATACGCTGCCTTGTAATTCAGCTGTCATCTTTTATATATGTAGGCAATTCCCAGCCCCCAAGGACCAACGTGGATGTGGTCAGGCATTGAATTAGCTTTCGACGGCCGACGGTGTAGTCACACATTAAAACGCAGTGGCGGTCACGGGCAGCAGACAACGCACTCTGGCTGTCAGAGTGTCAGCGTCGCCCCTGTGTTAGGAGGTCATCACTAACTCACTGCTACTACAAACCCCCGAGCCAACAAACTCCCAACTGCAGTGTCAGAAGAGCTTTAGCAGCATTCGCACAATGGTGGCCATTTTGTTTTTTTTCCCTCTCTTTTTTTCAGATTTCACAACATAGATTTAGGAGCTTTATCTGGAAATGGACAGGCTTTGTCCAGAGCGGTCAGGATGTATATTATCAGTGGAGTCATTGTGCTGCAGTGAAGGTCATCTCATACAAAGGCACTGAAAGGGTCTCATAAGACCCCTGCTCTCTCTCTGAGCTCCGGTGGCCAGGTGGCTGTATAATACACCCAGAGGTTGACTCGACCCTATACAGACTCTACTTCCAGGTATAAAATAGCTCTGCCTTCGATTCACCCCACACAGCTTCCAGCATTCACAGTCATCTTACATAAATAAGGGTGTAGTGTAACTCTAAGGGGTTGCTATTGTCACAAAGACCATCCTATATCTGCGAGATTGACTAGGGCTAGGAGCTTTTCGTGACAACACAACACAATAGTGTTAGAGAGGAAGGATACGTTTGGTGTTAATCGAAGTGCCGGTTGTCATATCACGCAGTAGTAGACAGCGTCAGGAACTAGCTTTTAGGCCATCATTCCATTGGGTGTGTTTATAGAGGGGACTACAGTAATGTGTTGACATTTGAGCCAAGCAGGGGAACGTGTGAACCACTTTTAATCAAATTGAAACACATTGGTGTTTCGCCATCACATTTGCTAAGACATTATCACTTCCACCATACTGTATATTTCTCATCTTGCAGTGTACCAGACCTGGGTCAAACACGTTCATAATGTCAAAAACGTTCAAATACATGTGATGGCTGATTTGGTTTGCCTGGTACAATGGCACCAATGGCATAGTCCCAAAAGTGCAAGCCCCAAGGTGAGTGTTATACCCAGGTCCGTACTGAACTTATGCTCCTACTCTCCCTAACATAGTGGATGTCCCGAATACACTCCTCTCCTCAGAACATATTGGGGTGTCAGTCAGCATTTGTGCATCTAGGTGAGGAGGAGTCACTTCGCGGAGGAGGAGTAGCGAGCACTGAGCCGCTGGCACTCTGACGAGATTAACTCTACCCGGAATTCAATTAGTAGGTCCAGCTTTAGTTGCTGGCCTCCTTTTCAGGGTCCACATAATTAGAACAGATGGCTTTGTATTAGCTACCCTAAATGTTCATCTCCCATGGCCAAGGAATAGGAAGTAGCAGAAACACTCATCACTATGGAACAGTAGATCATGTGGGTTTAGAGATTTGTCCCTGTCGTATCAGAGCTGATAACACCCTACCGGTGTTGAAATCATGTTTTGTTGTGATATGGGGGATTTTGATGGTTTGAGTTTGATGTGGACGGGAGGTGGTGTGTCCTTGTAATGAACCTTTGGTAACCTAATGTTGTTTTGGATTAACCGCTTGACCCTATCCCCTCCTCTCTTCTCCAGACCATCTCCGGTGACCTTCTCCCTTACCTCACCTCGCTCATCAACTCATCCCTGACCGCTGGCTACGTCCCTCCCGTCTTCAAGAGAGCGAGAGTTGCACCCCTTCTGAAAAAACCTACACTCGATCCCTCCGATGTCAACAACTACAGACCAGTATCCCTTCTTTCTTTTCTCTCCAAAACCCTTGAACGTGCCGTCCTTGGCCAGCTCTCCCGCTATCTCTCTCAGAATGACCTTCTTGATCCAAATCAGTCAGGTTTCAAGACTAGTCATTCAACTGAGACTGCTCTTCTCTGTATCACGGAGGCGCTCCGCACTGCTAAAGCTAACTCTCTCTCCTCTGCTCTCATCCTTCTAGACCTATCGGCTGCCTTCGATACTGTGAACCATCAGATCCTCCTCTCCACCCTCTCCGAGTTGGGCATCTCCGGCGCGGCCCACGCTTGGATTGCGTCCTACCTGACAGGTCGCTCCTACCAGGTGGCGTGGCGAGAATCCGTCTCCTCACCACGTGCTCTCACCACTGGTGTCCCCCAGGGCTCTGTTCTAGGCCCTCTCCTATTCTCGCTATACACCAAGTCACTTGGCTCTGTCATAACCTCACATGGTCTCTCCTATCATTGCTATGCAGACGACACACAATTAATCTTCTCCTTTCCCCCTTCTGACGACCAGGTGGCGAATCGCATCTCTGCATGTCTGGCAGACATATCAGTGTGGATGACGGATCATCACCTCAAGCTGAACCTCGGCAAGACGGAGCTTCTCTTCCTCCCGGGAAGGACTGCCCGTTCCATGATCTCGCCATCACGGTTGACAACTCCATTGTGTCCTCGTCCCAGAGCGCTAAGAACCTTGGCGTGATCCTGGACAACACCCTGTCGTTCTCAAATAACATCAAGGCGGTGGCCCGTTCCTGTAGGTTCATGCTCTACAACATCCGCAGAGTACGACCCTGCCTCACACAGGAAGCGGCGCAGGTCCTAATCCAGGCACTTGTCATCTCCCGTCTGGATTACTGCAACTCGCTGTTGGCTGGGCTCCTGCCTGTGCCATTAAACCCCTACAACTCATCCAGAACGCCGCAGCCCGTCTGGTGTTCAACCTTCCCAAGTTCTCTCACGTCACCCCGCTCCTCCGCTCTCTCCACTGGCTTCCAGTTGAAGCTCGCATCCGCTACAAGACCATGGTGCTTGCCTACGGAGCTGTGAGGGGAACGGCACCTCACTACCTCCAGGCTCTGATCAGGCCCTACACCCAAACAAGGGCACTGCGTTCATCCACCTCTGGCCTGCTCGCCTCCCTACCACTGAGGAAGTACAGTTCCCGCTCAGCCCAGTCAAAACTGTTCGCTGCTCTGGCCCCCAATGGTGGAACAAACTCCCTCACGACGCCAGGACAGCGGAGTCAATCACCACCTTCCGGAGACACCTGAAACCCCACCTCTTTAAGGAATACCTAGGATAGGATAAAGTAATCCTTCTCCCCCCCCTTAAAAGACCTAGATGCACTATTGTAAAGTGGCTGTTCCACTGGATGTCATAAGGTGAAAGCACCAATTTGTAAGTCGCTCTGGATAAGAGCGTCTGCTAAATGACTTAAATGTAAAATGTAAAAAAATGTTGATGTGCTGTTTAAACGTGCACAGGCTTCTGGGTGTCTGGGGTTGCCACGTTATCGTCTGAGTTCTTTAAGAGTACTGAGACCCACAGCCTTTGACCAAATAGCGACCATAGCTCAGTACACTCTTTGCTCTCTGTTCACGTGTGAGGCTTTACAGCAGCGATCTCCATAACAAAGTTAAAGTATTCAAAGAAAATTTTTCTACAACCTGAGGTACAGCCGTAAGTCCTTTGTCCTTCACTTGTTTCGGGTTGCATGAAGAAAATGCTAATAATATATCCCCAAAGTAAAAGCATTCAAATAGAGCAATGGACTTTTCACATTTTGTGTCTGCACCTGTGGGCTGTAATTCAATTCCGGCCTTTAGTGGTGGACTGAGGAGACCTGGGTTGACTGTGATCAAAGTATGTGTGCTCCAGTAAAGGGCTGATCCAGTCCGAACCAGATAGAGCTTCTTAGTCCTCCTGTCCCTGAGTCCCCTCTCCTCCCCTCTCCTCTCTGCCTTTGAATCCTGTCACAGATAATACAGCGGATTAAGGCTCCACAAGTCACTTTCATAGCGGCTGTACTGTGTCGAGAACCTCCCACTCTCACTCCCATCTACATACTGTACCTTCCAACCAGCAAGAAGTAAGGAACACTGTATGTATGCTATGGCGGGGTGTCTATAATGAGACTGTTTTTGTGTAGGGGGCAAGGGTCTTTGTGTGTGTGTGTGTGTGTGTGTGTGTGTGTGTGTGTCCATGCATGGATGAGCCCATGCAGGTGTGAATGTGTGCACACGCAAACAGATGTGTGTGATTGTGTGTACATACATTTGAATGTGTGTGTGTGAGTGTGTGAACTACCCGACTCTTCCTCAGACAGCCTCTAAAGGCTGTACCACCTGGCCTGATTGCGTGCTATGAGCAGTGATAAGCACGCTAAACGAATCATCGTGGGCCTGCATTAGCGCCCCTAGACGACTGCCAAGACGTTTATCTTCCCCCAGTTAAGACGCACACAACACGCCTCTCTTTGCGGTTTAGGTGGCGTGGAGAAAAGAGAGAGACATAAATCGCACGCCCCCGGAGGGCGGGGAGGGAAAGAAAGGGAAGGGGAGAGGGGGGAGCGAGAAGGAGAGAGGCAGGCGGTGGAGTATTTCTTCCATGTAATTGGTTTAATAAATTGGAGTAATTTGTCTGTGAGTTGACCAGACGTAATGGAGTGGAGCTGGGGTTTAATGTGTGCCGCTCTGCCTGCTGGCACTGAGGAGGGGGTGAGGGGGCGGTCTGGGGGAGGGGGGGGGGGTCTGAAAGGTGAGATGGGAAGTAAGCCAGCTAAACACTCTCTTCCATTCTTCTCTGACTGGTGATGCAGTGCTAAAGGGTGGGAGGAAAGAGGGGCAGTGCTATCCAAGTGAGGGGGGTTAGGGGTGAGGTGTTGGGAGAAAGAGGAGAGTGGAAGAAAAGAGGTGAGGAGGTCGCAAAGTCCAGGCATTTTGATTTGACATTTTTATAGGATCCCCGTTACCCGACGCCAATGGCGACTGCCAGTCTTACTGGGGTCCGACACATAACGAAAAAGACAAAATACAGACAACATACATTTAAAAAAGTTTACATGTAGCGTGTGTGTGTGTGTGTGTGTGTGTGTTTGCATCTGTCAGTTACAAGTACATGTCAGTACATTCACACAAAAAGTAGGTCACATGGGGGAGAGGCGCTGTGCCGTGAGGTGTTGCTTTATTTGTGTTTTGAAACAAGGTTTGCTGTTGACTTGCGTTATAGGAGATGGAAGGGAGTTCCATGCAATCGTTGCTCTGCATAATACAGTACATTTCCAAGAAACCAAGGGACTATGAAAAAACACCTGGTGGTATGTCTGCTGGGGTAAATGTGTGTCAGTCAGTGGAGGCTCCTCAGAGGAGGAAGGGGAGGACTATCCTCCTCAGAGAATTTCATAAAAATAAAAATGGTAAAACATAAAAAAACTACACTAAATATATTCACGTTACCAAGTAATTGATTAAAACACATTGTTTTGCAATGAAGGTCTACAGTAGCCTCAACAGCACTCTGTAGGGTAGCACCATGGTGTAGCCAGAGGACAGCTAGCTTCCATCCTCTTGGTACATTGACTCCAATACAAAACCTAAGAGGCTCTTGGTTCTCACCCCATTCCATAGACTTACACAATAAATATGACAAATATGACATCCGGAGGACGTCCTTCAACCTATCAAAGCTCTTGCAGCATGAACTGACATGTTGTCCACCCAATCAAAGGATCAGAGAATGAATCTAGTACAGAAAGCATAAGCTACCGCTAGATAGCATTGCAGTGCACAAAAGGTGGTGAGTAGTTGACGAGAGAGAGAGAGAGAGAGAGAGAGAGAGAGAGAGAGAGAGAGAAAGACAACAGGTGAACAGTTTTGAACAAATTATTTTCTTTAAAAATGAAGGAGAAGCAAGAAATAGAGAGAGATACATTCAGTCATTTTTCCCCCCACTTTCAGTTTCACTAGTGTGGCTCAAACAGAGGGATGCTATGTCAGCTAGCCATGACGATCTAACACAACACTGGAACTCTTCCAAGTCAAGGTAAGTTTTTGGTTTTATTCATTTATTGCCACCGGTGTACCTGCTTACTGACTGTACACTGTAACATTACCGCATGATTGTAGCGGGTTTACTAACACATTAGTTCTATTAGCTATGTTGACTAGGACGTCACTGTAGCTAACATGGGGACAACGATGTAGGCTGTGTGTAGCGGTTATGACATGGTTTGGCTTGGAAAGGTTTTTTCATCTGGTCAGCTGATGTGTTGTTCATTGAAGTCCACAAATGAAGGGAAAAGGTGAGAGGAGGAGAGTGCATTAGAGGCTAGAATGAATGCAACATGGCTGCTATGATTAGGGGTGTATTCATTCCGCCGATTCTGTTGAAAAACGTTCCTTAAACGGAAGCAAACGAAACAGGGATAAAAAGACCTGAATTTATGTCATAGAAACTCTCATTTGCAACTGTTGGACTAATGATTACACCCTAGATCAACTAGACGCAGGCAAGAGTGTGCAAGGGCGGTATTGAATGTGTCACTGTCTGTCCATGTGTCACTGTCTGTCATCTCAAATTTTTCTCCCGAACCTGTGAGCAACTATGTTGTAAACGTTCACTTGTAGGCTAGTTTGCAGCAACCTCATGATGGATAGAGGGAAAATTTGAGTATCATGTAGAAGCCCCAACCCATCGATGTTACATTGAACTGGGTGAACAACAGTCAGGTTGCCTCGCTTGCCTTCTGGCGGGAAGGTGTATGCTTCAACCCCCTCTGTCCTCCATCACTTCAACACCCCATACTATCATACAGGGTACGAGACACAAACGTTGGAGCAAATTACCAGGTAATATGGCCGCAGTATAGTATCCATATTAAAACTGCCTCGCATCATCACACACTAGCACGGGACATTATCTATCAGATACCACCTCCACGGTGTGTGCCCCCCCCCTCCAACTCATTATAAGACTAAGTAGCGGTACCAGCCAGTGTCTCTGTGTGCTAATAGCCACAGCTTTATGGCCTGGAGTGAACAAGCCTGAACTCTGTCAAAATGTATCTTTTAATGAGGTTTAATGTGGAAGAAAACCTTCCAGCAGCCAGCTACAACTTCTAATTCCCCAGCGCGGTCCAGGAATGCATTTTGCTGTAACTGGGATGGGATGTCTCAACTTTTACTACTGTCAGCTCTCCTGGTTGGTTAGAGGAAGGATGAAGTCCACGACGTCTTGTCAACAGAAAATACAATGCACTGGGAGACAACCCAGTAAACAGTGGATGTCATCGGAGAGGGCGGGAGGGGGGAAGTTATGGTAATTATCTTTGTGTTCATCAGCGATCGGTCTGACTGAGAGGGAGGTAAAAGTACACAAGCACAAATGATCACATGCACGCATGAATCTCCTAAATCGTGAGTCAGTGTTCAATTCATTAGGGAGCGTCTGAGCATCTGTTCTTATCCAAGTACATCAAGGCCTGGATTTAACACGTATATTTAACACCACGGATATTTAGGGAATGTGAGTTCTCTTACTAGGCTTCTTAGTAGCTAGGGAACAATTGTTCATCTTCTACTGTGAGTGTGATATGAATATCCCATTAGCCAATTATATATTTTCCCACATTCATTTTCCAACGGATCACACTCGTATGAGTCAAATTCTAAATGTCAGCAGCTTCTTCAGAGCAGTCAAAAGCCCAGCAGAACATCATCTGATGTCAATTACAGAACCTCCTAAAAAAGTATTGCCTGACAGACAGGTGAGTTTCCGCAGATAAAATGTTAGGTCCACATTTTTCGTGAAAGAATGTCGACACCTGAGAAAGCGGGGAGGCTCCAACAAACTGCCAGGGGGAGAGAGAGGGAGAGAGGGAGGGAGAGAGAGAGCGAGAGAGAGCGAGAGAGAGAGAGAGGGAGAGAGGGAGAGGGAGAGAGGGAGAGAGAGAGAGAGAGAGAGAGCAAGAGACACGAGGCTAAGATTAGCCAAAGTAGAGGCCCTCTGACATGGGTAGTCAGGGGAGGAGAGGCGAGAATTTATGGTGCAAATATAAATAGAAGAAGGAGAGAATTACTGTGATCATTTTTTACCCTTATTTTATCAGGTATGTTGATGGAGAAATCACCTTTTCATTTACAGCAACGACCTGGGGAATAGCTGTAAGGGTTGAGGACGGGGATACATGAGCCAGTTGGAAGCTGGGGATGATTAGGTGGCCATGATGGTTTGAGGGCCAGATCAGGAAGAGAGGGAGAGACGCAGAATGGTAGGGATAAAGAGCGGTGTGAGAGTGTGTTCGTGTGAGAGAGAGACAGTCTGCATAATATTGAGAGAGTGTGTGTGTATCTATTGTTCGGTGTTTGTGAGACAGACACACGGACACACACATTAGGACAGAGACATGTTTTTTTTCAGTGCTGAGATCAGCAGGATTTTGTCAGAAACAGCAGTTTAGGGGGGTGGAGGCTGTGGAGTGTGCGTTTTAGTGGAGGTTGCTGAGGGGAGGACAGCTCACAGTAATGGCTTGAATTGGGTAATTGAAATGGTATCAACCACATGGAAACCATAGATTTGATACCATTCCATGGACTCCATTTCAGCCATTATTATGAGCCATCCTCCCCTCAGCAGCCTCCACTGGTGTGTGTGTGTGTGTGTGTGTGTGTGTGTGTGTGTGTGTGTGTGTGTGTGTGTGTGTGTGCGTGCGGAAGCTGTGGCATACGACTGACTGTGCCCAGCCACGCAGCCTTGGCAGGGTCACATCAGGCCCAGTTGGCTTCTGTCTGTGATGGAGTCTGACCTTGAAAGATGGGTGCTTTTAAGTGACAGCCCAATCAAGAGCACCAGTCACTCCACATGCCACGACCAGCTTTGGCCAAACACACACACACACACACACACACGCGCGCGCGTAGAGAGAAAAACAGATGCTGTCCCTTTTCACATTCAAGGTTAAATAAGTATTTTCATGTGTCCAGCATCTAAGGAGGGGATTCTTGATATGTGCCTGTATGTTAGATAAACGTATGTGTGAGAAAGGGTGAGAGAGTTCATCAATGTGTCATGTACAGTATATGTACAGTATGTAAACATGGCATTGTGCACTGTCTGTGTGGGTGTGAGGTAGACCACTATGTTTGTGCAGGCTGATGTTGTGTTTGTATTTCTGTGTGTGTGTGTGTCTGTGTGTGTGTGTGTGTGTGTGTGCGTGCGTGTCTGTGTGTGTGTGTGTGTGTGTCTGTGTGTGTGTGTGTGTCTGTGTCTGTGTCTGTGTCTGTGTCTGTGTGAGTGTGAGTGTGTGTGTGTGTGTGGACATAGGGGAGGCTGGTGCTGGTGGAGACCTCGGGGTCCCTGAAGTGTTGAAGGTCACCAGTCTGAGTGGTTCCTGGAGGACACAGAAAAGCGGTCCCACTGAAAGACATTAGCCAAGTTCTGGCAGTGGCAGCCATGACGGCTCAAAGACAATGTCACAGGGACACGTTTGGGGGATCCAGTTTCACCATTATTCATGTGATTTACTTTTGGGGTGTAGGTTGTTTTGTGGCTTCTAGGAGTAAGCGGTCACTTACCCAATGGATAGTATATCGAAATAGGCTCAAATAACACGTTTTAGTACCTTTTCTGGATTTCACAGTACATTCATTGTGTAGTAGAAGATGCTATTGTGGTCTTTACTGAGTCCTGTCCCTTTGGTCCACTTTCCCCCCCCAAGGTGTCCAGTTATTAACGTTCTCGGTGAAAACATAACATCTTCACAGATCGATTATAAAGTCCATTATTCAAAGACGTTTGGTACTTTTGAGGTAAGTGGAGGATCCAAAGGCAATCTCATATTCAATGTCTTAAAAGGCATCCAGTGAGGACTGCTTTTGTGGTAAAAAAAAAAAAAACAACACAAAAAAAACACTGACACTTTTCTTTCAAATTGCTTGGCTTGTTGAGATAAGTGGACGACCGATTCTGTCAGCATGCCGGTCTTCATTCAGACACGACAGAAAACGCCTGTGAATACCCAGACGTCTCGTTCAATGCAGGCAGATTACCAAGGAACGATGATGTGTATGATGATGCAGTAAAGGTTTTGTATGGATATGTTACATCCATAGCCTGGTGATTGTTACACTCTAAAATACACCACTGCCTACAAATATATACCATTCAGACTGGAGTCCAGTATAGCGGCAGTGCAGGCAGGAAATTATTCTATGTTTCCCTCCCAGCACTTCCTGTGTTTCTGAATTCTATAGAGGAGCAACCATAGATATGTCATTTCCCTTCAAGAGAAAGAAGGAGGAGGAGGTTTCCTGTTGTGGCATAATGGGAGAAATGGCGGGGGTCCTCATGATACAAAGTTGTACCCACATCTACTGCTACATGTTGCAATTCCACTCATAATAACACACTCCATAATCTACAGATGGCAGCACATTAAAAGGGCAACACTCCATGATCTCTGTTGCCAGCAGCGATGGCAAATGTTGCCATGGAGGTTGTTGTGACATAAATGAGCGTCTCTTCACCTGTGAGGTCATTTTCCCTCTATTCCCGACTGCCAAAAACCCTGCCCCAAATAACGTACACATGCCAGGCACCTCTCTGACGCACATCTCTTACCTCATTATATCTCTCCGCTCCCTGAGCTTGTATTTTCGGAGGGAGTTGGTAAGTAAACCTGCAGTGACGTTGAAAAATTGTGACAATGCTCTCTTGCTTGCTGGCTGTCCCCAAATGGCTGGGTAAATGACATCCATACAGCCGTGCTATACATGTGAGTTTGTAGTGCCACTGTCTTGTCCCAACAGACAGTACATGTAGGTGTAGGATCTTCATTTGATCACGATTTTGTAGCTGAGAATTTCTCCGCAGAGCAGGAAATGCAAACTTGCAGTGTATTTGAGTTTTAAAAAGACTTCTTCTTTGTAATTTCAGACTTGATTTGCCATAACGAAAAATGTATCCACACCCTCAAAATTGTCCATGAATTATAATCCATGTAATAATTCACATTTCCTGTTCCTGCAGGATTGTTTTCCTGCTGTAGCAAACTGGCTCAAATTAAGATCCTACATCTGTACTACTGGTACTAACCCGAAACAGCGTGGGTATAAGTGGTATATACTTTACATGGATGCATTCAATGGGGATGCCTCATGCAAGCTTCCACACTCTACAATGAATGCATTAATGACAAATGCACTCCTCCCAATGAATCTGCTCCAGTACTAACAACCCAGGCTTGGCTACACCATTTCCAGGAATGGAAATAGAAATGGAGAGAGAGAGAGATAAGAGGAATAGAGAAAGGGAGGCAGGGGGAGAGCTAGAGAGGAGAGAAACATTTCATGTTAGTCAGGTCATTTTGTGCTGATTCCTCCAATTATGATTGATGCGCAACACAGAGATGTGTGTATGTGAGAGACTGTGTGTGTGTGTGTGTGTGTCATGAGGATGGCAGAGCTCATTTTTCCCGTTGACGAGAGTTAATTAGCTTTTTCCGATTTCGGTTATCTCTGCCAAGAGTCAAGATGAAAAGCAAGATATCTACTTGACAACCCCGGTTTTGAGATGCCTCTAATTGTGAAATGAAACAAATAAACAGAATATTATCAACCAAATATGTCATAGAGCTCAAATCTGAAAGCCTCGCTAGAACTACAATTCCGAGCCCACAGCACTGACCCTCTTATCTTTAAAACTGAAAAGGTTGTATTTCCTATTGTGAGACTTTATCAATCAAAACATTGACCAAGAACTCAGACACACAAAAATGATCTTTAAATGGGACAGTCCTGGGTGTCCTCTGCAGCCCCCCCTCTGACCATGAGTGTCAACTTCCACCCTTTCCTTTCCTTCCCGTCCTCCGCCCCTGCAAGGCCCAGGCAGTGCGACGGCCTCTCTTACCCCGCGGTGGGCAGCGTTACTGGGGTGAGGCGCTGCTCGTCATCCGCCTCTGATGGATGGAGGACATTAAAGATGCCGGGGACAGGTGCCGCTCACGATTAAAGGGCCGAGCCACTCGCTCGGAAAGATATGGAAGTGGAAAAAGGGGAAGAAGAGGAAAGAATGGGAAAAGGGAAACTGTTACTGGAGAACGAGTAAACATGATTCCATGGGGAGCGGCACAACTGAGCGAGTGGAGAGGATGATGATAGGGGATAGGGAGGGAGAGAGAGGAGGAGGGAGGGACGGAGGTAGAGAAAGAGGGATGGCTGGCTGTACAAGACAGACGGTGAAGAAACTGTTTGGATGTTGTAATCTTGTTGATAATACTGTCAGTGTTTACCTTTGTGATTGAATGCTATCATCTTCTGCGTGACTATTGATTCATTCTACCATAGGAGTGTCGGTTCTCCTGAGATTGTTAAACTGAAGCACTCAGACACATTCTCTCTGTCCCTCGCCCTCCTCTCTTTTCCTTTTCGGTCCATCTCTCTTTGTCACACTGACACTCTTACTGTCACTGTGCTTGTCCCTCTCTGCTCCATCTTTCTCGGCCCCTCTATTCCACCCCCTCTTTTACACACTGACACTCACTCTCCATGTATCTCCCTCTTGCCCCCCCTCTTTTCCTTCTATCTGTCTCTTTCTCACACTGACACTCCTTCTCCCTGTCTTTCTCTTTCGCCTCACCCTCTGTCTAACTGCTGCCACTTGGCAGACGGAGACATGCAGCTATCACCAGCCCGCGGTGCTGTGCCGTACTGATGACATTTGTTTCCTAACCCTGTCAACTGGCTAGGGGCACATCTCCCTAGGGGTACCCCCCCCCCCCCCCCAGCACCCCTCACCTTCTGTCACACGGACCTGTCGCCCTGTCACCATCACTTCACCTTTATAATTGTCCCTTCCTCGTTCCTCGCTGCTCTCGAGACTCCGTCACTTAAAGTGCCGACGGGCCCCCCCGAAGGCTAGCACGGCTTTGCGGTACGTCACTCCATCCCTTTCATTTACACAGAGTGCACAAAACATTAGGAACACCTTCCTAATATCTAGTTGCACCATGCTTTTGCCCTCAGAACAGCCTCAATTCATTGGGGGCATAGACGCTACAAGGTGTTGAAAGCGTTCCACAGGCCCATGTTGATCTCATTGACATTTGAGTCGTTCAGCAGTTGCTCTTATCCAAAGCAACTTACAGTAAGTAGTGAGTGCATACAGAGTGCACACAATCGACAGACTGATTGTGCTATATTAAATCTC